>NC_086115.1:60353532-60675350 GCF_963921235.1 Mobula hypostoma
ATGGGACATTTTACAATGACCAGTTAGCCTACTAACCGGTACATCTTTGGACTGTGGGAGGAAACTGGAGCACCCGGAGAATCTCATTCATTCCATGGGGAAGAGTACAGGCTCATTACAGAATGATGCCAGAATTGAACTCCAAACTCCAGAATATTAAGGTTGAAAGAGTACAGAGAAACTTTACAAGGATTTTTCAGGGATTAGAGAACCTGAGTTATAAGGAAAATTGAATAGGTTAGTACTGTATTCTTTGGAACATGGTAGCTGCAGGCCAGAGCCTCAGTTCAGCCCACAGACAAGTAATCCTTGTGGAGCAGCAAGCTGAACACCACTCTGTCCCTTGCTGCCAGCCCCAACGCCTTGACCTTCTCAATCTGGCCAGTGCTTAAAACGGCCAAACCTTGGATCATTCCTCGCTCTTGGACCCAGGTCCCTGCCACTTCAATACGCTCTTAATTCAGCCTGTACCTGACTTTCTCAGTCTGGCCTGGCACTTAAATCGGCCAAACCTCGAGTCGTTCCTCACTCTCGGACCCAGGTCCCTGCCACTTCAATATGCTCTTGTTCCTGGGCTCCACTGGTTTAATTTGGACCATACCCAAGCTTCTCAATCTGGCCCGGCACTTAACTCAGTCAAACCTTGGATTGTTCCTCGTTCTCGGGGTCAGGCTCTGCCCGCTTGGTTCTGCCGCTTCGAATTTATTAGAGGTATAGAGATAACAACCAGTTTAATTACCAAAAATGCAAATGCACGCAAGACAAAGATGGGTATATCAGCAGCAAGTGACTCAACTCTTGATACTTCATGATGGGTGAACAATCGACGAAAATCGGCACCCTATCTAGCAGTGCTCATTCCCACCATGCTGCACCACCTACAGTTACTCCCCGGGTCTGTCCATGGCGTCTCCCTAATCCACAGCTTCGGCACTCAATAGGCACGTGGAAAAGTCAGCAAATGCACATTTTTATCCAAACTACGCACTAAACTGATTTGGAAATGCAGTGAATTCTAGTTAGTTGGTACGGATCAGGACCAGTATACTTTGGCCCAGTTAAGTAGCTGCGCCAATTAGCCGTAGGTTCATGGAAATAGTTATAAAGATATAAAAAAAAAGACAACTACCATTTAACAGTAACAAATTATATATTTAAGTGAAATACAGAACAAATTAGAACACTATATACTACCACAGTAACACACAAAATGTTGGAAGAATTCTGCGGATCAGGCAGCATCTATGGAGAAGAGTAAACAGTTGATGTTTCGGGCTGAGACCCTTCTTCAGGACCCAGACAAATCCTGAAGTAGGGTCTTGGCCTGAAACATCGACTGTTTACTCTTTCATAGATGCTGCCTGGCCTGCTGAGTTCGTTCAACATTTTGTGTGTGTTGCCTTCATACAGTACCTTTGACAATTGCATCCTGCAAATCTTCATCTTCTTTGTACCATTCAAGATGATTGTTGATACCTTCAAATTCTTCATAGTTCCTAACATGTTGAAATAGTGAAATCATTTCATTTTCACTCTCAGCTGTTTCTGGCATCGCCAAGCCTGAATGCTTGAAACCCTGGTGAGCAAAACAGTTTTGAACTGTCTTACTACTTATTTGTTGCCAACAATTAGTGACCAAAATCACTGCCTTTTGAACACAAACACATCCAACTGACGCTATTTAAAAACTGTTAACTCTAAGCACAGTGTAGTGTCCAACAAGTGCACGTGAATGATGCTAGTTAGAAACTGTTCAGTGACCGTCTCCTGTCCCAATTAAGCAGCATAGTGTCCCAAATAAAAGAAGGGAATCCCAGCAATTTTCTTGATTAGTTTTTGTTCTTTAAGAGTTGTCCAAATTCGTGGCTACCCCAATGAACTGGTGGCCCAGTTAACCAGATTCTACTGTTGCTCATCCTGCAATATGTCTGGGTCTATTATCTCAGAATGAGAAGAGATAAATTCAAATAAACAAGATTGTATAGGGGACATAACAAGGTAGATATGGGGTTGTTTTCACTAATGGGGCAATCTGAAACAAGAGGACTTAACTACAAGGTGGGGGCCTGTCGCTTAAAACCGAGATATATAGGAGTATCTTTCCATTGTTGCTGGTAAAACTCTGAAACCCTCTGCCCAGATAATGAAGAAAGCTGGATAATTCGACATCTTTAAAGTGCAGGTGGGTAAACGGTGATCGATTGTGGAACAACACGCACAAAATACTGGAGGAACTCAGCAGGCCAGGCAACATTTATGAAAAAGAGTAGAGATGACGTTTCAGGCTGAGCCCCTTCATGAGGGCTGGAGGAAAAAGGATGAGTCAGTATAAGATGGTGGGGGAAGGGAAGGAAGAAACACACGGTGATAGGTAAAACCTGGAAGGGGGTAGAGCTGAGTTAAAGAGCAGGGAAGTTGATTGGTGAAAGAGATACTGAGCTGGAGAAGGGGGCATCTGACAGGAGAGGACAGAAGGCCATGGAAGAATGAAGAGGTGGTGGAACACCAGAGGGAGGTGATGGGGAGGTAAGGAGATGAGGTGAAAGAGGGGAAGGGGAATGAAAAGCTTTATCCTGGGAGCAGATGCAGTGGAGACAGAGGAATTGAGAGAAGGGGGTGGCATTTTTACAAGTAACAGGGTGGAAAAAGGGGCTTTTCATTCCAGAACGGAAGTGGCTTTTCTTTCTCCAACATCAACACTGCCCTCAACCACATTGCTTCCATTTCATGTTCGTCTTTCTTCACCCTATCCTCCCACCACCCCACCTGGGACCTAAGATAGGGTTCCTCTTGTCGTCACCTACCACCTCACCGGCCTCTGCGTCCAGCACATAATTCTCTGTAATTTCCTCCATCTCCCACCACCTAACACATCTTTCACTCCCCCCGCACCTCCCCTACACTTTCTGCTTTACGCAGAGATTGCTTCCTACGCGATGCTCTTGCCCATTTGTACCTTCCCACTGATCTCCCTCCTGGCACTTATCCTTGTAAGCGGAACAAGTGCTACACCTGTCCCTACACCACCTCCCTTGCTACCATTCAGGGCCCCAAACAGTCCTTCCATGTGAGGCGTCACTTCACCTGTGAGTCTGTTGGGGTCATCTACTGCATTCAGTGCTCCCAGTGTGGCCTCCTGTATATCGGTGAGACCAGACATAGATTGGAAGACCACTTTGCCAAGCACCTACGCTCCGTCCGCCAGAAAAAGTGGGATCTCCTCAGTGGCCACCCATTTTAATTCCACTTCCCATTCCATTCTGACATGCCAGGCCACAGCCTCCTCTACTGTCGCAATGAGGCCGCACTCAGGTTGGAGGAGCAACATTGTGTATTCTGACTGGGTAGCCTCCAAGCTGATGGCATGAACATCGATTTCTTAAACTTTCCGGTAATGCCCTCTCCCCTTCACCATTCCCCAGTTCCCTTTTCCCTCTCTCACCTTATTTCTTTACCTGCTCTTCACCTCCCTCTGGTGCAGCTCCCCTTTTCTTTTTACCATGGCCTTCTGTCCTCTCCTGTCAGATTCCCCCTTCTGTAGCCCTGTATCTCTTTCACCAATCAACTTCCCAACTCCTTACTTCACCCCTCTTTCCCCCCCAGTTTCACCTATCACCTTGTGTTTCTTTGTCCCCTCTCCCCACCTTCTAACTCTGACGTCTCATCTTGTTTTCTCCAGTCCCGATGGAAGAGTCTTGGCGCGAAGCGTCGACTATACTCTTTTCCACAGATGTTGCCGGGTCTGCTGAGTTCCTCCAGCATTTTGTGTATGTTGCTTGGATTTCCAGCATCAGCAGATTTTCTTGTTTGTCGATCGTAGAACAGATAGGTATAGAAAAAATTGGCCCAATTCTCCTATTTTATTACGTTCTTAAATTCTGTGAAATCATTCAAATTGTTGAGGCTATTATTACATAATAAAAATATTAAAGAATTGAAGATCTTTCATGCTCCGTGGAATGGTGTGTATTTGTTTCAGATATTGAATGTGGAGGTGGCTTTTACGTTCGTAGTTTGGTGAATGACCTTGGCAAAGGTAGGGAAGAAATAAATCTATTTTGAATTCATACCTTTTTATGGTAGCAATTTTTGTTTTTGAAATTCAATGACATAACACACATTTTATTTTTGCTAGAGCTTTCTTCCTGTGCCTTTGTTAAGGAGTTGATCAGAACCAAACAGGGACCTTTCACGTTGGATGAACATGCACTTCAGGAGGAGAAGTGGACAATCAATGAAGTAGTAAAAGCCATTGAGAATTGCACACAGTTGGTAAAAAATGAAGGAGGTTACAAGAAATTAAAGAGTGAAATCTCTGAACAGGAAAAAGAAATCGATTGATACGGCAGGCATTTCTTGATAGGTGAACAAAGACTTGTGACTATACAGTGCCTTTGTCTGGGTGTCCTGAGGCACTTCACAGCCAGTGCATTTCTTTAGAAAGACATGAGGTGATGCCATGCAGGAGATTCAGCACATCAATCTTTCACAAACCAATGTATGGTGACCAAATACTGTTGATGTTTGAATGATAAATATTGGTCAGAGTACTATAATTTGAATTTTACTGGAGTAATCTTGTGTATCTCAACACATTCAGAGCTTTAAACAGTTCTGATTAAGAATATAATCACTGAAAATTAGAACTGTTAACTTCCATTGTTGTCCAATTAAGCTGCCAGCACCTTTTGCACATCATAACTGTGCTGTTGTATAGAGTAACCCAGTCAATGTCCTAGCAACTTTGTGTTACTGACATTTTAATGATGCATAGATTTTCTCCTGATGAAAGATGTTAATAATGCTTGTATAATTAGGAAGTAACTCAAAAAAATTCAGCACACATTCTTTCATCAAAGCTGATCTAATAAATGGGTTTTTTTTGTTGTTGTTCATTGTCATTTAATAACCTTGGCAGGCAATTTATGTTTTTTGTCAGAGCATACAGGATTTTTTCCCTAAATTTGTACCTCAGGTGTGAGTTGTATGTTGCAATTGCTTTTTCATTATCAGTAATGATCTTGATTTGATGTAAATGAACACCTCAGCCAATTTATTGACACAAGATATATTATGATTGTCGACTACCGACATGGAATATGAGGTGTTGCTCCTCTTGTTTGCATTGGGCCTCATAGTGGCAGTGAAAAAGGCTGCCGATGGATAGGTCAATGTGCGAATGGGAAGGGGAATTAAAATGGCTTGTTAACTGGGAGCTTTGGAAGGCTAATGCAGACAGGGTACCCTGCAACCCAGTCACCTCGCCTGTGCTTGGTCTCACTGATATATAGGAGGCCTGATCTGGAGCAAACTAGGTAATTGATTTGTAGCCTGGGTAGTCTCAACTGAATGAAAGTTGAATTATCTGATTTCAGGCAACTCTAATCTCAGTTGTGTTTCTGAACCCCCCCCCCTTCTATCGCCTTCCCATTTTTTTATAATACCACACCCTCCCCCACCCCACCGGCCCCCAGCCCCCTCATCACACAATTTCCCTATTTGGGTTCCACATCTTTTATCCACCTGCTTTCACTCTCTCCTCCCCTATCTGGTTCTGATTTCATCTGCTCTATTCCTGTCTCCTAATGGTTCCCCTGATTATTTTCCTGTCATCAGATTGCAGCTCTGGTAGCCTCTTCATTTCTGCCCAACATGCTCCAACCTATCTCCATCTTCACTCTCTCATTCAACCCTCTCTCCTCCCCCACCTGGTTCCATCTGCGGGAGGAGAGAGAGCAGCGCGCCGTGCGTACGCAGCCCTCCGGTGAAAAATGATATCGTATCCGTTAAAGAGGGGCCATGGACAATTCTGATTTGATGGAGATAGTCGTGAAAGCACAGAGGAACATCTGGAGAAATTTCTGAAACGCCGGTTCGCTGCTGTTGTTACTGCGCAGTCGGGAATCTTCCAGAGGGAAGGCCCCAAAATCCCCGGCTTTGCCTGCTGCTGGTGACCGAGGCTGAGGTTGAATCGTTTGGACAGAGATGACGCTCAGTACTCGGTGTTGGAGAGCTGATCGGAGGCTCGAAGTTTTCGGATGACTCCGAGTCGGACTGTGGTCAGGCATGGCAGGGAGAGTTTTTCTTCCTTCTCCCCGTCTGCGTGAGATGTGGGACATTTGAGAGACTTTGAACTTTTTACTGTGCTCATGGACTTCTTCATCAAGTTATGGTATTGTTGCACTGTTGTAACTGTATGTTATAATTATGTGGTTTTGTTAGATTTTTCAGTCTTGGTCTGTCCTGTGTTTTGTGATATCACACCGGAGGAAATATTGTATCATTTCTTAATGCATGCATTACTAAATGACAATAAAAAAGGACTGCGTGTCTTCATAATCTAATCTAATCTTTTTGTCTGTCTCTGTCTATATTCCACCTGCCTGATCTGCCTATCATCCTTCACCTCACTTCAGTCTGCCTGTCACCTACTGCCTCCTATCATCACTGCCACCACCCCATCTATCTTCTCTCCACTTTTTTCAATTTCTGTTATAGGGTTTCTCCCCACAGATGCTGTAAAGTAATTGTTATCCACTTACTTAATTTTATGAATAATCAGTTCCTTAAGGTTGTCATAGCTGGGAGATGGGGATGGGGGATAGTGGGAGGAGCTCCCACTACCTACTAAATGCTCCCAATGGTGTGTATCTCAAATAGCCTCTGACAACCATGTCCAGCTCCTGGCCTTTACATGTGGGTTAGCTACTAAGTCCAGTGGAACTGTTTCTACTGACAGGAGAAGAGGCAAGGATGGGTTACTGGCATCTTAAATCAGTTGGTTTGGACAGATGGGGCCCGTCAGCTGTGGTTGGTAGCTCGTCTAGGAGAAGGAAAACTCTGATCTCAACCTTCTGCTGCCTTGTGGCTGTACCCACTCGTGGGGAAGTCTTCGAGAGTAATCTCCGAGGGAAAACTACGGAGCTGGAGCCCCTAAGGCAATCCTACATTGAGCTCAACACTGACTGGCAACTCCTGCGAAGTCACTGATGCCAAACTGTATCGGTCTTTGCTGTTCCTTTGGATTTATCAGCTGCATGGAGAGGGGGAGCCTGCTGCACGGAGAACAGCTTGCTCTCCATATCGTACTGCCCTGGCTTGCACATAGACAGCTAGGGCGCAGCATCCCTGGTCGACCCTGTCCCACTGCGGTAGGCCTCACTGATAAAAAAAAATAACAGTAGGAGAATGAAACAATTCAGTGAACTAATTTCAAATAAATGTATATTATTTGTTTCTGATAGCCTCTTCAAATTGTAGTCATAGTAGTCATAGTCATACTTTATTGATCCCAGGAGAAATTGGTTTTCATTACAGTTGCACCATAAATAAATAGTAATAAAACCATAAATAGTTAAATATTAATATGTAAATTATGCCAGGAAATAAGTCCAGGACCAACCTATTGGCTCAGGGTGTCTAACTGTCCAAGGGAGGAGTTGTAAAGTTTGATGGCCACCGGCAGGAATGACTTCCTATGACGGTCTGTGTTGCATCTCGGTAATGACAGATTACTCCAAGATACCTGCCTGCTTACTGTATCCGATCTCCAGTTGCCTCGATGTGAAAGACCTTTGTTTCTACAAGATCCAAGTCATGATCAAGAAAAATTAACAACTCTATTGCAAGGTCTTGGTGTGCCTGGCTCGTCAGGTGATCTGACTTCCTGAAGAATGTTTTACTTTTGCTGCTCTAAGTTTTACCCTATACTTGTCGTGACTGCCTGAGTCGTAGTCGTAGAAAACTAAAGCACAGACACAGGTCCTTTGGCTCTTCCAGTCCGTGCCAAATTATTTGAACTGCCTACCCCCATTGACCTGCACTCGGACTATAGCCCTCCATACCCCTACCATCCATGTACCTATCCAAACTTCACTTAAATGTTGAAATCAAAATCGCTTCCACCACTTGTGCTGGGAGTCCATTCCACACTCTCACCGCCATGAGTGAGGAAGTTTCCCTTCATATTCCTCTTAAATATTTCACCTTTCACCCTTTACCCATGACCTCTAGTTGTCTCACCCAACCTCAGTGGAAAAAACCTGCTTGCATTCTCCCTATCTATGCCTCTCATGATTTTGCATACCTCTGTTAAATCTCCTCTCAGTCTCCTACATTCTAGGGAACCAAGTCCTAACATATTCAACCATTTTTTTTATAGCTCAGGTCCTCCAGTTCCAGCAGCACATAGAAACATAGAAAACCTACAGCACAATACAGGTCCTTTGGTCCACAATGCAGTGCCAAACACGTACTTACTGTAGAAATTACCTAGGGTTACCCATAGCCCTCTATTTTTCTAAACTCCATGTACCTATCCAGAAGTCTCTTAAAAGACCCTACTGTATGTGCCTCCACCACAATTGCTGGAATGCACTCACCACTCTCTGTATAAAAAAAATTTACCCCAGACATCTCCTCTGTACCTACTTCCAAGCACCATAAAACTGTGCCCTCTCGTGTTAGCCATTTCAGCCTTGGGGAAAAAGCCTCTGACTATCCACGTGATCAATGCCTCTCATCGTCTTATACACCTCTATCAGGTCACCTCTCATCCTCTGCAGCTCCAAGGAGAAAAGGCTGAGTTCACTCAAACTATTCTCATAAGGCATGCTCCCCAATCCAGGCAACATCCTCTGCACCCGATCTATAGTTTCCACATCCTTCCTGTAGTGAGGTGACCAGAACTGAGCACATTACTCCAAGTGGGGTCTGACCAGGGTCCTATATAGCTGTAACATTACCTCTCAGCTCTTAAACTCAATCCTAAGGTTGATGAAGGCCAATGCACCGTATGCCTTCTTAACCACACAGTCATCCTGCACTGCAGCTTTAAGTATCCTATGGACTCGGACCTCAAGATCCCTCTGATCCTCCACACTGCCAAGTGTCTTACCATTAATACTATACTCTGTCATCATATTTGACCTACCCAGCCAACACACTTTTCGTCCCTCTTCCCTCCGGGAGAAGGCTCAGGAGCTTGAAGACTCGTACGGCCAGATTTGGGAACAGCTTCTTTCCAACTGTGATAAGACTGCTGAACGGATCCTGACCTGGATCTGGGCTGTACCCTCCAAGTATCTGGACCTGCCTCTCGGTTTTTTTGCACTACCTTACTTTCCATTTTTCTATTTTCTATTTATGATTTATAATTTAAATTTTTAATATTGATTAATTTTTACTGTTAATGTTTAATATTTGTAATCCAGGAAGCAGGAAGCGCAGAATCAAATATTGTTGTGATGATTGTACGTTCTAGTATCAATTGTTTGGCGACAATAAAGTATAAAGTAAAATGAACCACTTCAGACTTAACTCTCCATCTGCCACTTCTCAGCCAGTTTTGCATCCTGTTGATGACCCGCTGTTACCTCTGACAGCCCTCCACACTATCCACAACACCCCCAACCTTTGTGTCATCAGCAAATTTACTAACCCATCCCTCCATTTCCTCATCCAGATCATTTATAAAAATCACAAAGAGGTCCCAGAACAGAGGTACATCACTGGTCACTGACCTCCATGCAGAATATGACCTGTCTACAACTACTCTTACCTTCTGTAAGCAAGCCAATTCTGAATCTACAAAGTAAGGTCCTCATGGATCCCATGCCTCCTTACTTTCTCAATAAGCCTTGCATGGGGTACCTTATCAAATGCCTTGCTAAAATCCATATACGCTACATCTACTGCTCTACCTTCATCAATGTGTTTAGTCACATCCTCAAAAAATTCAATCAGGCTCATAAGGCACAACCTGCCTTTGACAAAGCCATGCTGACTGTTCCTTATCACGTTATGCCTCTCCAAATGTTCATAAGTCCTGCCTGTCAAGATCTTTTCCATCAACTTACCAACCACTGAAGTATGATTTCTATGAAGTCTGAAGTCTGAAGTCTGAATTTCACTGAAGTCTATAATTTCCTGGAATATCTCTGCTCCCTTTCTTGAATAAGGGAGCAACATCTGCAACCCTCCAATCCTCCGGAACCTCTCTCGTTCCCATTGATGATACAAAGATCATTGCCAGGGGCTCAGCAATCTCCTCCCTCGCCTCCCACAGTAGCCTGGGGTACATTTTGTCCGTTCCCCAGACTTACCCAACTTGATGCTTTCCAAAAGCTCCAGCACATACTCTTTCTTAATGTCTATATAGTCAAGCTTTTCAATCCACTGTAAGTCATCCCTACAATCGCCAAGGTCCTTTTCCATAGTGAATACTGAAGCAAAGTATTCATTAAGTACCTCTGCTATCTCCTCTGGTTCCATACACACTTTTCCACTGTCACCTTTGATTGATCCTTTTCTCTCATGTCTTATCCTCTTCCTCTTCACATACTTGTCGAAAGCCTTGGGATTTTCTTTAATCCATAAGGCCTTCTCCTGGACCCTTCTGACTCTCCTAATTTCATTCTTAAACTCCTTCCTGCTAGCCTTATAACCTTCTAGTTCTCTATCAGTACCTAGTTTTTTGAACCTTTCGTAAGCTTTTCTTTTCTTCTTGACAAGATTTTCAACGGCCTTTGTACACCACGGTTCCTGTACCTTACCATCCTTTCCCCGTCTCATTGGAACATACCTATGCAGAACACCACGCAAATATCCCCTGAACATTTGCCACATTTCTGCCATACATTTCCCTGAGAACATCTGTTCCCAATTTATGCTTCTAGGTTCCTGCCTGATAACTTCATATTTCCCCTTACTCCAATTAAATGCTTTCCTAACTTATATGTTTCTATCCCTCTCCAGTGCTATGGTTAAAGGAGATAGAATTGTGATGACAATCTCCAAAATGCTCTCCCACTGAGAGACCTGACGCCCGACCAGGTTCATTTCCCAATACCAGATCAAGTACAGCCTCTCCTCTTGTAGGCTTATCTACATATTGTGTCAGGGAACGTTCCTGAACACATCCAATAAACTCCACCCCATCTGACCCCCTTGCTCTAGGGAGACACCATCAATATTTGGGAAATTAAAATCTTCCACCAGGCAACCCTGTTATTATTACACCTTACCAGAATCTGTCTCCCTATCTGCTCCTCGATGTCCCTGTTACTATTGGGTGGTCTATAAAAATCACCCAGTAGAGTTACTGACACCTACCTGTTTCTAACTTCCACCCACAGAGACTCCATAGACAATCTCTCCGTGACCCTCATTTTCTGCAGCCATGATACTATCTCTGATCAGCACTGCCACGCCCCCACCTCTTTTTGCTTCCCTCCCTGTCCTTTCTGAAACATCTAAAGCCTGGCACTCTAGGTAACCATTCCTGCCCCTGAGCCATCCAAGTCTGTAATGGCCACAATATCATAGCTCAAAGTACTGATCCACGCTCTGAGCTCATCTGCTTTGTTCATGATGCTTCTTGCATTAAAACAGACACATCTCAAACCATCGGTCTGAGCACATCCCTTCTCTATCACCTGCCTACCCTCCCTCTTGCACTGTCTCCAAGCTTTCTCTATTTGTGAGCCAACCGCCCCTTCCTCTGTCTCTTCAGTTCAGTTCCCACCCCCCAGCAGTTGTAGTTTAAACTCTTCCCCAAAAGCCTTAGCAAACCTTTTTGCCAGGATATTGATCCCCCTCGGTTTCAAGTGCAACCCGTCCTTTTGGTATAGGTCACACCTGCCCCAAAAGAGGTCCCGATGATCCAGAAATCTGAATCCCTGTCCCTTGCAGAACCTCTCATAGTACTTTTGTCTTTATGATTAGGTATATTTTAAATCTAATTAGTTCAATAATAGGAAACCATGATAAGAAATTGAATGCTAGAATATATAATTTGGGTAAACAGTTTTTTGTGATTCAGTTTAATGTTACTTTAATAAATGCATCCTTGAAGAGAGTTATAGAAACATAGAAAATAGGTGCAGGAGTAGGCCATTCAGCCCTTCGAGCCTGCGCCGCCATTCAGTATGATCATCCAACTCAGAACCCTGTACCAGCCTTCCCCCCCATACCCCCTGATCCCTTTAGCCACAAGGGCCATATCTAACTCCCTGTTAAATATAGCCAATGAACTGGCCTCAACTGTTTCCTGTGGCAGAGAATTCCACAGTTTTTCCTAATCTCGGTCCTAAAAGGCTTCCCCTTTATCCTCAAACTGTGACCCCTCGTTATTTCCTATTTTTAAGTATTTCATTTTCCCACTAAGACCAATGATGTAATTATTATATTTCCACAGTATTATGATGCATCCATATTAGGCAACCATTAAAACCAGTCTGCTGTGTCATGTACAGCACATTGCAATAATTGTTTGAATGTTAAAGATAAGCATTGCATCCAAATACTTTACCAATGAGAAAACATGAGCAATGCTATTGTATTTCTTAAAATTTCTAATTTTCCATCAGTCGTCTCCCATTTTTACTGCTGTTTCCTTCAAGCCCCAGCTACTTATAGTGCCTTCCCCATTGGCGATTATTTCTATATACTGGGTAATTCAACCACTTGTGCATCTTCAATCAGGCTAATCCTTTCATCATTTGACATCCAGGCATGCACACTTCAGCTGCTCTAGAGGAAAGAAACTGGCTGATTTAACTGTTGCATCCCGTCTTCCTCCCCATTGCCCAGTGAGCTTTGGCAAGAGTCAGTTTCTGCGCCCCCTGAGCTGTTATTGTCGGTGAAATCAAACAACAAGGCACAGATGGGGTTATTGAAGCAAGAAGCTGATATTCTATCTGTCTCAGCTGCGTGCTGGGCCATCAGATGTCTTTTTTTCTCTCTGGGTTTGTTTTGCATTTTTGAAGTCATGCCTATTTATATATTGTAGCTTTTGAGCGTTGTCAAATGGGATGGCAAACAATCTCTCCTGTGTGTGTGTACCAGTAAAGCGATTTAAAATAAATCTCAGTGACATTTTGTGAATTTTTACACCATCCACTATCTTGGAGATTTGATATTCATTCAGGCAGTTGCAACCTATTAAATGCTCCCAATGGCAGGGACCTCTTACAACCAGGTCCAGCTCCTGGCCTTCATGCGAAGCTTAGCTACTAAGTCCAGTGGAACCATTTCTACTGACAGGAGAAGTGACAAAGGGGGGTTATTGGAAACTTAAAACCAGCTGCTTCAAGCAGATGAGGGTCGGCAGCTCATCGGGGAGAAGGAAGATCCTAATCTCAACCTCCGCTCCCTTGCGGCTGTGCCCATGCATGGGGAAGGCTTTGGGAGTAAACCTCGAGGGATAAGTCTTGAGCCGGAGTCCCCAAGTTAGTCCCATGTTGAGGTCAACGCTGACTAACAGCTCCTGCCGTGCTACTGGTGCCAAACTGTATCAGTGTCTGCCATTCTTTTGGGTTCATCAGATGTGTGGGGAGGGGGAACTTGCACATGGGCAGCACCTTGCTCTCCATATTGTACTGCCCAGGCCTGAATATCTAGTCACCCTGAATGCAACACCCATGCTCTACTGTGACCACAGGAGTTTTGACAATAAATTATTGAAAATATAAATGAGCAGTCTGTTGCTGCATCATGAAGTTGAAGCTGTGAAGTTATTTTATCCTGCAGTTACCCAAAATACACGTAGAATTGCCCTGATACTATTGTGAAAATGGTTGTTCTTGGCAAATTTTTCAACAGGTATGGTTTGCCATTGCCTTTATCAATAATGACCCCAGCCATTACCAATACTCTTCAGAGATTGTCTGCCTAGCATCAGTGGTCACTGAACCAGGACTTGTGATATGCGCCGGCTGCTCATACGACCATCCACCTTTTTCCATGGCTTCACGTGACCCTGATCGGGGGTGGTGGGGGGGCTAAGCAGGTGCTTCGTCTTGCCCAAGGGTGACCTGCAGGCCAGCAGAGTGAAGGAGTATCTTATACCTCTTGTGATAGAGACGTATCTCCACCTCGCCACCCAGCACGTTAACCTGGTTTATTTTGGTAGTAACAGTGAATTTGGTGCTGTGTGTCTGACTGTCGTGGTTGTCCGTCATGTTCAACAATGACAGGAAACCTGTGCAGTAGAGTTTTAAAGTGGAACTGTCATTGCACTGGGGCAGTCCTACTCTCTCGACCTTGGAATGTTCAAGATCTTAAGTTATATTGGAGGGATAGGAAGGTTGGGAGAGGGGGTGGTGTGGTTCTACTGGTAAAGAATGCATCAAATCAGAAGAAAGATGTGACAAAGAATTGGAAGATGTTGAATCTTTGTGGGTTGAGTTAAGAAACTGCAAAGGTAAAAGGAGCTTGAAGGCAATTATGTACAGGCCTCCCAACAATAGCTGGGATGTGGACCACAGATTACAATGGGAAATAGAAAAGGCATGTCAGAAGGGCAATGTTATGATAGTCATGGGAGATTTCAATGTGCAGGTCAATTGGGAAAATCAGGTTGGCAATGGATCTCAAGAGAGTGAGCTTGTTAAATGGCTTTTTTAAGAACAGTTTTGTCATTGGGGATGAGCTATACTGCATTGGGCATTACGTAATGAACTGAAAGTGATTAGGGAGCTTGAGGTAAAAGAACCCTTGGGAGACAGTAATCACATTACGACTGAGTTCAACTTGAAATTTGATAGGGGAAAAGTAACATCTGATGTAGCAGTATTTCAAAGGAGTAAAGGAAGTTACAGTGATATGAGACAGGAGTTTGCCGAGGTAAATTGGAAGATGCTGGCAGGGGTGACAGCAGGGCAGCAATGGTGTGAGTTTCTGGAAAAAATAAGGAAGGTGCAGGATGGATGTATTCCAAAAATGAAGAAATACTCAAATGGCAAAATAGTACAATTGTGGTTGACAAGGGAAGTCAAAGATCATGTAAAAGCAAAAGAGAGGGCATACAACAAAGCAAAATTTAGTGGGAAGATAGAGGATTAGGAAGCATCTAAAAACCTACTGAGAGCAACTAAAAGAATGATTAGGAGGGAAAAGATGAACTATGAAAGCAAGCCAGCAAATGATATCAAATTGCATAATAAAAGCTTTTTCAAGTGTGTAAAAAATAGAGATGAGAGTGGATATAGGACCGCTAGAAAATGAGGTCAAAGATATAATAACAGAGGACAAGGAGATGGCAGATGAACTAAATGAGTATTTTGCACCAGTCTTCACTATAGAAGACACTAGCAGTGTGCCAGATGTTGAAGGGTGTGAGAAAAGAGAAGTGAGTGCAGTTACTATTATAGGAAAGAAGGTGTTCGAAAAGCTGAAAGACCTGAGTCACCCAGAACAGATGAACTCCACCCTAGGGTTCTGAAAGAGGTAGCAGTAGAGATTGTGGAGGCATGAGTAATGATCTTTCAAAAATCATTGAACTTGGGCATGGTGTCAGAAGACTGGAAAATTGCAAACGTCACTCCATTCTTTAAGAAAGGAGGAAGGAAGCAGAAGGGAAATTATAGACCAGTTAGCCTGACCTCAGTAGTTGGGAATTGTTAAGGATGAGGTTATGGAGTAATTAGTGACACAGGACAAGATAGGACAAAGTCAGTATGGTTTCCTTAAGGGAAAATCTTGCCTGACGAACATGTTTGGATTCTTCATGGAAATTACAAGTGTTAAGGGGGTTTCTTCTCTTATGTTACTGCGTACGCTAATTAAAATGGCTTCTTTGTTATGTTATACTTGGGAATGCTTCTTTGTTATGTTAAACGCTGAGAAAGTTTTTGTGCTAGCAGTTTGTTTTGGGTTAGGCGGTGATAAGAAGATGTTACGAACCAATTGGGATAGTTGTTATGATTTTGGTGTATCTGGAAGATTTGTATGCGCGGGGTTTTGGAGGCAGAAGGCGGGAGAGAGAGACAGAGGATGGACCAGGTGCTGTGATGTCTGCTAACGGGGTTGGACCCCGAAGAGGGCGTTCGGCGAGGAGACGGAGACGGACTCGTGTGGAGTGTCTGGTCGACCATTGTTGTTGGTCCCAGGCGGTCGGTCAAGGTGGTCCGAGGGGTCGCAGGGTGAGGAAGAAGGGTCCTGAGCTCCAACTGTTTGTGCACGAAGAGATTGAACTTTGATAAGTGTGGCGTCTTTTATTTTCCTTTTATATTTGATTCTCTATTAATTATATAGTTCCAGTAATATCTATAAACTGTAAATCATTTAATCATATCTGGTGTTTTGTCTGTTATTTGGGAGGGGTGGGGTGCATCACACAGCATCCACACAAACTAATTACCCAGTTTGGCAGGGCCAAGGGCTGTTTCCCTAGACGACAGTGAGCCGAGCGACCCTGAGGTTGGCCGGGGGGCTACACAAGTAGGATAGATAAAGGGGATACAGTGGATATTGTATATTTGGACTTTCAGAAGACCTTTGACTAGGTGCCACACATGAGGCTGCTTACCAAGTTAAGAGCCCTTGGTATTACAGAAAAGTTACTAACATGGTTAGAGCATTGGCTGATGGGTAGGAGACAGTGAGTGGGAATAAAAAGATCCTTTTCTCGTTGGCTGCCAGTGAGTAGTGGTGTTCTGCAGTGGTCGGTGTTGGGGCAACTTCTTTTTATGCTGTATTTAAATGATTTAGATGATGGAATAGATGGCTTTGTTGCCAAGTTTGCGGATGATATGAAGGTTGGTGGTGGGGCAGGTAGTGTTGAGGAAACTGGTAGGATGCAGAAGGACTTAGACAGATTAGGAGAATGGGCAAGAAAGTGGCAAGTGAAATACAATGTTGGAAAATGCATGGTAATGCACTTTGGTAGTAGAAATAAATGTGCAAACCATTTTCTAAACACGGAGAAAATCCAAAAATCTGAGATGCAAAGTGACTTGGGAGTCCTTGTGCAGACATCCTAATGGTTAACTTGCAGGTTGAGTTGGTGGTGAGGAAGGCAAATGCAATATTAGCATTCATTTTAAGAGATCTAGAATACAAGAGCAGGGATGTGATACTGAGGCTTTATAAGGCACTAGTGAGGCCTCACCTTGAGTACCTTGATTATTTTGAATAGTTTTAGGCTACTCATTTAAGAAAAGATGTGCTGACATTGGAGAGGGTTCAGAGAAGTTTCACAAGGATGATTCCAGGGATGAAAGGGTTATCATACGAGGCACATTTGATAGCTCTGTCTCTGTACTTGCTGGAATTTAGAAGGATAAGGAGGGATCTCATTGAAACCTTTTGAATGTTGAAAGGTGGAGACAGAGTAGATGTGGGAAGGATGTTTCCCATGGTGGGGGAGTCTAGGACAAGCGGACACAACCTCAGGATAGAGGGGTGTCTATTTAAAACAGAGTTGCAAAGAAATTTCTTTAGCTAGAGGGTGGTGAACTTGTGAAGCTTTGTTACCACAGGCAGTTGTGGAGACTGGGTCACTGGGGGTATTTAAGGTAGAGCTTGCTAAGAGAAAGCTGGGGAGTGGAAAAAAGCGACCAGCCACGATTGAATGGTGGGGCAGAATCAATGGGGCAAATGGCCTATTTCTGCTTCTATGTCTTATGGAAGTCCGAGTTTAGTGGTACGAGGAGGCGTCACAAACTGGGGTCTTCCTTGGTTGCAGTGTATGATCATGATGTCTCCTGTGTCTTCTCATGCTTTACACTGCCCACGGGGTATTGCAGAACTGCCTTCCTGATCATTAGATCTCATCTGCCCAGTGCAGTATGCCAGAGCTGATTTCACGCTAGGACAGGCATGTCCCTAATTCAATGGGGTATGAGGCCGCTGGCCTACCCTGCCTGCTGAAGCAGCATATCAAGGTGTGGCCGCTGTCACATGCGACCAGCTAACTGGAGACTCAGGTGAAGCTGAGTGTCTGCTAGTGACCAAAGGTGAGTGAGTTGCCCGGAATGGACACAAGTCCCTTAAAAAAAAATGTCACCCCGCGCAACCCCCGCAACACCCCATTCAGGCTGACTATATAATTAAGTAATTACTTTATAATTTCATTTTTGATACTTTCCAATTAAAATTGTATTAGATTTTAATGCATGATCAGATCAAAAGCATGAATTCTCTTACATGCAACTGGTAAAAGTATAGAAACTGAGGGATCAGGAGTGTATTCTCTAAGGGTATGGGGCAATTTACAAGCATTAAATAGATCAAGATGGTAAAGAAACCAGAATGCTGATTTTAATCAAGATGCCTTATTCAAATTAGTCTAAATTAATATATTAACACCACTGAAGAGACTATTGAGATTTTGGCTGGAAATGTTCATTCTAATTATTCCATTTAAAATATGAAGATCTTTCACCATTTCTATTTATATGGAGAGTAAAATCTATCCTGCAGGTGCAACTTGAGACCTATAATTAATCCACGTCAGCAAATGATTGAAGTGCTTTCTCAAAACTACACTGAGAGTTTAGTAAACTGTAAGAGTCTTCAATAGCAGCAGAGGATAATTTGTCAGGAAACAACTTCACACTTGGTGAACATAACCCAAACTCTGCTGCATCCACACTTATAACCATATAACCATGTAACAATTACAGCATGGAAACAGGCCATCTCGGCCCTTCTAGCCCATGCCGAACTCTTACTCTCACCTAGTCCCACCGACCTGCACTCAGCCCATAACCCTCCATTCCTCTCCTGTCCATATATCTATCCAATTTAACTTTAAACGACAACATCGAACCTGCCTCAACCACTTCTGCTGGAAGCTCGTTCCACACAGCTACCACTCTCTGAGTAAAGAAGTTCCCCCTCATGTTACCCCTAAACTTTTGCCCTTTAACTCTCAACTCATGTCCTCTTGTTTGAATCTCCCCCATTATCAATGGAAAAAGCCTATCCACGTCAACTCTATCAATCCCCCTCATAATTTTAAATACCTCTATCAAGTCCCCCCTCAACCTTCTACGCTCCAAAGAATAAAGACCTAACTTGCTCAACCTTTCTCTGTAACTTAGGAGATGAAACCCAGGCAACATTTTAGTAAATCTCCTCTGTACTCTCTCAATTTTGTTGACATCTTTCCTATAATTCGGTGACCAGAACTGTAGACAATACTCCAAATTTGGCCTCACCAATGCCTTATACAATTTCAACATTACATCCCAACTCCTATACTCAATGCTCTGATTAATAAAGGCCAGCATACCAAAAGCTTTCTTCACCACCTTATCCACATGAGATTCCACCTTCAGGGAACTATGCACCATTATTCCGAGATCCCTCTGTTCCACAGCATTCTTCAATGCCCGACCATTTACCATGTATGTCCTAGTTTGACTAGTCCTACCAAAATGTAGCACCTCACACTTTTCAGCATTAAACTCCATCTGCCATCTTTCAGCCCACTCTTCTAACTGGCCTAAATCTCTCTGCAAGCTTTGAAAACCTGCTTCATTATCTACAATGCCACCTATCTTAGTATCATCTGCATACTTACTAAACCAATTTACCACCCCGTCATCCAGATCATTAATCATGTCTGACGAATCTCATAGAATTTTTTGAGGATGTAACTGGTAGAGTGGATAGGGGAGAACCAGTGGATGTGGTATATTTGGATTTTCAAAAGGCTTTTGACAAGGTCCCACACAGGAGATTAGTGTGCAAACTTAAAGCACACGGTATTGGGGGTAAGGTATTGGTGTGGGTGGAGAATTGGTTAGCAGACAGGAAGCAGAGTGGGAATAAACGGGACCTTTTCAGAATGGCAGGCGGTGACTAGTGGGGTACCGCAAGGCTCAGTGCTGGGACCCCAGTTGTTTACAATATATATTAATGACTTGGATGAGGGAATTAAATGCAGCATCTCCAAGTTTGCGGATGACACGAAGCTGGGTGGCAGTGTTAGCAGTGAGGAGGATGCTAAGAGGATGCAGGGTGACTTGGATAGGTTGGGTGAGTGGGCAAATTCATGGCAGGTGCAATTTAATGTGGATAAATGTGAAGTTATCCACTTTGGTGGCAAAAATAGGAAAACAGATTATTATCTGAATGGTGGCCGATTAGGAAAAGGGGAGGTGCAACGAGACCTGGGTGTCATTATACACTAGTCATTGAAAGTGGGCATGCAGGTACAGCAGGCGGTGAAAAAGGTGAATGGTATGCTGGCATTTATAGCGAGAGGATTTGAGTACAGGAGCAGGGAGGTACTACTGCAGTTGTACAAGGCCTTGGTGAGACCACACCTGGAGTATTGTGTGCAGTTTTGGTCCCCTAATCTGAGGAAAGACATCTTTGCCATAGAGGGAGTACAAAGAAGGTTCACCAGATTGATTCCTGGGATGGCAGGACTTTCATATGAAGAAAGACTGGATGAACTGGGCTTGTACTCGTTGGAATTTAGAAGATTGAGGGGGGATCTGATTGAAACGTATAAGATCCTAAAGGGATTGGACAGGCTAGATGCAGGAAGATTGTTCCCGATGTTGGGGAAGTCCAGAACGAGGGGTCACAGTTTGAGGATAGAGGGGAAGCCTTTTAGGACCGAGATTAGGAAAAACTTCTTCACATAGAGAGTGGTGAATCTGTGGAATTCTCTGCCACAGGAAACTGTTGAGGCCAGTTCATTGGCTATATTTAAGAGGGAGTTAGATATGGCTCTTGTGGCTACAGGGGTCAGGGGGTATGGAGGGAAGGCTGGGGCAGGGTTCTGAGTTGGATGATCAGCCATGATCATAATAAATGGCGGTGCAGGCTCAAAAGGCCGAATGGCCTACTCCTGCACCTATTTTCTATGTTTCTATGTTTCTATCTATATGACAAACAACATTGGACCCAGTACAGATCCCTGAGACACACCAGTACACATCGTCCTCCAATCTGACACAAGTTATCCACCACTACTCTCTGGCATCTCCCATCCAGCCACTGCTGAATCCATTTTACTACTTCAATATTAATGCCTAACGATTGAACCTTCCTAACTAACCTTCTGTGTGGAACTTTGTCAAAGGTCTTACTGAAGTCCATATGGACAACATCCACCGCTTTACCCTCGTCAACTTTCCTAGTAACCTCATCAAAAAATTCAATAAGATTGTCAAACATGACCTTCCACGCACAAATCCATGATGACTGTTCCTAATCAGACCCTGTCTATCCAGATAATTATATATACCATCTCTAAGAATACTTTCCATCAATTTACCCACCACTGACGTCAAACTCACAGGCCGATAATTGCTAGGTTTACTCTTAGAACCCTTTTTAGACAATGGAATCACATTAGCAATACGCTAATCCTCTGGCCCCATCCCCATTTCTAATGACGTTTGAAATATTTCTGTCACTTATGTTCATCTTTATGCATTTGTGTCTGGTGTAGTACTAATTTCAGAAATCTTATCGGGTAACTTGTACTGTGGCACAGCCACACCACATATGAAACAATTTCACCACTGAAACCCAAACTACAATTTTTTTACCAAATCTTCCAATTCCTTGAATCAGTTTCCTTCATCCGTGCTAGCAAAATTACTTGAGAGTTTCAGCATAAAATAATTTTGCAAACTTGACCATTTGAGCAACTTATTGGCAAATGAAGATGGCGACGCGCCTAGATGCAGCGGCCCAGCGCTCTTCGAGTTTTGGCAGCTATTTTATTTTCATAGTGTTTCTATCTGTTTTTATTTGTGTAATAGCACATGTACATGTACATTGCAGTAGGGCTGAGAGTCTAGCGATGGCGGACTACCGCACTCTGGACTTTAACAGCTGGAGCTTTATTCCTCCGGAGATACGGCGCTACCCCGCGAGCGAAGGAATCAATATCCCGCCGCTGAGATGGCGCAGATGGCGGCGACACAGGAAGCAGAAAAGGGGTAAGAGAGGAGGTCTACAGGCTAGGCTAAAAGCTAACCCCTATAAACCGGCCATCCCAAGCCTTTTTCTCGCCAACACCTGGTCACTAAATAATAAGATGGACGAGCTGCGACTGCAGGTTACTTTGCACAGTTTGAATCATTGTGTGATGATAATAACGGAGACACGGCTCGACCAGTATATTCCGGATGCGGCTATCGAGTTGGCGGGCCGCGCCGTTTTCAGGGCGGACAGGACTAGTCACTCAGGCAAGGTCCGAGGAGGGGGACTTTGTATTTATATACAAAACAGTTGGTGTACAGAAGTTACAGTTATAGATACTCACTGTTCCCCAGACACTGAATACCCGATGTTGCAGTGCAGACCTTTTTACTTGCCGAGAGAGTTTACATCGGTTGTTATAGCAGCTGTTTACATACCACTGCAGGCTAACGCTAAGCTAGCTATGGAGAAGTTACATCACTCCATTAGCCAGTATCTATCAGCACAACCAGACAGCATTGTTATAGCAGCTGGGGACTTCAATCATACCAACTTGAAGTCTGTTTTACCTAAATTCCATCAGTATGTGAACTTCTCGACAAGGGAAAAGAACACCTTGGATCAAGTCTACTGCAATCTTTCTCATGCATATAAAGCCAGCCCTCTGCCACATTTGGGTCTCTCAGACCTGACCCCGGCATATAAACCACTCAGCTGTAGACAAAGACCATATCTGAAGACAGTCAAAGTATGGACGAAGGAGGCTACCTGTGCCCTTCAAGACTGCTTCGATAACACAGACTGGAAAGTTTTTGATGAAGGGGGAGATCTGGAAGGGCACACATCAGCTGTTCTTTCATATATAAACTTTTGTGCTGAGAATGTCATGGACACAAAGTCTGTTAAGGTGTTCCCCAACCAAAAACCTTGGTTTAATAGTATGGTGAGGATCTTGCTAAGAACACGGGATGCTGCTTTTAAATCTGAGGATCTACAGGCCTATGGGCAGGCAAGAAGATCCCCGAAAAGCGGCATCAGAGAGGCCAAGCGCAGATATAACGGCGTATAGAGGAGCACTTTACCAATAACAACTCCAGGTGTATGTGGCAGGGGATAAAGACTCTTACTGGCTACAAGGACAGCTATACAGTCACAAACTCCTCAGACAGAACACTGCCAGACACTCTGAACCAGTTCTTTTCTTGCTTTGACAGTCAGAATGGAGAAGTTGGCATCCAGTCAGCACTGACAGAGAAGGATGACCCTATACAATTACACCAACACCAGGTCAGATCCGCCCTGCGCGGAGTCAATGCGCGGAGAGCAGCTGGCCCAGATGGAGTCACCGGAAGGATTCTTAAGGACTGCGCAGATCAACTAGTGGGAGTATTTACTACCGTCTTCAACCTCTCGCTACTACAGTCTGTAGTCCCCACCTGCCTTGTCAGCCACAATAATACCCACACCAAAGAAAAGTACAGTGAACTGCCTTAATGACTATCGCCCAGTCGCTCTAACTCCTATCATCATGAAATGTTTTGAGAGACTCATACTGTCTTATATTAAGTCTGCCGTACCTGCTGACCTTGATAAATACCAGTTTGCGTATCGTGCAAACAGATCGACAGAGGATGCAGTCATCACAGCTCTCCACACAGCCCTTACAAACCTGGATCAGGGTAACACCTGTGTAAGAATGCTGTTTGTGGACTACAGCTCAGCTTTTAATACAGTCATCCCCTACAAACTGGTGCAGAAACTGAGCAACCTGGGCCTTGGCAGCTCACTGTGCTCACGGATACCGGATTTTCTGAGTAACAGACCCCAAAGTGTCAGGATGGGAGAACGCATATCATCTACTCTCATCCTGAACACCGGTACACCACAGGGGTGTGTTCTCAGCCCCATCCTCTATTCTCTCTTCACCCATGACTGCTCTACCATTCACTCCACCAACACCATTGACAAATTTGCTGACGATACCACCCTAATAGGTATCATATCAGACTGTGATGAGACAGCCTATAGGGAGGAGGTACAGCATTTGACAGAATGAGGTTGTCATAATAACCTGGACTTGAACATCACAAAAATCAGGGAGCTGATAGTAGACTTCAGGAAATCAAAGCGCGTCGAGCACTCTGCTCTGCACATATACGGGAAAGAGGTGGAGAGAGTAGAGTTTCAAGTTCCTCGGCGTCCACATCTCGGCTGACCTCACCTGGACTGCTCATATCTATCAGGTGGGGAAGGCCCAACAGAGGCTCTACTTCCTAAGGAAGCTAAAGCACGCTCTCCTCCCTCATCACCTGCTGATCAACTTCTGTTGGACAACTATAGAGAGCCTCCTGACGTATTGCTGTGCAGTGTGGTTTGCCAGCTGCACAGAACAGAACAGGAAGGACTTGCAAGAGGGTGGTGAGGGTAGCAGAGCGGGTTATTGGCACAACATTACCCTCCCTCAGAGACATTTATACTGGCAGACTTCAAAAGAAGGCTACTTGTATTTCAAAGGATCCCACTCATCCTGGACATCATCTGTTTTCCCCTCTACCTTCTGGGAAGAGATACAGAGCATTAAGGATGAAAACAAAGAGACTCCTTAACAGCTTCTACCCACAAGCAGTGAAATGTATAACACCCCCTTCCCTTCTCCTGCCCCCCTCCTAAGACAACTGCAGCTAAACGCATCACACTTCCAGGAATGGCAGGTGTGCAATAGTCCTACCCCACCATCCATATATTATTAATTTTGGACTGCACTCCTGAGGTTTTAGAGTTTATTTTGTGTATATATTCTTTGTCATGCTGTAAAACGTTGAGCTGCTAAACTGTGTTTTATTGATCCACAACAATGACAATAAAGATATTCTTCTTATTATTATTATTAATCATAAGTCTCCCTTATTTGGTTCAGTCCCTGATTGCTCTGAAAGCTTATTGTTCACATGCATGGCTATCCACATTCTTTAGACCTTGCTCTCTATCCGGGAAAACTAGTTACTTCCCATTCTCCTTGGAGTACTTGCAGGCTGTCTGTTATTGATGTCTTTCTTTTCTTAAGCCTATCACCCATACTGGGGCATAGGCTGCCGAAAGCAGCTCACTAGAGTTCTCTCAACTGGGCCAGTGTTTCAAGTTGTCCCTAGGTGTAGCCCATTATACATCTTTGAGGTGAAGATCCTTCCCCTACCTGGGATGAGGTCTCTGGAGCTTCTGTTGCTCTAGGTCTTTTAATGAATAGGCTTGATTGTCCCACGTCCTACGCTCCTATTTTCACAGCCAGGTTGGGATGGTCCATGGCAGAGCTGTCTTTGGTGTGGAGATATATTACACTCAACATTCATCAGCATAATTCAGAAAACTTCAAACTTCAGATTCTCTGAAAGCGTGGAAAAGGAAATGTTACCACTACTTTGGTACTTCAAAGACACTCCACTCTGCAAGCATAATTTGTGGTTTTATTTTAAAACCTTGCATACCCATCCATTCACCATTAAAGAAAGAAAAGTTACCTATCTGCTTTGAAATGATGAGGCTTCCCACTCTAGGATACAAAGCAGCAATGCATAATCTGGTTTAAAATTTTCAAACAAACCAAGAAATGAGTTCAATCTTGTCATCCATACTCCAGAATTATTCCTGGAAAGTCTGCAGCAACTTTAGAAAAGCAGACAGCAGTGGCACTCTTCTGTCTAAGC
This sequence comes from Mobula hypostoma, assembly GCF_963921235.1. Taxonomy (NCBI): domain Eukaryota; kingdom Metazoa; phylum Chordata; class Chondrichthyes; order Myliobatiformes; family Myliobatidae; genus Mobula; species Mobula hypostoma. The sequence continues at coordinate 60,378,909 of NC_086115.1, forward strand.
ATGACCATACCGAAAAATACATAAAAATCACGATGTGGTAACCACACCTCCAGGATACTGTAACAAATGGCATCCAAAGTACAGAAGACTGGTAAGAAAGAACATTTACTAAAAGTGAAGAGAGTAAAGTTACTAGTACTCCCCTTTGTAGGAATGTACATATGTAAATTAGATTAGATTAGATTATGAGACTACTCAGTCCTCGTTTATTGTCATTTAGAAATGCATGCATTAAGAAATGATACAATGTTCCTCCAGTATGATATCACAGAAACACAAGACAGACCAAGACTAAACTGACAAAAACTACTTAATTATAACATATAGTTACAACAGTGCAAAGCAATACTGTAATTTGATAAAGAGCAGACCATGGGCACGGTAAAAAAAGGTCTCAAAGTCCCGATAGCCCATCATTTCACGCAAACGGTAGAAAGGAGAAACTCTCCCTGCCATGAACCTCCAGCGCCGCAAACTTGCCGATGCAGCACCCTGGTAGCACCCAACCACAGCCGACTCTGAGTCCGTCTGAAAACTTTGAGCCTCCGTCCAGCCCTCCGATACCGAGCACTGAGCACCATCTCTGCCGAGCGCGTCGACTCCCACCCAGGCCGCCGAGCAACAAGCAAAGCCAAGGACTCGGGGCCTTCCCCTCCGGAGATGGCATTTCAGAAGTTTCCCTAGATGTTCCTCCGTGCTCTCACGTCTGTCTTCATCAAATCAGGATTGTGCACGGCACCCTACTTGACAGATTACAGATGTTAATCACCGGAGTGGCCGCTGCGCATTGCATCGTGCCACTGTCTTCTCCTGTCTGCTGTACAATACTCAGTACCCTCAGATGCCACTTTATTAGGTACATCTGTACTCTTGACTGTTACTGCAAATATTTAATCACCCAATTATGTAGCAACTGAATGCATAAAAGCAAGAGGTTCATCTGTTGTTTAGACTAAACATCCGATGGAGAAGAAATGTGACTTTGACTATGGAATGATTGTTGGTTCCAGAAAGGGTGGTTTGAATATCTCAGAAACTGATTTGGGATTTTCACTCACAACAGTCTCTAGAGTTTACGAAAATGGTGTGAGAAACAAAAACCATCCAGTGAGTAGCAGTTCTGTGGGTGAAAATGCCTTGTTAATGAGAGAGGTCAGAGGAGAATGGCCAGACTGTTTCTAGTTGACAGGAAGGCAACAGTAACCCAAACAACCACACATTTTAATAGTGGTGTGCAGAAGAGCATCTTTGGATGCACAACATATCAAGCCTTGAAGTGGATGGGCTACAGCAGTAAAAAAAAACACGATCGGTTCCACTCCTACAACTAATCAAGTGGCCATTGAGTGTACACAGGTTGGGCTTTTGAATATCATATTTTGGGAGTTCATTCATTTGTAGGGAGTGTCCATTCACAATCTGGGATGGTCTGTACTGCCTCTTTATAAAAGCCATGAAAAGCCACAAATATCCACTCATGTTCTATTCACTCACTCCATTCCGTCAGCAACCACAGGTAAGCGACCATAATACAGCACTCCTAGGACAGACAGTTTCTTGGGACGAATTAGGCACAACTTCTATCAATACACCAACTCGCACGACCAGGCTCAGGAACAGTTATCAGGCTCTTGAACCAGAGGGGAAAACCTCACTTGTCCAGTTACTGAGCTGTTATCACAAACCACGGACTCGCTTCCATATTCATCTCATGTTCTCAATATTTATTTATTTATTGATTCATTCTATCTTTCTTTTTGTATTTGCACAACTTGTTGTCTTTTGCACATTACTTGTTTGTCCATCCTGTCGGGTGCAGTCTCTCACTGATTCTGTTGTTTCTAGTTTTTACTTGTGAATGCCTGCAAGAAAATGAATTTCGGGGTGTATATGATGAAAAATGTGTACTTTGATAATAAATTTACTTTGAAGAAACAGTTAAATATTTTTATCAAGGTTTTACACTATAGCACGATAAATTTTCCAGAAGGTCAGTTGAGTTTTGGGAGACTGTGGGAAATAAAACCTAGAGATTTTTCTAGAGAGCAAGAGTAACTGGGCCCAGGTGAGTTTTAGTGAAGGAAAGGAAATACAGACCTTTTGAGTTTTAAAGATAGTGCACAAAATGAGATCCTGGTGAGTTTATAAAGAGTACAAAAAGCAAGGATTCAGTAAGTTCAAGGAAACACAGGAAACAGAGTCACAGTGGGTTTGAAGAGTGCATGGAAACAGGGCCCCGGTGAGTTTAAACAAGGAGAGTGGGAATGTGGCCCCAGTGCATTTAAAGAGATAGTGGGAACGTGGTCCCAGTGAGTTTAAAGGGAGAGTGGGAATGTGGTCCCGGTGAGTTTAAAGGGAGAGTGGGAATGTGGTCCCAGTGAGTTTAAAGGGAGAGTGGGAACGTATGTGGTCCTGGTGAGTTTAAAGGGAGAGTGGGAATGTGGTCCTGGTGAGTCTATAGGGAGAGTGGTAATGTGCTCCCAATGAGTCTGAAGGGAGAGTGGGAATGTTATCCTGGTTTGTTTAAAGGGAGAGTGGGAATGTGGTCCCAGTATGTTTGAAGGGAGAGTGGAAATGTGGTCCTGGTGAGTTTGAAGGGAAAGTGGGAATGTGGTCCTGGTGCATTTGAAGGGAGAGTGGGAAAGTGATCCTGGTGCGTTTGAAGGGAGAGTGGGAATGTGGTCCTGGTGCGTTTGAAGGGAGAGTGGGAATGTGGTCCTGGTGCGTTTGAAGGGAGAGTGGGAATGTGGTCCTGGTGCTTTTAAAGGGAGAGTGGGAATGTGGTCCCAGTGAGTTTAATGGGAGAGTGGGAACGTGGTCCCGGTGAGTCTGAAGGGAGAGTGGGAATGTGGTCCTGGTGTGATTAAAGGGAGAGTGGGAATGTGGTCCTGGCAAGTTTGAAGGGAGAGTGGGAATGTGGTCCCAGTGAGTTTAATGGGAGAGTGGGAACATGGTCCCGGTGAGTCTGAAGGGAGAGTGGGAATGTGTTCCTGGTGTGATTAAAGGAACAGTGGGAATGTAGTTCCAGTGAGTTTAATGGGAGAGTGGGAATGTAGTCCTGGTTTGTTTAAAGGGAGAGTGGGAATGTGGTCCTGGTGAGTTTAAAGGGAGAGTGGGAATGTGATCCTGGTGAGTTTAAGGGGAGAGTGGGAATGTGGTCCTGGAGAGTTTGAAGGGAGAGTGGGAATGTGGTCCTGGTGCGTTTGAAGGGAGAGTGGGAATGCGGTCCTGGTGCGTTTGAAAGAGTGGAATGCGGTGCTGGTGCATTTGAAGGGAGAGTGGGAATGTGGTCCTGGTGCGTTTGAAGGGAGAGTGGGAATGTGGTCCTGGTGCGTTTGAAGGGAGAGTGGGAATGTGGTCCTGGTGCTTTTAAAGGGAGAGTGGGAATGTGGTCCCAGTGAGTTTAATGGGAGCGTGGGAACGTGGTCCCGGTGAGTCTGAAGGGAGAGTGGGAATGTGGTCCTGGTGTGATTAAAGGGAGAGTGGAAATGTGGTCATGGCAAGTTTGAAGGGAGAGTGGGAATGTGGTCCCAGTGAGTTTAATGGGAGAGTGGGAACATGGTCCCGGTGAGTCTGAAGGGAGAGTGGGAATGTGGTCCTGGTGTGATTAAAGGGAGAGTGGGAATGTAGTCCCAGTGAGTTTAATGGGAGAGTGGGAATGTGGTCCTGATGAGTTTAAAGGGAGAGTGGGAATGTGATCCTGGTGAGTTTAAGAGGAGAGTGGGAATGTGGTCCTGGTGCGTTTGAAGGGAGAGTGGGAATGCAGTCCTGGTGCGTTTGAAGGGAGAGTGGGAATGCGGTCCTGGTGCATTTGAAGGGAGAGTGGGAATGTGGTCCTGGTGCATTTGAAGGGAGAGTGGGAATGTGGACCTGGTGCGTTTAAAAGGAGAGTGGGAATGTGGTCCCAGTGAGTTTAATGGGAGAGTGGGAACGTGGTCCTGGTGAGTTTAATGGGAGAGTGGGAATGTGGTCCTGGTGAGTTTAAAGGGAGAGTGGGAACGTGATTCTGCTGAGTTTGAAGGGAGTTCAGGCTGTAAGCACCCTTGAGCCAGATGTTGAAGCATAAGGATTTCCAGACAACAACACATCAAAGTTGCTGGTGAACGCAGCAGGCCTCTGTAGGAAGAGGTGCAGTCGACGTTTCAGGCCGAGACCCTTCGTCAGGACTAACTGAAGGTAGAGTTAGTAAGAGATTTGAAAGTGGGAGGGGGAGGGGGAGATCCAAAATGATAGGAGAAGACAGGAGGGGGAGGGATGGAGCCAAGAGCTGGACAGGTGATAGGCAAAAGGGGATACGAGAGGATCATGGGACAGGAGGTCCGGGAAGAAAGACAAGGGGGGGGGGGCCCAGAGGATGGGCAAGAGGTATATTCCGAGGGACAGAGGGAGAAAAAGGACAGTGAGAGAAAGAATGTGTGCATAAAAATAAGTAACAGATGGGGTACAAGGGGGAGGTGGGGCCTTAGCGGAAGTTAGAGAAGTCGATGTTCATGCCATCAGGTTGGAGGCTACCCAGACGGAATATAAGGTGTTGTTCCTCCAACCTGAGTGTGGCTTCATCTTTACAGTAGAGGAGGCCGTGGATAGACATATCAGAATGGGAATGGGATGTGGAATTAAAATGTGTGGCCACTGGGAGATCCTGCTTTCTCTGGCAGACAGAGCGTAGATGTTCAGCAAAGCGGTCTCCCAGTCTGCGTCGGGTCTCGCCAATATATAAAAGGCCACATCGGGAGCACCGGACACAGTATATCACCCCAGTCGACTCACAGGTGAAGTGTTGCCTCACCTGGAAGGACTGTTTGGGGCCCTGAATGGTGGTAAGGGAGGAAGTGTAAGGGCATGTGTAGCACTTGTTCCGCTTACACGGATAAGTGCCAGGAGGGAGACCAGTGGGGAGGGATGGGGGGGACGAATGGACAAGGGAGTTGTGTAGGGAGTGATCCCTGCGAATGCAGAGGGGGGGGAGGGAAAGATGTGCTTAGTGGTGGGATCCCGTTGGAGGTGGCGGAAGTTACGGAGAATAATATGTTGGACCCGGAGGCTGGTGAGGTGGTAGGTGAGGACCAGGGGAACCCTATTCCTAGTGGGGTGGCGGGAGGATGGAGTGAGAGCAGATGTACGTGAAATGGGGGAGATGCGTTTAAGAGCAGAGTTGATAGTGGAGGAAGGGAAGCCCCTTTCTTTAAAAAAGGAAGACATCTCCCTCGTTCTAGAATGAAAAGCCTCATCCTGAGAGCAGATGCGGCGGAGACGGAGGAATTGCGAGAAGGGGGTGGCGTTTTTGCAAGAGACAGGGTGAGAAGAGGAATAGTCCAGATAGCTGTGAGAGTCAGTAGGCTTATAGTAGACATCAGTGGATAAGCTGTCTCCAGAGACAGAGACAGAAAGATCTAGAAAGGGGAGGGAGGTGTCGGAAATGGACCAGGTAAACTTGAGGGCAGGGTGAAAGTTGGAGGCCAAGTTAATAAACTCAACGAGTTCTGCATGCGTGCAGGAAGCAGCGCCAATGCAGTTGTCGATATAGCGAAGGAAAAGTGGGGGACAGATACCAGAATAGGCACGGAACATAGATTGTTCCACAAACCCAACAAAAAGGCAGGCATAGCTAGGACCCGTACGGGTGCCCATAGCTACACCTTTAGTTTGGAGGAAGTGGGAGGAGCCAAAGGAGAAATTATTAAGACTAATTATTATTAGTCTTTATAATTATTATTATTAAAGGACTAATTCCGCTAGACGGAGCAGAGTGGTGGTAGAGGGGAACTGATTAGGTCTGGAATCCAAAAAGAAGCGTAGAGCTTTGAGACCTTCCTGATGGGGGATGGAGGTATATAAGGACTGGACATCCATGGTGAAAATAAAGCGGTGGGGGCCAGGGAACTTAAAATCATCGAAAAGTTTAAGAGCGTGAGAAGTGTCACGAACATAGGTAGGAAGGGATTGAACAAGGGGTGATAAAACAGTGTCGAGGTATGCAGAAATGAGTTCGGTGGGGCAGGAGCAAGCTGAGACAATAGGTCGGCCAGGACAGGCAGGTTTGTGGATCTTGGGTAGGAGGTAGAAATGGGAAGTGCGGGGTGTGGGACCTATAAGGTTGGTAGCAGTGGATGGGAGATCCCCTGAGCGGATTTCCAGACAATGGTTTTACAGATGTTGACATTTTGCTGTAATTTATCTTTCAGTACAACAAAAATAAATCACATTCTACTGAATACCAATCTTTTTCCCATGGTATTGCCTGAACAGTAAGTTAGAATCTGTAAGTTGTGTCTGAGATGCGAAGGTTGAATTTAATGCAGTACTGATAGTGTGTGACCTAACTTGTTTTGAACCTGTTTTGAACTGATTAAAATGTGTTGCAGATAGAAGTATTTACTGTATTTTCTTGAATGTTTATCTTTTTACTTCAGTATAAGACAACATTTTGGATGTCATTTCTTTGAAGATTCGCCATGTGCCGCTATCATCTAGATATGGTTACAGCTGGGATTTCATACAATTCGGTGTGACGGACAGCACCTGTAGTGTAAGCGTGGTAGGCGAACATAGCAATTCCATTTCTGCACTCCTATTTTGTGTTTGTTTTATGGCCCACAAAATGTGTTGAGAGCCACTCTCATATTTGAATGATGAATTAATTCAGAAGAGAGCTATGATGCAGCATTATTCACCCAGTTTTATAATTACATACACAGGTCATGAAACCTTTTTTAATACAGTGCAGCTTTAATATAAAATATCAATGTCAGAGGGACGACTTTAATGCCCGTGTTATAAACCAGCCATGTTTATATTAACTATCATGGATGGTAGAGGTATGGAGGGTTATGGTCATGGTGCAGGTCGATGGGAGTAGGCAGCTTAAATGGTTTGGCACAGAATAGATGGGCTAAGGAGCCTGTTTCTGTGCCGTACTTTACTAGGATTCTGTGACTCAATGTTGTAGGATCAATTAACTTTTCCATGTTGTAGAGATGAAAATGCCTTTGGTGTATCCAAACCAGAATCTAACATTAAGGTTGCAATGTAATAATAATAGAGTGCATTGTTAGACAAGTATCACAGCAATTGTGGTTAATTTCTCTTATGTGTACAACAAACTGAATTTTACATTTTGAAAATCATCTGCTTTGTAAGAAAAGTTAAAAATAATAAATTGAAATGTTAGAAAATCTACTTCAACGATTTCTTTGACCCCCCTACCATCAGGCAGGGAGTACTGCAGCATTAGGACAAAAAGTGTTAGGATGAGAAACTGCTTCTTCCCCCACACTCAAAGGTGAGCAACTCTGCAGATGCTGGAAATCCAAGCAACACACACAAAATGCTGAAGGAACTCAGCAGGTCAGAAAGGAGTAAAGTCTATGCTTCATCAGGTCTTCCCCCACACCGTAAGCCTTCTGCACTCCCGCCAGGGCCCAGGTTTCATCGTGCATGGAGTGCCAGCAGGGTTAGGCTATCTGTCGGAGCTATGTATCTATTTTCTGTCCGTCTGTCACATGGGTTGGGGCGTTCTAGAAGTAAGCAAGTATAGTCATGTATTCACCTTTTGTGTTGTTAGCTTTCGTTGACTGTTAATTTCACTATCACTATGCTAGTTTTATTGGTTTTCATTGCTATTTTTGATGTCGCTCAGCTTTGCTGGTTTCATAATAAAGGATCATACGTAGTTTTTTTGACTTGGAACTCAGTTATTTGGAAGTGTGTCGCACAGTGCTAATTCCCTCACTCACTTCTTCAGCAGCTTCAGTTTTTTTTTCAAGCAGCTTCTACACTGTTTACTTCTTAACTTCTGTCATAAATGCACCTTACTATTTGTCAAATTACTAATGGTAGTATTACTTTATGTGTTACGTGTGTCAGTTGTATGAACTGTGTTGTACACCCTGGTCTGGAGGAACGTTGTTTCATTCGACAGTATACATGTGTACAGTTGAATGACAAACTGAACTTGAACTTCAAAAACTAGGAAGTTTACTTTCTGTCCTAGGAGAAATGAGCAAAAAGAAAAAAATAAAATGGAAATATCTAAGATGCTGAATAAACATTTGAATAAGGTGCAAATAATAATCTCAGTACTTTTATATTTGTGTGCTATAGCACTTACTTTTTATTCACAGTTATTTTGTAAATAACACTATTCTTTGCATTTCTGGTTAGATGCTAACTGCATTTCACAGGCTTTGTATCTGTACTCAGCACAATAAATTGAATCTAATCTAATCTAATCATGTTGTAATGTCCAGGTATTTTAATTACAAGTTATTTTTATGTGATGTTTATCTATTTAAGGTTTATATCAGTGTTTGCAGCTGATCAAGCAAGAAAAATGACACTTAACTTCAGCCTGCATCGAAATTATGCAGCTCTACAATTTTATAAAATATCATTTTACTAACAGCTTTCAATTTTATCTTATGTCCTTATTCAATGATAAGATCGATTCTCTTTTTAATTGGTGCTGACAATATTGTGGTTAAACAGAGTTAATGTTTCAGGTCAATATGCTTCACAACCAGAAAACTGTTAACTGCTTTTCAGCAAATTCACGACCAGCAAACTCAGTGGAGGAAAAGAAAAGAAATGTGGATATGGCAGAGTGCACAGCACGAGTCCAACAACCTATGGTCCTAATCTTTGGTCATTTTCTCAGGAAAACAGATATTGACAATAATTCCCAATGATTGACAGATATTGACACTCATTTTTGTCTTCACTTTTTCCATTAGCCGCTTGTTCTAATCTATCAAAGATTTTTACCTTTAACTTATTTTTGCCTGCAGTCACTATGCTGTGCATATCTGTAAGCCTCTAATTCTGCCCTTTTGCACATCCCCGATTTTAATTGCCCAACCTTTGATGGTTGTGCCTTCAACTACCAAAGACAAAAGTTCAGGAATTCCAGTTTTAACCAGCTCACTCAGTCTTTCCACTTTAAATAGTTTGTAGCATAGTTTTCTTTCCTCAAATTCTCTTCAAACTAAGGTTTCTGCATGGATGTTGAACACATGAACACTACCTCACTGTTGGCTCTCTTTTTGCATGACTTGTTTTTATATTTCTAATTGCAATTTAGTAATTTATTTTGTGTATTGCTGCGGTAAAACGACACACTTCATGACATCAGTGATAATAAACCCAATCCTGTTTCTGATTCTGATTCGAAGTATTTTCTCACTTTCTTCACTTCATCCCCTGCACTACATCACTCATACTTGCAATCCCCTCCGAAATGTTGTACAAGTGAGGCGGTGATCATCAGTCTGTGGCATATCACTATAGTCTATAGGTTACAGAGGGTCTGACACCCAGATGGACTGGTGTTGGGTTCCTTTTGAAGCATTTGAGCTCAACAGGACTCATCCCACGTTTTGTGGTGTTGAAGATCAGAGGCTGTGGCCTGCAAGAGATGGGCTCCTGAGCCAGCTGCAATGGGGACAGGCTCAGCAGGCCAGGCAGCATCCGTGGAAAAGAGCATTCTGCCCGGTCTGCTCAGTTCCTCCAGCATTTTGTGGGTCTTCCTTGGATTTCCAGCACCTGCACACTTTCTCTTGTTTCTGATGACAGGCTGTGCACTCACTTTTGTGAATTTCAGTTTTGAATGTTATTAGTTTACTTCTATTGTTAGCACGTTTTGATTTTTTTCTGCACATTGGGTGTTTGAAAGTCTTTTTTTTGGGGATTTCTGTGTTTTGTGGCTACCTGTAAGGAGGTGAATCTCAAGGTTGTATACAGTATACCTACTTTGATAATAAATGTACTTTGAACAGGAAGCCACCCCCACTCTATACTATTGTAATGATGTCTGTGCTTCCTGTTGCGCTGATTTTCTTGGTGGAAGAACAAACTGGATTAGGACAACTCAGAGACTTGGGGTATATACATTTGTCTCTTTGTGACTGTGTATTTTATTCTGGAATTACAACCAGTTGTGCAATTTGTGTTATGTGCAGTGTGCTGTGTGCTGTTGGTAATGTGTTTTGCACCTTTGGTCCCAGAGGAACTCTGTTTCATTTGGCTATGTTCATGTATGGTTAAATGATAGTTAAACTTGAAATTTTAATGAATACTTAATGCTGCTTCAAAACCTAAACAGGCAGGAAACCCCTGAGTTTGTTGAACACCCAGATCAAGGCTAACTTTTAACTTGGGGAAGGAGTGTTCACAGTTGAACAAGAGTGAAAGTAACCTAACCAGTTCCTATTCTCATTCCCAGGTTCAGGGCAATGTGAGCTGCTGAATTTTCATGCCTGATAATAGCTTTCATTATCTGCACCTACTGGTCAATGCATTAATCTTAAAGCAGTGGCACTTATTTTTCAAGCGCTCTTTGCAAGTCCTCTCATGGAATGAATGGGTGAGTAGGAAATTCCCATAATGCTTCCCAGTGTTTTAAGTGGCACTGGGGAGGCCTCACTTGGAGCATTGTGAGCAGCTTCGGGCCCCTTATCTAAGAAAGGATGAGTTGACATTGGAGGGTGTTCGATGGAAGTTCATGAAAATGATTCCAGGATTGAAAGGCTTGTCATATGAGGAGTGTTTGGTCACTCTGGACCTGTACTCACTGGAATTCAGAAGAATGATGGGGCTATCTCATTGAAATCTATTGAATGCTGAAAGACCTCGATAAAGTGGATGTGGAGAGGAGGTTTTCTATAGGGAAGTCTAGGACCAGAGGGCACAACCTCAGAATAGAGGGAGGTCCATTTAGAACAGTGTTGAGGAATTTCTTTAGTCAGAGGGTGATGAATCTGTGGAATTTGTTGCCACAAGTGGCTGTGGAGGCCAAGTCATTGGGTTGTGTTTAAGGTGGAGGTTGATGGGTTCTTGATAATTCAGGGCATGAAAGTTTACAGGGAGAAGGCAGGAAACGGGGTTGAGAGGGAAATGGATCAGCCATGATGAAATGCTGGAGCAGACTCAAAGGGCTGAACGGCCTCATTCTGATCCTCTGTCTTATGGTCTTACAGATTTAAATGAAGTGTTCTGCCAGTCCTTTCATGGAGTCAATGGGAAAGCAGGAAATTACATGAAGCTCTGAGTTTCAATTCTATTACAGACGGAGTTACGCTCTGATACATACACGCTCACTCTCATTTACATGCACAAGCATTGATTTTCTGTCTTCCGGTTTCTACAAAAGGCCATTTGAAGTCTCTTTGGCTCTCCCCATTTGTTTCCTTTGGCAGGTGTGGTAATCCGACACTAAATTACTGGATCAACAGCCTCAGTTCATGCCATTGAACTGAGTCAGCCGGGAACTTCAATTCAAATGGTTAGATTTTTTAAATAGTTAAGAAATGTTAAAAAGCCATGCGCAATAATAATGAATGTAGGCAGATACGTTAGGGACATTTAAGAAACTCATAGATAGGCACAAGGATGATAGAAAATGGAGGACTACATAGGAGGGAAGGGTTAAGTTGATCTTAGGTTATAAGGTTAGCACAACATTATGGGCTGAAGGGTCTGTACTGTGCTGTGGTGCTCTATGTTCTATTACTACCTAGTCTGGCTGATATGTAGCTGTAGACTCACCGATGTGTGTTTGACTCAAAACTGCCTCCGCAGAGCAGGGCACTTGTGGATGGGCAATAACCACCAGCGTTGTGTTAGTAACAATCTGCAAGTGAACAAATAAAATGAAAGACAACTGTCCATTTATTGCTTTCTGAAGCATTAACCTGGCTTTACTCTGTTGATGTGTGGGCGAGATGGTGTATGGATTAAGCAAATACACACTGTTCTGTCTGGAGCCAATGTCAATTCAAAACAAAGCCTACCCTAGATTGGCAAACTTTCACTCAGTACATCGGATTATTTGTTTTGCCAAATGAGTATGGCAGCAATGCTGCATTCAGGAAAAACTCATCCAAAGGCTCACTTAAAATAATCAAATGATTCAACACAGTGAAGACTCTTGTCCCACTTTATGTCTCTGCCTTTATTTTCAAAGATTAACAAAACTTCCTTTCTCTTTCTCTTCAGACCCGCAATTGTTCTTATAAATTATGCAACTAATTCTGACTTGAAAGTTGTTATTGAATCCACTTTGTCCCTGTCCAGGTCATAGTAACAGTCTGCATAATAATAAAAAACTATTTATATGTCTCCTGCTTCTTCTACTTTCTAAATTTGTCTCCAGGTTACCAAGCAATCTGCCACAGGTCAACATTTCTCCTTCATTTCATCAAATCATTTTGTTAGAAAGATCTCAGTCCACCATTGAATGGTCCATAACAGTAGGGAGCGTTCTGACTGCCTGGCGGGGAGGCTCAATGTATCGGATCGCCGGAAGCTTCCGCTGGCTGTGGATTCAGCCATCTCCATCACAGGCACAACCTCCCCTACCAACGAAGACCTCTTCAAGGGGTGGTACCTCAAGAAGGTGGTATCCATCACTAAGAATTCTCACCACCTACACCATGTCCTCTGTATCTTACTTTATTGAGATTGAGATACAGTGTGGAATAGCCCCTCAAGCTGTGCACCCGGCACCCCCAAATTTAACAGCCTAATTACCGGAGTATTTACAATGACCAATTAACCTATTAACTGGCAACACACATAAAAAATGCTGGTGAACGCAGCAGGCCAGGCAGCATCTATAGGAAGAGGTACAGTTGACGTTTTGGGCCGAGACCTTTCGTCACTCCCTCACCACCATTCAGGGCCCCAGATGGTCCTTCCAGGTGAGGCGACACTTCACCTGTGAGTTGGCTGGGGTGATATACTCTGTCCAGTGCTCCTGATGCGGCCTTCTATATATTGGCGAGACATGACGCAGGCTGGGAGACCATTTCGCTGAACACCTACGCTCTGTCCGCCAGAGAAAGCAGGATCTCCCAGTGGCCACACATTTTAATTCCACATCCCATTCCCATTCTGACATGTCTATCCACGGCCTCCTCTACTGTAAAGATGAAGCCACACTCAGGTTGGAGGAACAACACCTTATATTCCGTCTGGGTAGCCTCCAACCTGATGGCATGAACATTGACTTCTCAAACTTCCGCTAATGCCCCACCTCCCCTTCGTACCCCAGCCCTTATTTATTTATTCATTCATTCTCTCTTTCTTCTCCCTCTGTCCCTCTCACTATAACTCCTTGCCCATCCTCTGGGCTCCCCCCATCTTTCTTTCTCCTTAGGCCTCCTGTCCCATGGTCCTCTCCCTTCTCCAGCCTCGTTTCCCTTTTGCCAATCAACTTTCCAGCTCTTGGCTCCATCCCTCCCCCTCCTGTCTTCTCCTATCGTTTCAGATCTCCCCCTCCCCCTCCCCCTCCCAAATCTACTATCTCTTCTTTCAGTTGGTCCTGACGAAGGGTCTCGGCCCGAAACGTCGACTGTACCTCTTCCTAGAGATGCTGCCTGGCCTGCTGCATTCACCAGCAACTTTGATGTGTGTTGTTTGAATTTCCAGCATCTGCAGATTCCCTCGTGTTTGCATTTATAACCTATTAACTGGATTGTGGGAGGAAACTGGAGTACCCGTAGAAAACACATGCATTCCATGGGGAGAATCAAACACCTTTACAGAGGACACCGTGACTGAACTTTGAACTCTGACACCTCAAGTTGTAATAGCAATACAGCTACCACTATGTTACCATGGCTTCTCACGATTACCATGGAGGTGGAGGTGCAGGAGCCTAAAGACCAAAACTCAAATATTCAGGAACAGATTCTTCCCCTCCATCATCATATTTCTGAATGGTCCATGAACACAACTTAGTTATTCCTTTCTCTGCCCATTTAATTGATTTTTGTAATTTATAGTGAGTTTATGTCTTAGCACTATAACACTGCCTCACAACCAATTTCATATCATTTATGTTCGAGACAATCCATTTGAATTCAATTCAGATGTAAATTATTTAAGAGTGAGCCCGAGATGTTCATGATACAGTGGAGCTCCAGGCTCCTGGAATGGATGCACACGCCTCAGTGCTGAACTGGCTCCGTGGTTGTGGCCAGCAGCCATTGGGCTCCTGGGCCAGATTCACTCACCTCAGCACCAAACTGGCTCTGTGGCTGTGGTCCAATCACAAACAAGGGAAAATCTGCAGATGCTGGAAATCCAAGAAACACACGCAAAATTCTGGAGGAACTCAGAAGGCCAGGCAACATCTATAGAAAAGAGGAAACACCTGACATTTCAGGCCAAGACCCTTTATCAGGTCTCAGCCCAAAACACCAACTGTACTCTTTCCCATAGATGCTGCCTGGCTTGCTGAGTTCCTCTAGCATTTTGTGTGTGTTCTGTGGCTGTGGACTCACTTTCAGGAACTCCCCATTTCATGTTTGGTGTGTTATTTGTTTACATGTTTATTGTTTACACAATTTGTTCTTTTAATCACACATTGGGTGTTTGACAATCTTTGTTGTGTGTGCTTTTTAACAGATTCTATTGTGTTTCTTTGTTTTGTGGCTTCCTGCAAGAAGATGAATCTCAAGGTTGTGTATACTTTGATAATAAATGTACTTTGAACTTTGAATTGCATGGGGAACAAACTGTTGTGTGTTTTTTTAGCACTCAAGACTGATAAATGATTTGTTTTTTTATATCCTTGAAGCTGCATTTAATCAAAGATGAGTGATGCTGGGTAGCAACATTCCTTGATCTGTATACAGGTTGTGAAATGCAAAAAGATCTTAACAGTAAAGATTCCCTCAAAATTTCATGAGTGGAGCTGTCTTTATGCAGACATGCTGGCAGTATGAAGATCGAACCAGATGAGGATAGGAAGGTTCAGAAATATATAAAAAAAGAACTTTGGTGTTAATCATGTTTAGGAAGAGAACTTGAGTGGTTAGTTTCCAATAATGATAAACAATAAATCAAAAGAGCTTAATATCAGTCTGAAAATCATGTCAGTGTAGAATTTTTCTTTCAATAGATCCTCAGTTGTGGGGGTAAGTGAAAGCTATGTTACAAGGCTAACAACGGACATGGAGTGGCAAATGTCTTTAAACTAAGGGGAGATGAGGTGCAAGAGAAATGAAACAGCAGTTAAAGTGAATCCTCCAAGAGGACACAACCTTGCCATAGCAATTGGAGACTTGCATGCCTCAGTGACCGGGAAAGCTATGTTGGATGGAGTCAGGGCTTTGTGCTTTAGCTCTTGGTAGGGTCACCCACATGTAGCCAGGTGGAGTAGAGGATTGTACCTGTTGTTTTGGTGGTTGGGTGGGGGGGAGGGGCAGAAGAGGGAAGAAATAGCATGGGACCTTCCTCCCAAGAGGCCTTAAAAGCATCCTCCCACACATACTTGGGCCAGTGTCAAATCCATAAGGGGAGGTGAGGCAGCAAGGCTGATCCTTTTGATTGATTTATTTTAGTGACCATGTGCACCCACATGAGGTGTGTTACTAATGCAGCTCCTTTTCTAAATTGCAGGATTGTATAGGTCTTTATGCAAGTCACTGATTTAGCACATTTTGCTCAACTTGAGTTTGTGGTATTTGTATGGATGGTCTTAAATCTCCATCTGAACCTGAGGTTATACAGTACTGGTGTAGTAATTTTACCTCACACTTTATTCACTCTGATAACTCAGGACCTGTATTTTATTTGCTTGATTTTCTCCTCCATATACAACATTTTTAACAAAACTTCTGTTTGTTAATAAAATTTGTTGTAACTTTACACTACCTTGTCAGATTGCCTGCCTTAAAGCAGTCCAGGACCTGCTTGTACTACTGGCTCAGTAGTCACCCATGCCAAACAGGTCAAAGGGCAGAGGCCAGACAGAGTGGTCCACCAGTCCTCCCAGTTTCAGGGCTTCAGCTCAGGGCCAACAACCCTGACCGGTCAAACAAAGATGTTACAGAAACAGAAACAATGAATCCTTCTATATCCATGTGCAACAGTATTTAGACCCCTGAAGGGGCAGAGGAGAGGAGGGAGACCAAAGGCAACTTAGCACTGTACCCACAGAGGCAGAAATGAGGACTCTGAACCACACCCAGGCCACAATAGACAAGATGGTCAAGGACAGAGAGATAAGAGGACCTTCATTGCTACCCCAAGTACTACTGGTGTAATGAGCAGTAAGTAAGTGAATAGTATTTAAAGCAAAATAACCTGCAGGTGATACAATGTGTGAGAAAATGAACAGTTAGGATATTAGCTTGAGTAAGAGATTGAAGTCATTTGAAGAACAGACAGATAACACAGTTGATATGCTACAACAGTCTAATGTGAAGTAGCAACAATCTTTTTTTAACAGTGGGGTATGGGATTGTGAACATGAACAGAAACTTGCCTGAGAAGTGGACAGGAATGAAAATAAACACAGTCCATGCTTGAAACTGCCAGATTTCTACAGATGCATCAGCATTCTGACTGTCTGCCTTACCGTCTGGTGTGGAGGGGCCACTAGTCCCAATCAGAAAAAGCTGCAGAAAGTTGTCAACTCAGCCAGTGTTGTAAGGACGTGGCTGGGGACAAACCCAAGTGCAGGACACAGATGCTGCAGCAGAGTCATTAGGCATAGCACCACCACGAATAGGAAGGCAGTATCCAGGAGACAATGCAAAGCTTAGAACTAACAGTTCTCAGGAATAGGAAACAAGGTTTACTCTCACAAGAGTCAACCAATGAACTAGCAGCTTCTTGCTGTGGTCCCAGGGTTTTTATCCTGCCGTTTCTGATGGGAAGCAGGTGCGTGCAGTTAGTGGAACCTGGGAATGATTGGAATCTAAATGAGGTGATTGAGGCCCAATTCTTGAGGCAAATGGCAAGGTGAGGGATTGCCAGAAGGGACCATGACAGCCAGCTCCACCATGGGCACTAATCTCCCCAGCATCCAGGACACCTTCAAAAGATGATGTCTCAAAAAGGTGGCATCCATTATTAAGGACCCATATCATCCAAGACAGGTCCTCTTCTCATTGTTGCCATCAGTGAGGAGGTACAGGAGCCTGAAGACACACATTCAACATTTCAGAAACAGCTTCTTCCCCTCAACCATCAGGTTTCTGAATGGACCGTGAACCCATGAACACTGCCTCAGTGTTTTTCACCCTCTTTATGAACTAATTTAATGTATGCATATGTATGTTTTTATTTCTACGTATTGCAATATTCTGCTGCCGCAAAACAACAATTTTGTCGGCATTTGCAGGTGATATTAAACTTGATTATAATTCTAAATTGTACAATAGACCTTTTTACTCCCTACTTATGGTTTAGCATCATATCCATGGATAGTGTCTCTGGTTGTGGAACATTTTCCCGCTGTATTAGTGATATGCATAGCCCCCTAAAGTGAGCCTTAAATCCCACACTTATCCTGCGTCCAAGACAAGAGAACTGAGTCAAGCTGAGCATCCGTTGGGAAGGCTTGAATGTTGCTGTTGGAGTTCAAGTGCCTTTTTTTTTAATTGTTCCAAGAGTAGAGGGGTACAATAACTTCCTTGCAGTGTTCCAGGTTCATAAAGTGGGCTAGGTAGAGTCAGGTCTGGCTGCACACTTAGTAAGGCCGGGCATTCAAATATATCACATGGAATTAAATAACTAGAAGTCTTTTAATTGAAATGTTAAATTATACTAGTTATATCATGATGTACTGTGGAAAACATCCTGCCTCGTCCCTGTGCCGAAGACGCCGTGCCCCAGCGGCCTCAATGACTACAGACCGGTGGCATTGACCTCCCACATCATGGAGACCCTGGAGAGACTTGTTCTGGAGCTGCTCCGGCCTATGGTCAGGCCACACTTAGATCCCCTCCAGTTCACCTACCAGACCCGACTAGGAGTTGAGGATGCCATCGTCTACCTGCTGAACCGTGTCTGCGCCCACCTGGACAAACCAGCGAGCACTGTGGGGGTCATGTTTTTTGACTTCTCCAGTGCGTTCAACACCATCCGCCCTGCTCTGCTGGGGGAGAAGCTGACAGCGATGCAGGTGGATGCTTTCCTGGTGTCATGGATTCTTGATTACCTGACTGGCAGACCACAGTACGTGTGCTTGCAACACTGTGTGTCCGACAGAGTGATCAGCAGCACTGGGGCTCCACAGGGGACTGTCTTGTCTCCCTTTCTCTTCACCATTTACACCTCGGACTTCAACTACTGCACAGAGTCTTGTCATCTTCAGAAGTTTTCGGATGACTCTGCCATAGTTGGATGCATCAGCAAGGGAGATGAGGTCGAGTACAGGGCTACTGTAGGAAACTTTGTCACATGGTGTGAGCAGAATTATCTGCAGCTTAATGTGAAAAAGACTAAGGAGCTGATGGTAGACCTGAGGAGAGCCAAGGTACCGGTGACCCCTGTTTTCATCCAGGGGATCAGTGTGGACATGGTGGAGGATTACAAATACCTGGGGATACATATTGACAATAAACTGGACTGGTCAAAGAACACTGAGGCTGTCTACAAGAAGGGTCAGAGCCGTCTCTATTTCCTGAGGAGACTGAGGTCCTTTAACATCTGCCCGACAATGCTGAGGATGTTCTACGAGTCTGTGGTGGCCAGTGCTATCATGTTTGTTGTTGTGTGCTGGGGCAGCAAGCTGAGGGTAGCAGACACCAACAGAATCAACAAACTTATTCTTAAGGCCAGTGATGTTGTGGGGATGGAACTGGACTCTCTGACTGTGGTGTCTGAAAAGAGGATGCTGTCTAAGTTGCATGCCATCTTGGACATAATGTACTGGGTGGGCACAGGAGTACATTCAGCCAGAGACTCATTCCTCCGAGATGTAGCACAGAGCGTTATAGGAAGTCATTCCTGCCTGTGGCCATCAAACTTTACAACTCCTCCCTCCATTTACTGGCATAATTTACATATTACTATTTAACTATTTATGGTTCTATTACTATTTATTATTTATGGTGCAACTATAACGAAAACCAATTTCCCCCTGGGATCAATAAAGTATGACTATGACTATGACTATTAAAAGGGATTTGACATTCTCCTTGCCCTACAATTATCAGTTAGCGTGGCGCTGTTAAAGCTTGGGGTGTTGGGGATTGGAGTTCAATCCCGGTTTCCTCTGTGAGAGTCTGTAAGTCCTCGCATGGAATTGTAAACAAACAAATTCCCAGTGGGGTGTATGTTTCTGTGTCAGGTGTGACACCTACACCACCCGTTCTCAACCCCCACCCCATGGAAAGACAAGTGGTAGAGCAAATTGACACATTTGATGTTTTAAACCTGACAGCCAGTCTGCAAATTCTGGGTCTGGTGGATCGGAGCTGTGAGTATTCTGGACCTCGATTTAAATGCCTCGATTTAAGTGGTGAAGTTTGGAGCCGTCAGCAGTTGTAAGTATGGTCTGCCCCATTAAATCTAAAGATGCTGAATGCAGATGACTAAAAGACGGAGACAGAATAAAACTGGTGATTTATTTTATTTGATTTATTTAGAGATACAGCGGAGAGCCACATCACGCTGTAACACACCTATTTAATCCTAGCCTAATCACGAGACAATTTACAATGACCAATTAACCTATTAACCAGTGAGTCTTTGGGATCAGGAGGAAACCCATGTGCTCATGGGAAGGACGTACAAACTTGTTACACACAACTTTGGAATTGAACTTTGATCTCCAATGCCCTAAGCTGTGGGTTGGAAATAAAATAACTAATATTTCACATTGAAGTTCTGTGCATTTATCTGAAACGGTTTCTTTATTTCAGACTATCAAACCTTGGCGACCTTCAAGTAAGGGCAGTTAGCTTGACTTACTATAAACGCACAGAAAACGCCATTGTGATTGAGGATCAGAGGTCATCATGATCCAGTGAAGTTGTTTATCCACAGTATAGCGTCATACAGTGGAGGAATACAGAATGAAAGCAGTCTCTCTGGTTCGGTTGTCCATGGCCACAACAGCACCCTCACTTCTAATTCCCGTTGCCCACGTTCAACCCATAACCCTCCAAGCCCTTTCCCTCCATGTTCCTATCCAAATGCCTCTTAAATGTTGCAATTATGCCACCTTAACTACCTCGCGTGGCCACTCTTTCCAGGTAATAACTGCCTTCTATTGAAAGAAGTTAACTCTCAGGTCTGGTAAAGCTCTCCCCTGTTGTATTTGTGCTCCCAGCCCTATGATGGTCCACGTAATCCGTACCACTCACAATTTTATCAACTTTTTTGAGGTGCTTATAAACTTTTATGAGGCATAGGATCAGAAACAGCTGCAGAAAGTTGAAAGCCAGCTCCACCATCGGCACTCACCTCCTCAGTATCCAGAACACCTACAAAAGGCGATCCCTCAAAAAGACGGCATCCGCCATTAAGGAACCCCGTCACCCAGGACATGTCCTGTACTCATCGTTACCATCAAGGAGGAGGTACAGGAGCTGAAGACACACACTCAGTGATTCAGGTACAGCTTCTTCCCCTCCGCCATTGGATTTCTGAACACTACCTCATTATTTTTCCTCTCTATCTGCACTACTTGTTTAATTTATTTTTTTATTTATGTATATATATAGTTCAAAATTAAAAGTAAATTTATTAACAAAGTACATATATATCACCATATACAACCCTGACATTAATTTTCTTGTGGGCATATTTAATAAATCTATAGAATAATAATCATAACAGAACCAATGAAAGACCGCCCGACTAGGGTGTTCAATCAGAGTGCAGAAGAAATTTTTTTTAAATTTCAAAATACACTTTATTCAAAAGTAAAATTATATACAATAAACCATTCAATAACTTTCCATCCTTTACATACGTTTCCCTTATAGTCAGTACATATCTGTACTTATGGTTACCCACGTGGCCCTCCAGTTGTTCACCTTACCACACCATTGTTGAGGGGTATACTCCCCACCACCCGGCCCCTCCCACTCCCGCGGGTGAAGAAACCTACACCATGGTCCTTTCCCACCGGGCCCTTGCGGTGGCTGCACCGAGTTTCAGTGCGTCCCTCAGCACGTACTCCTGCAGCCGAGAATGTGCCAGTCGGCAGCATTCTCCCACGGACATCTCCATGTGCTGGTATATCATCAAGTTTCAGGCCGACCAAAGAGCGTCTTTCACCGAGTTGATGATCTGCCAGCAGCACCGGATGTTGGTCTCCGTGTGCATCCCCGGGAACAGCCCGTAGATCAGAGAGTCCTCTGTTACGCAGCTGCTGGGGATGAAACGTGACACTAGCCCATCCATCCTCCTCCACACCCTCTCTGTGAACTGACAGTGTGCAAAGAGGGGGGTCACAGACTCCTCCTCACTGCAGTCCTCCCGTGGGCAGTGGGGTGCGGAGATGACGTTCCGGGCGTACAGGAGGGATCTGACTGGGAGGGCCCCTCTCACCGCCAGCCAGGCGAGGTCCTGGTGCCTGTTGGTGAGATTTGGCGATGAGGCATTTTGCCAGATAAACTGGATGGTCTGCTCAGGGAACCACCCCACTGTGTCCATCACGTCCTTCTCCTGCAGTGCCTGCAGGACATTACATGCCGACCACTGCCTGATGGCCCTGTGGTCAAAGGCGTTCTCCTGGAAGAACTTTTCTATGAAATAATAATAAATAAAAAAGCATAAATATCAAGAACATGAGATGAAGAGTCCCTGACAGGGAGTCCGTTGGTTGTGGGAACACTACAATGATCAGAATCAGAATCAGGTTTAATCTGTTGTGAAACTGTTGACTTTGCAGCAGTAGTACAATGCAATACATGACAATAGAGGGGAAAAGAAAACTGCGAATTACAGTAAGTATTTAAGTGAAGTAATCTCCTTTGGTTCAAGAGCCTGATGACTGAGGGGTAATAGCTGTTCCTGAACATATTGGTGTGAGTCTTAAGGCGCTTGTAGCTTCTTCCTGATGGCAGCAGAGAGAAGAGAGCTTGTCGTGGGTGGTGGGAGTGGGAGATCCTGCGACGGCATTTCATATAGATGTGCTCAATGGTTGGGGGGATCTTATTCTTGTTGGCTGCCGCAGAACAACAATTTTCACGACATACGCCAGAGATATTGAACCTGATCCTGACTCTGATGTTACCCTTCATTCACCTGCTCTCCAGGGAACGAAAATCGAGCAAGGCTCGCCCCTACCTATAGGTCAAGTAGTATTTCTCCTCTGTCACGTTCTGAACAGATTTCTTTTCTCACAGGGAGAAAGATTTGATGATGTTGGAAATAACTCGGAAAACGTGTAGCTTGGGTGGTTGGTGGTTGGGTTGAGTTGTTCTCTGATTTTAGCAATCCATTTGCAAATATTTCATCACCATTCGATGATATTATCTCATATAGTGACAAAACATCTGCAAATGGATTGCCAGATTGGAGAACAACTCAACGCAAACGTTTGGTGATGTGTTTGTTTCACTCATGTCAGGTCACCATGGAATCTTGTATTAAATAAGCACAAACCGATCAGCGTTCTTTTGAAAGGTGAACAAAGATTTTGGCTTCCTTTCCAGCTAAGAGAGAATATGCAGAAATGCGCAAGGGAGGGAGCCAGTAGACGCGAAGTAGCAGTGGAAACATTCTCAAGGAGGAAATCCTTTTTGAGATTAGAACAAGTTAGCTGAAAGATTAATGCTCCTAGCAAGTGAAGACCAAATCTGCATTTGGAACTGTACATGTGTGCTCTGCATTGCAAGAGATTAAGTTACATTTCATGGAAATCTCTGTGACTGCTGTTTTGTGTCAGGTTTCTGGTTTCCGGTTCCCGACATATGAAAATATATCTCCACTTCCTCATTATTGATGTTTCTAATCTTGAAATTTTCTCCCCAACAGTATCGTGAGAATTCTTTCACCACAGGGCATGTAATGGTTGGAAAAGATGGCTCATGGCATTTAGGGACTTTGCCAGCAATATCCCTATCACAAACATATAGAAATATTAAAAAAACTTTTTCCTTTGTCTCCAGAATTTGCACCAAGAAATAGATGTGATTAATTTGTGAAATTGTAGTACTGTGTGAACATATCAGATTTTATAATGAGGTAAAGAGATCTTGAATAAATTTGAATAAATTTCTTAATGAGGTGAAGCAATCGAATGAAGGGAAATGTAGCTATCTGTTTTTAATTGAACATTGAATAATACAGCATAGTACAGGCCCTTCAGCCCACAATGTTGTGCCAGCTTTATGATTTACTCCATGATCAATCTAACTCTTCCCTCCCACATCACCCTGCAGATTCCTGTAATCTGTGTGCCAATCTGAGAGCATCTCAATTGCCCCTAACGTATCGGCCTCTACCACCACCCCATCTATGCACCCACCACTCTGTGTAAAAACAGCACCTTCCTCTGCCATCCCCCCTATACTTTCCTCCAGTCACCTTAAAATTATAACTGCTTGCTTTAGCCGTTTCTGTCATAGGATAAAGGTGCTCACTCTGACTTCCCCATACACCTTTATCAAGTCACCTCAGCTTCCTTCTCCGCTAGGCTTTTTGATGCCTTCTTTACTGACTGCATCCTGAAATAATACATGGCGCAGACCCTAAACTGATAACAAAAAAACTTTAATCCCTTGGGATATTCTAAGATACCTCACAGTGAATGAATCTTGAAATGTAACGGCCTTTGTGAATTTCCATCCAGCAATGGAATGCATAATTATTGCTTTGTTTTAACAGCTCAGCATATGGTCATATTGTTTTACAGACTGCCTGGTAAACAAATAAAATCTGATGCCTCCAGCAGTCTAGGTATTTTGTTCATAAGACCATAAAATACAAGAGCAGAATTAGGCCATTCAGCCCATCGTGTGTGTTCTTCAATTCCATCATGAATAATTTACTATCTCTCTCAGTCCCAGTTCCCCATAATCTTCAATGCCCTAACTATTCAAGGACCTATCAACCTCTGCTTTAAATATACTCAGTGATGTGGCCTCTGCAACTGTCTGTGGCAATGATTCCACAGATTAACGACCCTCTGGGCTAAAGAAATTCCTCCTCATCTCTGTTCTTAATGGACGTCTTGCTATTCTGAGGGTGTGCCCTCTGGTCTTAGACTCCCCCATTACAGGAAACATCCTCCCTACATCCATTCTATCTAGGCCATTCAATATACGATAGATTTCAATGAGATCCCCTCTCATTCTTCTGAACTCCAGTGAGTCACAGGCCCAGAGCCATCTAATGCTCCTCATACGTTAACCTTTTCATTCCTCCTCTGGACCCTCTCTAATGCCAATGAATCTTTTCTTAGATAAGGGGACCAAAACTGCTCACAATACTCCAAGTGAGGCTTCACCAGTGAATAAAGTCTCAGTATTACATTCTTGCCTTCATATTTTAGTCCTCTCAAAATGAATGCTAACATTGCATTTGCCTTCCTCACCACTGACTCAGCCTGCAACTTAGCCTTTAGGGAATCCTGCAGGAGGGCTCCCAAGTCCCTTTGCACCTCTGATTTTTGAACTTTGTCCCCATTTAGAAAATAGTCTTCGTCTTTATTTCTTCTTTATTTGTTCAGCAGACCTTTCTTTTCTGTAGTGATCTACCCTCAGTGGCCTTGTTATTAGAAATCTCCCGTACCTAGTAAAGTGACACTGAGTGTATGTCTGTTGTCTTCTGCTGCTGTAGCCCATCCACTTCAAGGTTTGATGCATTGTCCATTCAGAGGTGCTCTTCTGCACACCACTGTTGTAACACATGGTTATTTGAGTTACTGTCATCTTGAATCAGTCTGGCCATTCTCGTCTGAACTCTCTCATTAACAAGGCATTTTCGCCCACAGAACCGCCTCTGATTGGACTTTTTTTGCACCATTCTCTAAAATCTAGACACTGTTGTGCAAGAAAATCCCAGGAGATAAGCAGTTTCTAAGATTGCTTCTAGAACTAACAATCATTCCATGGACCAAGTCACTTAGATCACATTTCTTCCCCATTCTGACGTTTGGTCTGAACATCATCTGAACCTCTTGACCATGTCTGCATGCTTTTATGTATTGAGTTGCTGCCATATGATTGGCTGAGTAGATATTCTGGTTAAGATGGCGCTACTGAAAGTGTGTCACAGCTTCTGGTAATCAAAAAGTTAAGAAATATGACTAAAAATCACTAAAAAATAGCTTTTCTGTGGTAAATTATGTAAAATTATCACCGCAAACAGTGAAGGGGCAAGCGGTGGCAAGGTGAGTTCATGGGGTGTTGCAGAATCATTGCAGATGGTGTTCCGATGCCTATACGACTGGCCGGGTGCAAGGCTGGCTCGCTCTGGGTGCTGAAAGAAGTTGGGACCCAGACAGAAGTTCCAATGCTCATTCAACTGGCCCGGGTGTGAGGTTGGATCACTCTGGGCCCTGAATTGACCTGAAGAGCTTGAGAGCAGCTTAGGGCTGGGTGATGGAACCTGGGCCGAGAGTGAGTTGTTGGACAGCGTGGTCTTGGCCTGGAGCCTTTTGCAGCAGTGGTGCCCTGGTCCTAGTGTTTAGATAATTTAAACACTGGCCCAGATTGGAGGTGAGAGCTAACTTTGCTAGTTCTCCACGATCCTCACTTCTTTCACCAGGGTGCGAGCCTCTCGCTGTTCCGTCATTAGGGGCCATTTCAACGCCAGCCCAGATAGGCTGAAAAGACGGGGTGTCAGTCGGGACAAGAGCTGATTTCACTCGCTCCCTGCGATGCTCATCTGTATGGTGCTGAGGCCGTGAAGACTGCCCTGGCAGCTGTGCTCCGTGCCCTCTAATATAACGAGCGAGACTTTGGGCTGCTCTGGGATTCAAATCTGAGGTCTCAACTTTGGTTGGGTTGTTGTCTGCTTCGATTATTTCCTTGATCTTTATTTGTTTACTTTTTCTTTCTCTTGCTCATTGAGTGTTGGTCTTTCATTTTTATTTTTATTCTTTTTCTTTAATTGGGTTCTTTCAGGTTTCTTGCTTTGCGGCTACCTGTGAGCAAGCAAATCTCAAGGCTGTGTAATTTATACAGTCTTTGATATTAAATGAACCTTGAATCTTGATTTGCATTAATGAGCAAGTGTAGCTAATAAACTGACCTCTGAGTGTAGTTCCAACTTGGTCCCGGGAACAATGGTGGCATAGCCCCATTTTTGCTGAATGGCAAAGCCGTGGGTGTGAAACCACCCGTGAGTAAAACTGCAGGCAATTTAATAAGTCCAGAATGTGTAACTCCCTGGAGATCAGCGATACAAAGAAACAATCAAAGTGCAAGATAAAACCAGGCATTCTCTTTGATCCTGAGCTGTACAAGAAGTGGATCTCTGGGAATGATTGAAGTATTTGAATGCTTGGACCAATGACCATGTAGCCTTTGGTACAATTAGCACCTCCAAGAATATTTAAAATCCAGCCTGCAAGCAACCCCACAGCAACACACGCAAAATGCTGAAGGAACTCAGCAGGTCAGGCAGCATCTATGGAAACGAATACACAGTCAACGTTTTGGGCTGAGACCCTTTTTCAGGATAGGACACCGCAAGTGGTTTGCTGAGGTCTATGTGTTTTTGATTTTGAACTTAAGAAGAAACATTTAAAAATTATGCTCTGTACAACTCAGCTATCATACATTAACTGAATATTAAATATTCCTTTAATATTTATACAGCCAATATACAGTATTGCATGTGATCTCAGGTCATTTTTCTAAGCATTATTTTTTCAAAATCACTATTTTAAGTTGATTTTCATGGAACTTAGAGGATATCATAGCAACCATATTCTTCCAACAATATTCATTTTAGGCGTCATTACTACAAGAGCTATCAGCCAGGATCTGCAGATAAATTGGCACTGAGTTATTTTTTCCAAAAGGGACAACAAACCATAAGGTGTAGGAGCAGATTTAGATCATTTGGCCCATCGATTCTGCTCTGCCATTCCATCACAGCTGATTTATTACCTGTCACAACCCCATTCTTCTGCCTTCTCCCTGCAACTTTTGATGCCCTGACTAATCAAGAACCTATCAACCTCTGCTTGAAATATTCTCAATGACTTGGCCTCAGCAGCCGTCCGACGCAATGAATTCCACAGATTCACCATCCTCGGGTGAAAGAAATTCCTCCTCATCTCTGTTCTAATGGGATGTCCCTCTATTCTGAGGCTGCGACCTCTAGCCCTAGACTCACCCCCTCTAGGAAGCTTCATCTCCACATCCACTTCATCCAGCCCTTTCAATATTCTATAGGTTCAATGAGCTCTCCCCCCCCCATTGTTGTAAAAAGAAAAAAGTGTCTTCTTTTCAACAGCAGTCGGTCATGCTGTGGTGAGTAAATATTAATGTACTCAATGGGTTTTATATGTTGGAAGTGGTGCCTGCTTTAGAATGGTAAGCAATTACTGATCCTGTCAGCCCTAAAAAATACTAAAAATTAATTTGATTTATCTTATTTATTTTTAACATCCAACTGGTGTTCTGTTTTTACTTCAGCTGGGAGGGTGAAATGTGAAAACACACGAAGAATCCTTTCATCATCCCATGCTA
The DNA here is from genome assembly GCF_963921235.1 of Mobula hypostoma. Lineage (NCBI taxonomy): Eukaryota > Metazoa > Chordata > Chondrichthyes > Myliobatiformes > Myliobatidae > Mobula > Mobula hypostoma. Next base: position 60,406,304 of record NC_086115.1, read on the forward strand.
AGGTTTGCTTCCTGTTGGTGATTAAGGAGAGAGGCAGATAACTGGTCTGGTGCAGCACGCTGAGTTATTGCATTGATGTAGAGTGTTAATGAGATGTCATGCCTAAATATGCTCAAGTTGCAGGAAAACCATTAAAAATATAATGACTCTTCTCTGTGTGAAAAGTTGACCCACGATGAGCAATCTGTAAGACTATAAGATATAGGAGCAGAATTAGGCCAGTTGGCCCATTGAGTCTGCTCCACCATTTCATTATGGCTGGTCCATTTTCCCTCTCAGCCCCAATCTCCTGCCTTCTCCCCGTATCCCTTCATTCCCTGATTAATCAAGAATCTGTTAAGCTCTGCCTTAATATACCCAGTGATTTGGTTTCCACAGCTGCCTGCAGCAATGAATTCCACAGATTCATCCTCTTTGGATGAAGAAATTCCTCCTCATCTCTGTTCTAAAAGAGCGCTCCTCTATTCTGAGGCTGTGTCCTCTGATCTTAGACTCCCCTGTCATAGGAAACATCCTGTCCAAATCCACTGTATCAAGGACTTTCAATATTCATTAGGTTTCAATATTCATTAGGTCACCCGTCATTCTTCTGAATTCTAGTGAGTACAGGCCCTGAGCTTTCAAACAGTCTTCATTTGACAAGCCTTTCAACCCCAAAATCAATTTCATAAGCCTCATTTGAACCCTCTCCAATGTCAGCACATCCTTTCTAAGATAAGGAGCCCAAAACTGCTCACACTACTCCAAGTGAGGCCTCACCGGTGCTTTTAAAAAGCCTCACCATTACAAACTTGCTTTTATATTCTAGTTCTCTTGAAATGAATACTAACATCGCATTTGACTTCCTCACCACCAACTCCATCCTTTGATTCTACTCCAGTTCTGTGGGTTCTGAGAACCTAGGAAGTGTTACCCATTCATCATGTGGTCAATATGGGCAATATGGAGCCCAGAGCCCGTGTTACAGGAGGTATTTAATTGGTTGAGCAGTTGCGTTGTTTGTGAGGTGATGCACTCCTTCCACTGTTCAGGCTGGATTTCCTTATTCACACAAAGGATCGATTCAGTTCCCATTATCATTCCAAATATCCCTTCTCCATTTTGAGCCAGCATGGGCTGAGGATCTCCTCATCTCTGTGGGGGAGCTGTACCAGAATTCGTAATAGAGCATTGGTTTCAGGTATCTGATGTCTGATGTCACACATGCAAATACTGTGCTCACTGATGCTGAGTGAGAGCAATTAAGGGCTTAATGCTGAAGATGCACACCTGGGCGAGGACTCGTTTCCTGCCATTCAGTTTGAAGGATCTTACTGGGTGTTATCTTTCCAGTGCATTCACTGTAGGCAGTTCAGGTCACAAAAGGATACCGAAGGGGGAAGGCCATTTATGTTAGCTTTGTGTTAGGTTGGAGGTCTTAATTTTTAAGAACTCTTTTCCTCAGACAGTTTTAAAGTGACAGTAATTTTCTGTATCACTATTTCCTTTGATAGAGAGGTGGATTCTGAGGTATGGGGCGATGGACAACATTTCTTTGGGTCTCATGGACTTTATTGTTGGATAGCAATGTTGCCCAGCAGCGGTAAGTTAATACAATGCAGCTGTTCTCTGGATGTTACATGTAGTGGCAATGTGTTCATAGAACATAGAACAGTACAGGCCCTTCGGCCCACAATGTTGTTCTGACACTTTAACCTATGCCACGATCATTCTAGCCCTTCCTTCCGACACCTCTCAGATATTTCAGTAAATGAATTGATGATGATTCTCTTAGTCTGGTACTGTGCAAAACTCCCAGACACATATATATCACTAGGGTGTCTGAGACTTTTGCACAGTTCTGTAGTGATTTTATGAACTGCACTGTACCACTGCCGCGCAAAAAAAAAACAGATTTCATGACGTATGTGAGTGATGATAAACCTGATTCTGATATGGGTCTCTATTGTGGAATGAGAGGGGGAAGCGGGCAGGGAGAGGGGAAACGGAGAAGGGAGGGAGTGGGAAGCACCAGAGAGACATTCTGCAATGATCAATAAACCAATTGTTTGGAATCAAATGACCTTACCTAGTGTCTCAGGGAGGGGTGTGTCTGCACCCACACCACACCCCACCCTTGGTACTAGATCTCTACCACCTGCCCACACCCTCCCATGGCACTCCACCTCACCATTCCCAATGTCCTTTGCTGCTGCCAGATTTACAAACTCTCTCCCCACTCCACACTGACGAGTACAGTACACTGTACAAATGCCTTAGGCACCCTGGCTATACATTTGTACCTCAGACTTTAGCACAATACTATACTTCGAACAGTTTTTCTTTTGTTGTGCAGATTAGTTCCACTCCAGAGGAAACCTTATTGGACGTAAGATGCAACATTGCATATGGCAAGGTTGATAGAAGTGTTCGGGTGATAACACAGTTTGTTTGAAACATAGAAACATAGAAAACCTACAGCACAATACAGGCCCTTCGGCCCACAAAGCTGTGCCAAACATGTCCCTACCTTAGAACTACCTAGGCTTACCCATAGCCCTCTATTTTTCTAAGCTCCATGTACCTATGCAGGAGTCTCTTAAAAGACCCTATCGTATCCACCTCCATCACTGCTGCCAGCAGCCCATTCCACACACTCACCACTCGCTGCGTAAAAAACTTACCCATGACATCTCCTCTGTACCTACTTTCAAGCACCTTAAAACTACGCCCTCTCGTGCCATTTCAGCCCCGGGAAAAAGCCTCTGACTATCCACACGATCAATGCCTCTCGTTATCTTGTACATCTCTATCAGGTCACCTCTCAACCTCCGTTGCTCAAAGGAGAAAAGGCTGGGTTCACTCAACCTATTCTCATAAGGCATGCTCCCCAATCCAGGCAACATCCTTGTAAATCTCCTCTGCACCCTTTCTATGGTTTCCACATCCTTCCTGTAGTGAGGCGACCAGAACGGAGCACAGTACTCCAAGTGGGGTCTGACCAGCGTCCTACGAGTTATACAGCTATTGTTACATGCACGTGCAGATCAACTCCTTGAGTGAAAATGCAGAAGGCTTGAAGTTAATAACTCATCTCCTTCTACCTTAGGCCATGAACTTATCAATCACCCCTGCTGTGGACCACTTCTGGAGGTCCAAGACGCCGACCTCTACAAAGAAGGGATCCGTATGATCCATGACCGCTGGACTAAGTATGAAAATGTAGGAAAAATATATGTGGGAGGTTTTCTAAAATTGACTCCTTCTACCTTAGGCCACAAACTTATCAATTACCCCTCGTATATAGCTGCAACATTACCTCTCGGCTCTTAAACTCAATCCCACGATTGATAAAGGCCAATACACTGTATGCCTTCTTAACCACACAGTCAACCTGTGCAGCTGCTTTGAATGTCCTATGGACTCGGACCCCAAGATCCCTCTGATCCTCCACATTGCCAAGAGTCTTACTACATTATTATTATATAATAATATAGTATATTATTATATCATTAATACTATATTCTGCCATCATATTTGACCTACCAAAATGAACCACCTCACACTTATCTGGGTTGAACTCCATCTGCCACTTCTCAGCCCAGTTTTGCATCCTATCAATATCCCACTGTAACCTCTGACAGCCCTTCACACTATCCACAACACCCCCAACCTTTGTGTCATCAGCAGATTTACTGACCCATCCCTCCACTTCCTCATCCAGGTCATTTATAAAAACCACAAAGAGTAGGGGTCCCAGAAAAGATCCCTTAGGCACACCACTGGTGACCGACCACCATGCAGAATATGATCCATCTACAACCACTCTTTGCCTTCTGTGGGCAAGCCAGTTCTGGATCCACAAAGCAATGTCCCCTTGGATCCCATGCCTCCTTACTTTCTCAATAAGCCTTGCATGGGGTTTGATACCGATTTGCACACCCTGGATTTGTTCTATTGGAGGAAAGTATCATGTAGGGGTTCCCAACCTGGGATCCATGGACTCCAGATTAATGGTAGGGGTCCAAAGGTTGGGAACCGCTGGTCTAGGGTGATGTTAGAGATAGGTTTTTCACAGGTAGTTGTAAGTGTGTGGAGCACACTGCCAGGGAGGGTGGTAGTAGAGGCAGATACGTTAAGGACATTTTAGAGACCTTTAGATAGACACATGGATGAAAGAGAAATGTAGGGCAATGTGGGAGGGAAGGGTTAGATTGATCTTGGAGTAGGTTAAAAGGTCAGCACAACACCTATACTGTGTTGTGATGTCCCATGTTCTATGTTCCATTATGGATCCATGGGTTAAAGTCACAGATTGCAGGCTAACATGAAACAAACGTAAGATAGAGTTGAATTTCTGTGGCCTACCAACTTGGGGAGAATTAGTCCACAGCCTCTCTTGACCGATGGAGTCAGGTTTTGTGAGGCTGAAACAGATATGATTAATGCTGCTCCCTGCATTTCACTCAAATGTAATGCACATTGAAGATTTGATCCACGGTGCCTCTGATGAGCAGAATCAACATTGTGGTTTAAGTGGCTGTGAAAGGACACTGGTGGTTATATTTATTGCTGTAGGGAACCATAAGGTCCCTTTGCACTTACACATTTGGATTTGCTTCCTTTCATGAACATAATCTGGATTTCAGAGTCACTGAACTGTCCCAACGTTTCTTCCTCTTTCCAAATGCGGGAAATGTGGTTGCAACGGAAGCTTTTCTCTGCTGAGACTCAGAACTGTTGTTTGAGTAGAGCTCTTTCTGCTGGGTCCTTAAAACCCACAACATTGATTTTCTTCAGGTTCGTTAAGTGCCGTGTCATATGACATGGACAATCATTGTCTTTCAATAGCCATGATTGCTCTTGGCAAATTTTTCTGCAAAAGTGGTTTATCATTGGCTTCTTCTGGGCAGTGTCTTTACTTGACAGGTGACCCCAGCCATTATCAATACTCTTCAGAGATTGTCTGCCTGGTGTCAGTGGTCGCATAAACAGGACTTGTGATATACACTGGCTGCTCATACGACCATCCACCACCTGCTCCCATGGCTTCACATGACCCCGACTGGGGGGCTAAGCAGGTGCAGGCTAGCGGAGGGAAGGAGTGACTTACACCTCCTATGGTAGAAATGTATCTCCACCCCGCCATCCATGTTTCTTATGATAACATATTCTATTGCTGCCTTTGGAGCCAGTCTGGCAGTGCTACCTGAACAAATGGGCAGGCCAGCCCAGTGATTATTGATATCTGACTTGGCGTGAGTAATGCAGTCAAACTTGCAGTCTCCCAGTCAGACAGTCTGACAAACTAACAGGTCTCATCGAGTGTGTTGCTATTAGTCCTGTGTGTTTGTCTCTCTATTGAAACAACTTCTGATATGACAAGACTGTGCTCCAAGCATTTTGTCTGGAGGATCCTTCCGATTAGCTCCTGCTGATCAAGAGGATTGTGTCTCTTCCTATCCTGGCATTAAAACTTCCAAGTGAATTAGTTCGCTGCAGTAGCTTAATGGTTAGCGTCACGCTATTGTAGCTCGGGGCATTGGAATTCAGAGTTCAATCCTGGAGTCCTCTGTAAAGAGACTGTGTACATCCTCCACGAAGAATGCACAAGCTTTCTCTGGGTCCTTTGGTTTCCTCTCACAGTCCAAGAACGCACCGGGTAAGTTAATAGGTCATTGTAAATTGTCCCATGATTAGGTTAGGATTAAATCAGGGTTCACGGCGGAGTTGCTGGAAGCATCTAAGCCGCACGGTATCTCTAATTAAAATAAATAAATAAATTATGGAATGCAGGCTAGGATATTCTTCCCATGGTTGGATTAGAAGTTGTCCTTGGTTGTATTCATAACCTTCAGGGTTGGGGCTTGTGGGTTGATAACCTTAGTGGATTGGTTCCACACTCAACGTCCTGGGTCTTTTCAGTTTTGATGCAGGACAAATTGCAATCAAAACTCTGACCATGTTAACAAAATTTCTTTTCTTCTCAGCTTTCTTTCAAATCATATCACCAAATTGAAAGTCTGCCAGCAACTGAAGCGATTAAATAAGTGGTTGGATATGTTTATTTTAACAAAGGAATTTGCTTTAAAAATAGGTCCTTCATTTTTAAGAGTGGACTGGTTGATTTAAAACAACTGAAATTAAGTTTTTCCAAAACTATAGGCAATTTTAATAATGGTGTCAAGTTCAAGTTTAATGGTCAGACACATGAATACAGCCAAACAAAGCAGCAAACCGCAGACCACAGTCACACGCAGCGCACACAGCACATGATTATGAGAGCAGAAAAATATACTGTTAACATAAAATAATTTTAAGCAGTCATTTCTGAATAACCTATGTTAATGTTTTATAATTCTATTTTTAAAAATTGTGGAATGATGTTTATAGTGCTCCTTAGTAACTTCAACCAAAAAGTACATTCAAAAGCTTTTAAAATGTATATCTTGGATTTGTAATAACTGTAGGAAGTAGCTAAATATTTAATGAGTCTAGGTTCAGCTGCTCACCTTATTTTAAGGCTTTTGCCTGGTCTCTAACAGACCAGGACTACTCCATATAAATATTCAGGTTGCTAAACGATGCACTGTGAGTGACATCAACAAGCACTTAAGTGTAGATTTATGCGTTACTTACATCAATCTGTTGTAGTCAACCCACATGCAGTAGCAGGGATTATCATGATACAGGAGTAAACGATGAACTGCAGCAATTATAGACCGACATCATTTTCAACAGATATAGAAGAGAAAAATAAGAATATAAGACCATAAAGCATAGGAACAGAATGAAGCTATCTGGCCCATCAAGTCTGCTCTACACTCACAACTACGGTGATGAAATGTTTAGAGAGGTTGGTTATGGCTAGAATTAACTCTTGTCTCAGCAAGGACCTGGACCCACTGCAATTTGCCCATCGCCACAATAGGTCAATGGCAGATACAATCTCAATGGCTCTCCATGCAGCCTTGGATCACCTGGACAATACAAATACCCACGCTAGAATGCTGTTTATTGACGACAGCTCAGCGTTTAACACAATCATTCCTACAGTTCTGATCAGAAGCTGGGCTTCTGTACCTCCCTCTGCAACTGTATCCTCGACTTTCTAACCAGAAGACCACAATCTGTGTGGATCGAAATAACATCTCCACCTCACTGACAGTTAACACTGCCACACCTCAGGGGTGTGTGCTTAGCCCACTGCTCTGCTCTCTCTACACCCATAACCGTGTGGCTAGGCATAGCTTGAATGCCATCTGTAAATTTGCTGACAATACAGCTATTGTTGGCAGAATTTCAGATGGTGATGAGAGGGTGTACAAGAGTGAGATATATCAGCATCAACCTTGCACTCATCTTCAGTAAAACCAAAGAACTGATTGTGGACCCCAGAAAGGATAAGACGAGGGATCACGCACCAGTCCTCATAGGGGGATCACAAGTGGAAAAGATAAGATATTTCAAGTTCCTGAATGTCAACATCTCTGAGGATCTAACCTGGTCCCAACATATTAATGCAGCTACAAAGAAAGACTGGCAGTGGCTATTTTTCATTAGGAGTTTGAGGAGATTTGGTATATCACCTAAAACACTCCCAAATTTCTACAGATGTACCGTAGAAAGCATTTTAACTGGCTGCATCACCATCTAGTATGGAGTGGGGGTGGGGGGGGGGAGTTGCTACTGCACAGGATTGAAGTAAGCTGCAGAGAGTTGTAAAATTAGTCAGCTCCATCATGGGCACCAGCCTCCCCAGCATCCAGGATATCTTCAAGGAGTGATGCCTCAAAAAGGTGCCATTCATCATGAAGACATGCTCTCTTCCCATTGCCACCATTAGGAAGGAGGTACAGGAAATCTCACAGGAAGACTTCCTAGGTACAGGAAGGTTTCACCATCTGAAATTCTGCCAACAAATTGTCAACAAATTTATAGATGGCGTTTGAGCTGTGCCTAGCCACACAGACATGGGTGTAGAGAGAGCAGAGCAGTGGGCTAACTGCCGATGGGACATCAACGTCTCAACTTCACCACACCTTGTTCCCATTCCAACCTCACTCCTTCGGAACGCTCTGCTCTCCACTCCCTCCGCACTAATCCTAACCTTACTATAAAATCCGCTGATAAGGGGGGTGCTGTTGTAGTCTGGCGTACTGACCTCTACCTTGCCGAGGCATAGTGACAACTCGCGGATACCTCCTCTTATCTACCCCTCGATCATGACCCCACTAAGGAGCACCAGGCCATTGTCTCCCACACCATCACCAACTTTATCCACTCTGGGGATCTCCCATCCACTGCTACCAACCTTGAGAGTTCCTACACCCCGCACTTCCCGTTTCTACCTCCTACCCAAGATCCACAAACCTGCCTGTCCTGGTAGACCTATTGTCTCAGCTTGCTCCTGCCCCACCGAACTAATTCTCCTGCCTTCTCCCTGTAATCCAAAAGATTTCTCCTCATAAGATTTCTGTTGACACAAATGATTCCTCCTTCAGACTGATAATGGCTCACTCTGGAGACATTCAGAATCGAGAAGAACAGTTTTCATTGACAATGTAGAGACAGTGTGAACTGCAGATGCTGGAATCTAGAAGATAAAATTGAACTGCTGCATTGCGTGATGGAACTTTCTGGGTCAAGCAGCATCTGTGGAGGAAAAGGGGTGGTTGATGTTGCGTTTGTTACTGAGGACTGATAACCCAGCTTGTGAACTCCTCCCATGTGGGAGTGGTTAACTGAGTGGTTTAGGAATGACACTATGAACTACCACAATAGTTGACATTGCAGGATAAGACCCTGTTTCAGGACTGAACGTGCAGAAGGAAGAGAACCAATATAAAGAGGTGAGAGGGAGGGATGAGAACCAAAACGTTAACCATCTCCTTGCCTCTACGAACACTGCCTGAATATTGAGTTCATCCAGCAGCTTATTTTTTTTGTTCCTGACTACAGCATCTGACGTCTCTTGTGTCTCCATTTTGCTTCTACACAAAGAATTTCCTTCAAGACATGTGTGCTTGGAGAAGTTCTCGAAATCCTCTTCAGTGAGTTGCTCTCTCATTGTTCTCCCAGACTCTTTCTAAAGATTGCAGTAGAGACTTGGGAGGAATCTTGGGGGTCCAAGTGCATAACTCCCCAAAATGGCTGCTTGAGTTGATAGTGTGGTAAAGAAGATGTATGACATGCTTACTTTTATTCATCATCATCATCGTTATGTGCCGTGTCTTATGACATCATCATCATGTGCCATGTCATATGACATCATCATCATGTGCCATGTTGTATGATGTGGGTAATCATGGTCCCATGACCATGATTATTTTGGGCAATTTTATTTCTACAGAAGTGATTTGCCATTACCTTCTTCTGGGCAGTGTCTTTACAAGACAAGTGACCCCAGCCATTATCAGAGGTTGTTTGTCTGGTGTCAGTGATTGTATAACTAGGATCTTGTGATATGCACCAGCTGCTCATACGACCACTCACCACCTGCTCCCATGGCTTCATGTGACCCTGACTGGGGACTCAGCAAGTGCTACACCTTGCCCAAGGGGGACCTGCAGGCCAGTGGAGGGAAGGAGCACCTCACACCTCCTTTGGTAGAGACTTATCTCCAACCCTGCCAGCCGGTGCCTTTATCAGATGAGGCATTGAGTTCAGAATCAGGAAGTTATGTTGCAGCTTTATAAGATTCTGGTTAGGTCCAATCTGGAGATGTGAGGGGCAGTTTTTTTTTATGTAGGGTGGTGAATGCCTGCAATGTACTGCCTGGCTGGTGGAGGAGGCAGGTATAATAAAAGCTCTTAGTTAGGCACATAATTGAGGGAGGTGGGCTAAGTGTAGGCAAACGCGATTAAGCGTTATGAGCTTAATTAGTTCAGCACAGCACTGCGAACCAAAGGGCCTGTTCCTGTGCTGTGTTGTTCTATGTTCTGCGTGCTGCTGCTTTGCACTTCTTGAACATTCTATCCCTCCCTTTCACTTCTACAGTATGTACAGGCTGTCTTCCCTCTCCACTCTCTGTCCTGGTACAGGGTTTCTGACTGAAATGTCCAGAACATCCCTTAGTCTCCACAGCTGCAGTCTGACCTGCTGAGGTCCAAGTTTATTTTTCACTGGAGGACCGCTGGTAACCATAGGCTGTGGCTTAAAGACAAATGACATAAATAGCAGGCTGCTGGAGGTGAGGGGAAGTTAGGAGAACCTTTTTCATATAAAAAATACAGTGACTTGTTTTAAAGACTAGGAGGAAGCAGTCTCCATATTGGACCCAATTACACCTCCAGTGCATCCCCTGCTTCCCCACAGTGGCAGAAATCTATCACTGAATATTTTCACAGGCTGCTAAGAATCTGAGATTGCAATTTCTATATTATTTTCTACAAACAGCAAATCTGTATTTATATCACGTCATTAAAGTCAAGGGTTTCAAGGGTTATTATCAGACAACATATCATGCCAGTAATATTAGGGCAAGAGACCAAAACCGAAAGCTTGATCAAAGAGTTAGAATTGAAAGATCATCTTAAAGTCAAAGTGTGAGAAGTGGAGCACATTCCAGCCCATTAACTTGTAAAAGGAAATTGAGTTAATCCTTTGTTGGGAAATGGGGAAAAATAAAGGAACTGGTCTAATTGCAAACACCAGAGATTCTGCAGATGCTGGAAATCCAAAGCAAAACACACAAAACAGTGGAGGAATTCAGCAGGTCAGGCAGTATCTATGGAAAAGGGTAAACAGTCGAGGTTTCGGTCCAAAAGCCTTCTTCAGGACTGGTCTAATTGGTAATTTTTCCCAAGAGACCTTACACAAGAATGATAGGCAAAGTGGTTTCTCTCTATATCAGATAATTAAATGGTTATATGAACCTGTCTTGTAATCATTATGGGTAATTTCACTTTAAGATACTGTATTTCATAACAATAAAATAATCCTGAATTAAAGCTGATTTTACTTTCAATTTCAAAGTTTAACGATTAATATTACAGAGAAAAATATTCTGCACTTCATACTGAAGCATTACTCTTTTGAAAAATGAATATGATATCAGTTCATTTTCGCCAGTGATAGCTTGTTCAAGGAGAGCTCTGTTGCAGCTTTAATGCAAATGAATTAACTTCACTGTGCATTTTACACAGCAGGTGTCCTTCACTGACTATTGACAGAAGGGGCTCTTGGCCTCCATTTAAATTCACATTGCAATGAGCGCATGCCTTTTGTGACTGCCATTAATTAATAAATTCAACTTTTCAGGTTGGTGACAGCTGGTTATTTAAAGCAGCATCATTTCTTGTCAAGCCAGGTTAAGATAACAATACTGTTTATCATATCACTTTCAATGAAGACTGAAATTATCTAAATCTATGCCTATTATATGCTGTCACTTGCATTTCACTGTGAGCTAAATATCTTTTAAGTTTTTTATAATCATGTTTAATTGCTAACTTCTGGTTATACTGTAATGTTACACGTGTTTACCTGTATATTTTCGGTGACATGTTTTTTATCCTTCTGGAAGTTGATGAATATGTTTTCAGTCCAATTTGTCACAGTTGACAAATTTAATTTTCCGTCAGTTCTTTATTGGCCAGTGAGGGAATATTTTGGCTCTTGTTGATAGGGTGTTGGGAACCTGGGAATGTCATTTCTATTTTTCTTCATCAATGAGCAATTTGCATTTCTGTCAGCAGCTTCAAATGTAACGGTCTCACAGGATTGTTATCAGACAGGCTACAACAGCGAATTGGGTTAGGGCAAGGGGACCAAAGCCAGGATCATCTTAAAGTAGAGAAAGGAGAGAGAAGAGGGGGACAGATATTTTAGGAGCAAACGCAAGAGCCTTTGAGTCCTAATACTTACCGGAAGTACATACAATGTTGTGGCCAGTGAACTTGCTGAAGCAAGTGAGGAGAAGTAGTGGAAGGTTAACCCTTTTGAGTTTATATGCCTGAAGCTGATCACAGAGAGCTGCCAGAGCCACCTCATGAAGGACTGAAAGATGAACTGGAGGTTTGGTAGATCAATGGCCCATTTCAATCTGTGTGCACTGGGCTGAGAAGGACGTTGCAGGCTGGGAGACAATTTGAAGGGATTTGTCTGTGGTTAATATTATAGAGGAGATGCCAGGTACTGGAGCACTTGAACAATTAAGGAAGGTCCAAATGTGGATGTGGGATTTAGAGGAAGCTGTGAGGACAGCAGTGTAAGAGGCCTGGCAAAGTAGATCTTGTTTCAGGGACGAGAGTAAAGAATTCTGTGGTTGCAAATAAGGTACAGCACTGAGGCAGGTGAGTGCTGACAACCATCTCAAGTTCAATGTCCAGTTTATTGTCATTCAATCAAACATGTGTATACGGCCAATCGAAACAACAGTCCTCCAGGCCAACACAGAACATATAACTCACACATAGACCACATAAAGCAACATTCCCACTAGTAAATTAACAATTAATAAGGTGCATACTCAAAGATTCAAAGGTACATTTAATGTCAGAGAAATGTATACAATATACATCCTGAAATTATTCTTTTTCTTTGTAAACATCCACGAAAACAGACGAGTGCCCCAAAGAATGAATGACAGTTAAATGTTAGACCCCCAAAGCCCCCCCAGCTTCCCCCTCCCACACATAAGCAGCAGCAAAGCAACAACCCCCCCCACCAGCGAAAAGAGCATCGGCACCCCCCCACCAAACACTCAAGCATGCAGCAAAGCATCAATAAAGACACAGACTTGCAGTACGCCAAAGACTACTTGTTCACCCGGTAATTCGAAATATCAAAGGCTCTCTCTCTCTCTCTCCCTAATAAGGGAAAAAGAGGTGTCCCCGTTTCACAGCGAGAGGGGAGACATAACAAACAACTCACTGATTTATGATGTTAAAAGTCTGTTGCGTCGAATTTTCTGAGTTCTGTGCCCAAAGAACTCAGGTCTCTGGGCACACAGCTAGCAGGCAGCTTGCTGCTTTCGATCTCCATCTCCCACGATGCACCGATTTTCTGCGGAGACACCGACCACAAATCCACCCGTCTCCAGAGCCACAAGAATCCGGCGCTCTGAAGGCCCGCTGGTCTTCTAGGCCGCGTCCTTGGTATATCGAATCGTGGCCAGTCGTGAGACCCCGAGATCGGGTCCCATTCCCGCCAAGAACCGAAGTCAGCGTGTAACTCCAGGTCAGGGTCTTCAAAAAAACCCTGAAAGGGAAAAATAGAGCTATTAAAGACAGAAATAGAGCTGTTCCCAAAGATTGCAAGCAAAGGAGTCACCGCTGGGCACCATCGTCCTCCTAAGCTGCACCCTTTTATGACACAAGTTAAAAAAATAAACAGTATAACACTACTGGTACTTCAGACATGCTGAGACCTGGGTGGTGGCAGGGAGTTCAGTACTCTCACAGCCTGAGTGAAGAAATTGTTCGCCATCCCGACAGTTCTTGTCCTAACGCTACAGTACTTCCTGCCTGACGGTGGGGGGTCAAAGAGATTTTTAGACAGATGGGAGGTATCACTGATAATGCCAAAAGCCCTGCATACACAGTGCTCCTGATAAATATCCCTGATAGATGGAAGGAAGGCCCTCTGATCCTCTCAGCAGTCCTCACAATCCTTTGTTGGGAGTTGTGATCAGATGGCTCACAATTCCCGTACCAAACAGTGATGATTCATCCCATCTGGCAAACTCCTGGCAGTAATACCATTCTCCTTGAACTGAATTGCCGGTGTCACTTTATCTTTCTCAGTTGAGTCCTTTAGTATTTTTTTCAAGAATTGCATATTATTCGTCTGGGAAGGAATTCTTGGTCTTTTACAGAGACTTGAGTGAAATGGCCAAACCTTGCCCATTACCACAGGGGACCTGGTGTGTAAATGCCAATTGAGTAAGAAATTCCACAGTTTCTGAATGAGGAATATGGGGTTTCTGAACCCAACAGCAATCGTACCCAGGAAACAGCTGTGTACATACATCTACTGATGCTTCTGGACACATCTTCAGTGATGTTCCTGGAATCATCGGGTGTTTCGGGTCTTTCAACATCATACAACCTCCTCCAGGTGACCCAGCCGGGGCTGATCAGACCCCAGCTTGTGTCCAGATGGCTAGCTACTTATGACTCCATGGCTCTCCTCTTTTGAGCCACAGCCATCTTGAGGCCCTCTCTGCCGCATCGGTGGTACTGCGGATGGCTCTCCTCTTCCTCTCTCCCTCGATGCCCAAAATGCTGAAGGCTCTAACTAAAGAACGGGCTACGAATCCCCTACAACCAACCTCCACTGGGAGACACCTCGCTCTCCATTCAGCCTGCTGACAGTTGCTGACCAGTCCTGCGTACTTGGAGAGCTTCCTTTCAAAGGCCTCCTCCAAGCGATCTTCCCATGGGACTGTCAGCTCCAGCAGCACCACTTGCTTAGTCGAGTTTCTGAATGAGGAATATGGGGTTTCTGAACTCAACAGCACTCGTACCCAGGAAACAGAAAATGTAGGGCTGGAATGGATGACTGCATGGCCAGTGTGATAAGAATCTTAATTGCCTCTTAAATTCAGAATGCCATTCAATTTATTTAAATTAAAATACCAAACCAGTGATGGCTAATGGAATTCTGACAGCTGGTTCATTAATTCAAACTCTATTAACCTAAGATCTGAACAATGCAAATAAACAGCCCAGATTGTTGAAAATCTAATTTTTCTCCAAGCAATAAAACTCACATGCGTGTGGTTCAGTCTGATTGCTTTAACTGAAGGCTGCTTCACCCAGCTAAAATCTCCCGAAATGATATGCTGCTGGAACCACTCGCTTGCTGTTTGCGAACACCATCACTTTGTGCTCAATTCATCCTCCCGCTGTTTCACTCACATTGGTAGAAATCATTATTGTTTTTATATGAGGTGGGTGCTAAAATTTGAATGAACCCGGATACCTCTTCGAAGGAATCAGAATCAGGTTTAATATCACTGGCATCGGTCATGAAATTTGTTGCCTTTGCGACAAGCGATACAATGCAGTACAAAATAACAGGAAAAACAGAAATAGTGAGGTAGAGTTCCTGGGTTCAATGTCCGTTCAGGAAACGGATGGTAGGGTGGAAGAAGCTGTTCCTGAATCGTTCAGTGTGTACCTTCAGGCTTCTGTACCTCCTTCCTGATGGCAGCAATCAGAACAAAGCATGACCAGGGTGGTGGGAGTCCCTAATGGTGGATTGATGGATGCCGCCTTTTTCAGACATCACTCCTTGAAGTGTCCTGGATACTACGGAAGCTAGCGCCCATGATGGAGCTGACTGAGTTTACTACTCTCTGCAGCTTATTTGCTTATTTTGATCCTGTGCAGTAGCACCCCCTCTACCACCATACCAGATGGTGATGCAGCCAGTTAGAATGCTCTCCACAATACATCTGTAGAAATTTGCAAGTGTCTTTGGTGACAGACCGTTTCTCTTAAAACTCCTGATGAAATATGACGACTGTTGTGCCTTATTTGTAGCTGCATCAATATGTTGGGTCCAAGATAGATCTTTAGCGATATTGACACTCGAGAGTGAAATTGCTCACTCTTTCTAGAGATCTAGTATAAAGACCTTTAAATTGAGCAAAATGCAGTTTAAAATTATACATGACAGAAAAGTGGCTTATGATCTAAGCTTTTCAAAAGTGTTTGCTTGCTAAAGCCCTTTACCCCATTGGAGCATAGGCTGCTGAAGTTTCTCACCAGAGTTCTCTCTCCTGGGCCAATAGAAGATTGATTGGCCCTGTGGCTTCTGTTTTCACTGCACAGTTTCATACATCATCCAGGTGAAGATCCTTCCTCTCCCAGGGATGAGGTCTTGGAGCTTCTGTTGGTGTTTTTGTAGCTCTGGATTTTTATGGGATGGGGTTGCTAGCCCCGTGCCCAACCATCCTCTTTTCACAGCTGGGCTGGGGACCGTCCCTGGCAGAGTTTCTAAAAAATGGCAGTTAAAAAAAAATGGTAATTTTTAAATACTAATGGAGTTTATTGTTGGGTGGTGGGGTGGAGATTCATCTCCACTCAAGGAGGTGGAAGGCACTCCTTCACTCCACTAGCCTGCAGCTCACCCCTGGACAAGGTGGAGCACCTGCTTATCCACCCTGGTCAGGGTCCTGTGAAGCCATGGGAGCAGGTGTGGCTGGTCATATGAGCAGCTGGTGCATATCACAAGTCCTGGTTATGTGGCCACTGACACCAGGCAGACCATCTCTGAAGAGTATTGATAATGGCTGGGGTCACCCGTCTTGTAAAGACACTGCCCAGAAGATGGCAATGGCAAACCACTTCAGTAGAAAAATTTATCAAGAACAATCGTGGTTATGGATAGAGAAAAGAATAAAAACCGCATATGGAAAGACAGATGGAAGATCATGATCACCCACATCATACAGCACAGCACAAACTGATGATGATATTGGTGTTTATTTTCCCAATGGAAATGTTTGAATCAGTAATTTTATCTTATTGAAACATATAAGATTACTAAGGGATTGGACATGCTGGAGGCAGGAAGCATGTTCCCGCTGATGGGTGAGTCCAGAACCAGAGGCCACAGTTTAAGAATTAGGGGTAGGCCATTTAGAATGGAGTTGAGGAAAAACTTTTTCACCCAGGGAGTGGTGGACATATGGAATGCTCTGCCCCAGAAGGCTGTGGAGGCCAAGTCTCTGGATGCTTTCAGGAAAGAGATGAATAGAGCTCTTAAAGATAGCGGAATCAAAGGTTATGGGGATAGGGCAGGAACTGGATACTGATAGTGGATGATCAGCCATGATCACAGTGAATGGCGGTGCTGGCTCGAAGGGCTGAATGGCCTACTCCTGCACCTATTGTCTATTGTCTATAATACCAAACAGGATTTTGGGATTCAAAGTTCAAAGTACTTTGAAAGTTTTAGGGATTTCTAAGTTTCTTGAGTATTTTATTCACACAATTACTAATGGATGATAAAATATTCTACTATAACAATGGGTCTTAAAGCTTCTGAATTTGTTATATTAAACCTTTTGCCCTATAGTAGTCTTATTCCTCAAACTACCTCACAAAACCTGATTATCTGCTGATCGTCATGTTACTGTTTTTTTTTAATTTTTCTGCTACGTATTGTTGAAGACACAATTATAACTGTAAAAATAATTGCTGTTACCAGGCATTATGGTTCTTTTCATATCATCATTATTCTGAGCCATGTCATACGACATGGGTGATCATGGTCTTTCCATGACCATGATTGTTCTTGGCAAATTTTTCTACAGAAATGGTTTGCCATTGCCTTCTTCTGGCCAGTGTCTTTACAAGATGGGTGACCCCAGCCATTATCAATTCTCTTCAGAGATGGTCTGCCTGGTGTCAGTGGTCACATAACCGGGACTTGTGATATGTACCAGCAGCTCAAACGACCATCCACCACCTGCTCCCAAAGCTTCATGTGACCCCGATCAGGGGCTAAGCAGGTACAACACCTTGTCCAAGGGTGACCTGCAGGCTAGCGGAGGGAAGGAGCAATTTACACCTCCTTTGGTAGAGACATATCTCCACCCTGCCACCCGACTTTTCATTACAAATAGGTAAGTTAACAAATCAGGCAACTATAAAGGTGCAAACAGCAACTCCAAGGAATTTCAAATAAGCATTTTATTCAGTAATAAAATAAATGAGTGATTGACCATTGTGACAAAGGCTCAACAATCTGAAATATTAATTTCATTCTGTTCAAATGTACAATGTGCAATTTATAGTAATTTATAATAAATATTATGTACAACAGGATAGTCAGTTGTGTCAGCATGAATTAATCAGTCTGATGACCTGGTGGAAGAAGCTGTCCTGGAGCCTGCTGGTCCTGGCTTTTATGCTGCGGTATGGATTCCCGATGGTAACAGCTGGAATAGATTGTGATTGTGGTGACTCGGGTTCCCAATGATCCTTTGGACCATTTTACACACCTGCCTTTGTAAAAGTCCTCAATCGTGGGAAGCTCACATCCACAGATGTGCTGGGCTGTCCGCACCACTCTCTGCAGAGTCCTGTGATTGAGGGAAGTACAGTTCCCATACCAGGCAGTGATGCAGCCAGTCAGGGTGCTCTCAATTGTGCCCCTGTAGAAAGTTCTTGGGATTTAGGGGACCATACCAAACTTCCTCAACCGTCTGAGGCGAAAGAGGCGCTATACCACTGGCTGACTATGTTCATTATACTATCCCAATAGTACCAAAAGAGATAAACAACAGGATTTATGCAGTTTGAAATAATGAACAATATTAATATTTGACTGATATGAATGTAATCTGACCTGGCATAAATAACATGAACAAATGGAATTTCTGAAGCATCCTCATCAAATAAGATGACAAAAATCTTCATTGCAATTTCCTCTATTCTGACAACGTGAGTGGGATGTCACTGTTTAATATATTTCTGAATGAATTTTCAACAGATGTACAGCAACAGCCACAGAAGTACAGTTCATGTGCTATCAAGCATGAATTACTGTTTCCACAGCAACTTAGATTAAGACAGCTCAGATTCAATTAGTTTCAGTGCTTGGTGTCATAAACGGATTAAACGATATTTCTGCCAACTTGAAACAAAGTCAGCTACACATTTCTGAAGAAAGGTCAAGTTGAAAAGATTTTAACATTTCCAAACGAAAACGTAGAAACGCTTCGTTATTGACTGTGTAAAAAAAATATTATCAATTGGTTGACAGGCTGTAGCTCTTGGACAACACCCCTGATGAGAATGGAAAGCATAAAACTATTCTGACAAAGTGAAGTTATTGTGTTGTATCATTGAATAGGATAAATGACCAGGCCTAGAGCGTCGTCCCCTGCAGCATGTGTGTTTAGCAAATGGAGCAATACCCCATAATTTCGGTTGTTGCAATCAAAATTATGAAAGTGTGGCCCTGAGATTGAGTTTCTAGGGAAAGACAGAGGGGAGTAAATGGATTCACAGGTCTGCGTTGTGGTGGTGTGTCTTCAGGAAGAAAGATTGAAGTCACTGTATGTTTCCATGGGTAACGTCCTGCTGTAAGTGTTTTTTATCACCTCAGGGGTTCATTGCCTGGAAGAACTCAATGTGGAACAACATTGAACAGTGTTGTGCATTCAATATTTGAGTAGTCTTGTGTATATATTGCTTGATTAAGCATTTTTGTTCATTTAAGTAATTCATTATGGTTATATGTATAAATACGTGAATTGCATATGTCACCACATGATACACGCGTGCCTCATTTAATGTAAACCACAAGGTTAGACTCACATTTTAGACTCCTGTGTCTTCCTTTGAATTAGTTTAATGTTTCGAAGTTACAAAACATAACGTTGGCGACGAGGATGGGATTTTTTTTCTCGCTGAAGTTACACAACATAACAAGCATAAATACCATTCACACTTGGCGCAGCTAGTAACAGTCTCCCAGTATTATTTTCCATTAAAGACAGCAATGTCCTAGCTTGAGAATATTGGCCTCCAAGAACACAACCACATTCCTTGGCTAAACCCAGTGAGTTAATTGTTTCCCCATGGATTCCAATGGCCTTCAATGTTATGTGGTAACATTGATGCCAAATTTGGTCAAGTGCTACTTGTTATCATGAAATCATAGAGCAGGAAATCAGGCCCTCTGGCCAAACTTGTCCATGTCTGCCCTAATCCATTTGCCTTCACCCATATCCCGGTTGTATGGGGTGTCCAGGGAGGGGCAGCATCTCTGGTGAAGGGGCTTATCATGTCCATTCTGGGGCAGCTCACTCACCTTTGGACTCTACTGGACACTCAGCTCTCACCTAAGGCTCCAAGTAGCTGTTGGCATGTGGCTGTGGCCTCACCCAGGCACACCACTTCTACAGGCAGCTAAACCAGGTGAAGGTAGCCGGGGTGGAGCTGGCACGGGTGCAGACACACGCTGCCCTGAGACACCAGGCAAGGTCATTTGATTCCAAACAATTGGCTTATTGATCATTACAGAATGTTCCTCTGGTGATTCACACTCCCTCCCCTCTCCCTTCCCCTTTTTCCCAACCATGATTCCTCTCTCCCTGCTCCCTTTCCACTTTCAGTCCACAATACAGACCCATATCAGAATCACGTATATCATCTGTCATATATTCCAAACAATGTTATGAAATCTGATTTTTGTTTTGTGGCAGCAGTACAGTGCAACACATAAAATTATATATATGACTTGAGTTTAATACATAAAATAATAATACATAAAATTATATATATGTGCCTATGACTTTTGCACAATACAGTAGGTGACTGCAAAATAACTTCCCAGTTCTTATCTTAATGCCTGAATGAAAGAGTTTTAGTTAAAGTGAAAGTCTGTCCCGAGCCTTGTGGCCCATCAGGCTGGTGCTTATGTCGGTTTCTGTGGCATGAAGCGACTGAGAGTATGAGACTCCCCCCACCACCCCCGGATAGGACGCCAGTCTATCGCGAGGTTAACCCCCAGCATTTACCGGTACCCATTTTCAGCTGGGTGGACTGGAGCAGCGTGTGGTTAAGTGCCTTGCTCAAAGACACAACACACTACCCTGCCCGAGACTCGAACCCACGACCTGAATGAAAGAGTAGCTATTCTCAATTCACCTACAAAATACATTTGTTCAATTATAAAAAGGTCTGGAGGTACATGGGCCTGTCAAAAGGCAAACAGATCATCAGTGAGAAAGAAACTGGTCAATAGCTGTGTAATTAATTATATCTTCCATCACTCTGTTGAAGATTGACAGTGAATTCAAGGTGCAAAATGTATTTTTCATGAGTTTCATCAACAAGATGCATCAAATGTGATTTTCCACATTATGTCATCGTGTTAGCGACACTGGAATAGGTTGGCAAGAGTCATCACTTATTCCTTCTCCAGCTGTACAACTGGAGCGTTTTCCAAGGTTCTGCAAGAATCACTGTGCTAATCTATTCTTAATATTACCTGGAGTACCTAATTTATCAAAGACAGACTGCTGTGATGACGGGAACCTCAGCTGAAAGCCTAAATGGGTCAGCTGCCTCAGACTTAAGACTAAAGCTGGTTGCAAAAGGTTTAGCCTCGCCTCCTGCATTCACTTCCAAGGTTCGCTACAAACAGTAAATTAAGTTCAGTTCCAGTGCGGTCTGTAAGGAGTCTGTACATTCTCCCCATGACTGTGTGTGTTCCTCAGGGTGCTCCAGTTTCCGCCCAAATTCCAAAGACATACTAGTTATCAGTTAATTGTTCACAGTTAATTAATCAGTTAATTGTAATCAGGTGGTGCGGGCTCATTGAGCTGGAAGTGTCTGCTACCATGTATATTTCTAAATAAAAAATAAAACAAGAATGACAATATTAATTGAGCATTTTCCTTTCAGTTATTTACATATCACCTACGTTCGTGAGGGGGTGCAGCAATACTGGAAATTTATGACTCAGTCAGCAGACTTAACTTCATCAGCAGCTCAGTCTTTTGCATGAATGTTATCCAGTGTCAGACCTTCATCAAGCTGTCATCTTTCCTTTCGATACTGTTCTGGCCAGCCATTCTGTACTCTTCACTGAGTCAAGCCTATAGACAGGTAGAGGGTACGATAGCTGTGCTACAAAGTTATCAATCGTCATGGAAACAGTATGAGGCTTGTAGTGCCTCATGGTTGCCTGGCATTGATTAGACCATAAGATATAGGAGCAGAATTAAGCCATTTGGTCAATCAAATCAGCTCCACCATTTCATCACAGCTGATTCATTTCCATCTCAGTCCCAATCTCCTGCCTTCTCCCCGTATCCCTTCATGCCCTGACTAATCAAGAACCTATCAATCTCTGCCTTAAGTCTGGAAAATTGCAAATGTCACTCCACTCTTCAAGAAGGGAGAGAGGCAGAATAAAGGAAGCTCTAGGCTAGTTAGTCTGACCTCAGTGGTTGGGAAGATGTTGGAATTAATTATTAAGGATAAGTTCTCAGGGTACATGATAAAATAGGCCGTAGTCAGCATGATTTCCTCAAGGGAAAATCTTGCCTGACATATCTGTTGGAATTCTTTAAGGAAATAACAAACACAATCGACAAAGGAGAATAGGTTTATTTTGTGTACTTGGATTTTCAGAAGACCTTTGACAAGGTGGCATACATGAGGCTGCTTAACAAGCCATGAGCCCATGGAATCACAGGAAAGATTCTAGCATGGATAAAGCAGTGGCTGATCGGCAGGAGGCAAAGAGTGGGAATAAAGGGAACCTTTTCTGGCTGTCTGCCATTGACTAATGGTGTTCCACAGGGGCCTGTCTTGGGACCAATTCTTTTCACGGTATATGTCAATGATTTGGATGATGGAATTGACGGCTTTGTTGCCAAGTTTGCAGATTAGGTAGAGGGGCAGCTAGTTTTGAGGAAGCAGAGAGGCTACAGAAGAACTTAGACAAATTAGGAGAATGGGCAAAGAACTGACAGATGGAATACAGTTTGGGAAATGTATAGTCATGCACTTTGGTAGAAAAAATGAAAGTGTTGACTATTTTCCAAATGGAGAGAAAATACAAAAAACTGAGGAACAAAGGAAGTTGAGAGTCCTTGTTCTGGATTCCCTAAAGATTAATTTGCAGGTTGAGTTAGTGCTGAGGAAGGCAAGTGCAATGTTAGCATCCATTTCAAGAGGACTAGAATATAAAAGCAAGGATGTATTGTTGAGGCTTCACAAAGGACAGTTAAGGCCTCACTTGGAGTATTGTGAGCAGTTTTAGGCTCCTTGTCTTGGAAAGGATATGCTGAGACTGGAGAGGGTGCAAAGGAGCTTCACAATAATGATACCAGTACTGAATGGCTTGTCATATGAGGAGTGTTTGATGGCTCTGGGTCTGTGTCCACTAGAATTCAGAAGAATGAGGGGTGGCCACATTGAAATTTATCAAATGGTGAAAGGCCTTAATAAAGTGAATGAGGAGAGGATGTTTCCTATGGTGAAAGAGTCTAAGATCTGAGGACACAGCACAGAATAGAGGGAAGTCCTTTTAGAACAGAGATGAAGAGGAATTCCTTTAGCCAGAACATGGTGAATATGTGGAATTCTTTGCCACAGGCAGCTGTGGAAGCCAAATCTTTATGTATACTTAAGGCAGAGGTTGATGGATTCTTGATTGGTCAGGGCATGAAGGGATACAGGGAGAAGGCAGGAGATTGGGGCTGAGGGGAAAAATGGATCAGCCATGATGAAATGGCAGAGCAGACTCGATGGGTCAAATAGGCTAGTTTTGCTCCTGTATCTTATGGTCTTACACCAACCCATCATTTTGGTGTTGGACACTGAAGTGCCTCCTCCAGCAGATAATCAATATAATTATAACACAACTTCCAGGACATCACCCAGGGCATGACCTCTTCTTGTTGCTACCATCAGGAGGCGGTACATGAGCCTGAAGTCACACACACAATGTTTCAGGAACATCTTCTTCTCCTTCCCCTTTAGTTTTCTGAATTAACAATGAACCCGTGAACACTACCTCAGTATTTTTCCTCACTCTTCTCGCTACTGATTTAGTTTTATGTATTGTAATTTAGTTTTTATTATTATCATTCGGAATAGACTTCTGCCGCAGAACAACAAATTTCATGACAGTTGCCGGTGAAATTAAACCTGATTCTGATTCATGAACAGAACAAAATCAGAACATACTCCCCTTAGGAGTGGAACAGGATATCAACCAAGATTATGCAGCCAAGCAGAGTAATGGAGATCGCATTTCAATTGAATTGGATTGAGATTACATACACATCAGTCAAATATTAATATTGTTCATTATTTCAAACTGCATAAAGTCTGTTATTTATCTCTTTTGGTACTACTGGGATAGTGTAATGAACACATTCAGCCAGTGGTCTAGCAGCATCCGAATGAGAGGTCAAGGCCAGTGGTTCCCAGGTTTGAATCTGACCAGCTCCTTGTTCGCTTTCCATGTGTGCCAGGTTGAGCATCGAGTTAGCAACTCGACCTCATCAAAATACAGACAACTGCTAAAGAATCAACATTTTTACCGCCCGATGCACCACAAGGCACAGAGATGAATAAGAATAACAATCAACACAACACCTCTTTATAGTAAAGGAAGAGAATCGCTCACACCATGAGGCTCAGGGACATCTATGCTCCTATAGCATTCAGGTTCTTTCACCATCTTGCAAAACCAGAACTCTCTCTCAGCAATGGAACAGTCAGTGCCATTGTCTCTTTTCAGACGTTCGAC
The DNA here is from genome assembly GCF_963921235.1 of Mobula hypostoma. Classification (NCBI taxonomy): domain Eukaryota; kingdom Metazoa; phylum Chordata; class Chondrichthyes; order Myliobatiformes; family Myliobatidae; genus Mobula; species Mobula hypostoma. The sequence continues at coordinate 60,430,520 of NC_086115.1, forward strand.
AGCACAGTAACCCATCTTGGGGAGAAACGCTTTGTTGCAATCGAACCAGGAAGCTGCCTTTGGCAGACTATGTCAAAATATTTCAATTTGCAGAAAGTAAATTCCTTTGTGACGGAGACAATCAGTGAGTTTACAAGGCACCATGCGATGTTATAGGATATCAAAGTTGCAAGTCAACTGGTTCAAAATTCAAAGTACTGTAATTTTTTTATCAATGTAATTATATATCATAATCTACAACCCTGAGATTTATTTCTTGCAGGCATACTCAGTAAATCTATAGAATAACAACCATAACAATGTATTGCTTATTTATTGTTTATTTCTTTTTTTGTGTTTGCATAATCTGTTGTCTTTTACATAGAAACATAGAAACATAGAAAATAGGTGCAGGAGTAGGCCATTCGGCCCTTCGAGCCTGCACCGCCATTTATTAGGATCATGGCTGATCATCCAACTCAGAACCCAGCCTTCCCTCCATACCCCCTGACCCCTGTAGCCACAAGGGCCATATCTAACTCCCTCTTAAACATAGCCAATGAACTGGCCTCAACAGTTTGCTGTGGCAGAGAATTCCACAGATTCACCACTCTCTGTGTGAAGAAGTTTTTCCTAATCTCGGTCCTAAAAGGCTTCCCCTCTATCCTCAAACTGTGACCCCTCGTTCTGGACCTCCCCAACATCGGGAACAATCTTCCCGCATCTAGCCTGTCCAATCCCTTTAGGATCTTATACGTTTCAATCAGATCCCCCCTCAATCTTCTAAATTCCAACCAGTACAAGCCCAGTTCATCCAGTCTTTCTTCATATGAAAGACCTGCCATCCCAGGAATCAATCTGGTGAACCTTCTTTGTACTCCCTCTATGGCAAAGATGTCTTTCCTCAGATTAGGGGACCAAAACTGCACACAATACTCCAGGTGTGGTCTCACCAAGGCCTTGTACAACTGCAGTAGTACCTCCCTGCTCCTGTACTCGAATCCTCTCGCTATAAATGCCAGCATACCATTTGCCTTTTTCACCGCCTGCTGTACCTGCATGCCCACTTTCAATGACTGGTGTATAATGACACCCAGGTCTCGTTGCACCTCCCCTTTTCCTAATCGGCCACCATTCAGATAATAATCTGTTTTCCTATTTTTGCCACCAAAGTGGATAACTTCACATTTATCCACATTAAATTGCATCTGCCATGAGTTTGCCCACTCACCCAACCTATCCAAGTCACCCTGCATCCTCTTAGCATCCTCCTCACTGCTAACACTGCCACCCAGCTTCGTGTCATCCGCAAACTTGGAGATGCTGCATTTAATTCCCTCATCCAAGTCATTAATATATATTGTAAACAACTGGGGTCCCAGCACTGAGCCTTGCGGTACCCCACTAGTCACCGCCTGCCATTCTGAAAAGGTCCCGTTTATTCCCACTCTTTGCTTCCTGTCTGCTAACCAATTCTCCACCCACACCAATACCTTACCCCCAATACCGTGTGCTTTAAGTTTGCACACTAATCTCCTGTGTGGGACCTTGTCAAAAGCCTTTTGAAAATCCAAATATACCACATCCACTGGTTCTCCCCTATCCACTCTACTAGTTACATCCTCAAAAAATTCTATGAGATTCGTCAGACATGATTTTCCTTTCACAAATCCATGCTGACTTTGTCCGATCATTTCACCGCTTTCCAAATGTGCTGTTATCACATCCTTGATAACTGACTCCAGCAGTTTCCCCACCACCGACGTTAGGCTAACCGGTCTATAATTCCCCGGTTTCTCTCTCCCTCCTTTTTTAAAAAGTGGGGTTACATTAGCCACCCTCCAATCCTCAGGAACTAGTCCAGAATCTAATGAGTTTTGAAAAATTATCACTAATGCATCCACTATTTCTTGGGCTACTTCCTTAAGCACTCTGGGATGCAGACCATCTGGCCCTGGGGATTTATCTGCCTTCAATCCCTTCAATTTACCTAACACCACTTCCCTACTAACATATTTTTCACTCAGTTCCTCCATCTCACTGGACCCTCTGTCCCTTACTATTTCTGGAAGATTATTTATGTCCTCCTTAGTGAAGACAGAACCAAAGTAATTATTCAATTGGTCTGCCATGTCCTTGCTCCCCATAATCAATTCACCTGTTTCTGTCTGCAGGGGACCTACATTTGTCTTTATCAGTCTTTTCCTTTTTACATATCTATAAAAGCTTTTACAGTCCGTTTTTATGTTCTCTGCCAGTTTTCTCTCATAATCTTTTTTCCCCTTCCTAATTAAGCCCTTTGTCCTCCTCTGCTGAACTCTGAATTTCTCCCAGTCCTCAGGTGAGCCACTTTCCCTGGCTAATTTATATGCTACTTCTTTGGAATTGATACTATCCCTAATTTCTCTTGTCAGCCATGGGTGCACTACCTTCCTTGATTTATTCTTTTGCCAAACTGGGATGAACAATTGTTATAGTTCATCCATGCAACCTTTAAATGCTTGCCATTGCATATCCACCATCAATCCTTTAAGTGTCATTTGCCAGTCTATCTTAGCTAATTCACGTCTCATACCTTCAAAGTTACCCCTCTTTAAGTTCAGAACCTTTGTTTCTGAATTAACTATGTCACTCTCCATGTTAATGAAGAATTCAACCATATTATGGTCACTCTTACCCAAGGGGCCTCTCACAACAAGATCGCTAATTAACCCTTCCTCATTGCTCAAAACCCAGTCCAGAATAGCCTGCTCTCTAGTTGGTTCCTCGACATGTTGGTTCAAAAAAACATCCCGCATACATTCCAAGAAATCCTCTTCCTCAGCACCTTTACCAATTTGGTTCACCCAGTCTACATGTAGATTGAAGTCACCCATTATAACTGCTGTTCCTTTATTGCACACATTTCTAATTTCCTGTTTAATACCATCTCCGACCTCACTACTACTGTTAGGTGGCCTGTACACAACTCCCACCAGCGTCTTCTGCCCCTTAGTGTTACGCAGCTCTACCCATATCGATTCCACATCTTCCCGGCTTATGTCCTTCCTTTCTATTGCGTTAATCTCTCCTTTAACCAGCAACGCCACCCCACCTCCCCTTCCTTCATGTCTATCCCTCCTGAATATTGAATATTTTGCACACTGTTTGAATGCCCAAGTTGATGAGGTGTTTCATTGATTCTGTTATGGTTATTATCCTATGGATTTATTGGGTATGCCTACAATAAAATAAATTTCAGGTTTGTATATGGTAACAGATATGTACTTTGATAATAAATTGATTTTGAACTTAAGATGTCTTAGTTCATTCCTTGTTATGCGTAGATGTTACTTGGCAGAGCTGTGCTGATGCAGGTAGGTCAACTGTATAACAGCTCCAGTGAACCATTTTCAATGCTGACCTCTGGTGCTGACTGTGTGGAGTTTGCTGGTTTTCCCTATGACCACATGGGTTACCTGGGGTACTCCGGGTTTCTCCCACAGTGCAGAATATGCCAATTGGCTGCTGCTATAAATAGCCCTGAGTGAACTGGGTAATCGATCAAGGTCAAGTTTATCGCTATCTACATGTGTACATGTGTGCACAGGTACAATGAAAAGCTTGCTTTCAGCACCATCTCAGATGCATAGCATTAGAGCAGGGGTTCCCAACCTTTTCTATGCCATGGGCACCTACCATTAACCCAGGGGTCTGTACTGTGGACCCCAGTTTGGGAACCCCTGCATTAGAGATACAACATTCACAAGAAAAGTATCAATTAGGCAAAATGGGACAAGAAAGAACAAACTTGAACAAAAAAAAGTCCAGTGTAGTACGTTGAGGGTTAATAGGGATGTATGAGAGTATACCTGTCAGGGAGTGGGGAGGAGCGAGGAAAGATGGCGCCAGTTGTTTTTGCAGACCCGGGTGACTTCTTCCAGTTCATCCATGAAACATCTGCCTGTGGGGAGGGGAGACCTTTAGGGCTTCGATGTTCTAACATTCATTCTATGGGGTCTCTTGTTTCATGAATGTCTGTGAAGAGTATGAATTTCAGGTTGTCTACTGTACACATTCCCTGATATTAAAGGAACCAAAATGAAATGATCTCGGCTCAATGAGCCAAATAGACTATGATTCCCATGATCAGTAATTGTTCTGTTGTTCATTTTCATTAAAATATCTTTATGGACTAGTTTAATACACAACTTTCGATCTCTGTATTTACTGTGCCAATTACTTGTTTACAAAAAAGCAGTTTACCTTTATAATTCTGCCCATGGTGAAAGTTTACTGGTTAATGTTATTTACTGATAACATTTGTGAAGCACGTCCAACAAACTTTAAGCTGGTGTTGTGCCATTACATCACTGCTAAAATATGCCTTGCATCCTGCAATAGTGATGACATCAGTTAAACTTCGCAGTCAGAGAGCAGAATTCTCACTGCTCATCAAACCCAAAAGTGAAAAGCGGCAATTGTGTTGACTTCTTAAACATTTTACAGAAAATGAAATAAAGATTGGGAAGTACACATGACAGTAAGACAGAAACTGCAGAAGATTTTTTAAGAATTTGATAATGTGGCCTGAGCTTGTAGAAATGTATATTAACAAAACATATAAAATCAGTTTTCAGGACAGGGGGGCTTATTCATTAATAGCTCAAGAGATTCTGCAGATACTGGAAATCTGGAGTAACACATTCAAAATGCAGGAGGAACTCAGCAGGCCAGGCTGCATCTATGGATAGGAATAAAGAGTCAATGTTTGGACCGAGACCCTTCAAGATCTCAGCCCAAAACATTGACTATTTATACCTCTCCATAGATGCTGCCTGGTCTGAGTTTCTCCAGCACTTCTGCAATAATAATATCTTAATAGTGTTCTGAACTGAAGTCCACAAAGTCATAGTCATAGTCATAGTCATACTTTATTGATCCCAGGGGGAAACTGGTTTTCATTACAGTTGCACCATAAATAATAAATAGTAATAGAACCATAAATAGTTAAATAGTAATATGTAAATTATGCCAGTAAATTATGAAATAAGTCCAGGACCAGCCTATTGGCTCAGGGTGTCTGACCCTCCAAGGGAGGAGTTGTAAAGTTTGATGGCCACAGGCAGGAATGACTTCCTATGACACTCTGTGCTGCATCTTGGAGGAATGAGTCTCTGGCTGAATGTACTCCTGTGCCCAACCAGTACATTATGTAGTGGATGGGAGACATTGTCCAAGATGGCATGCAACTTGAACAGCATCCTCTTTTCAGACACCACCGTCAGAGAGTCCAGTTCCATCCCCACAACATCACTGGCCTTACGAATGAGTTTGTTGATTCTGTTGGTGTCTGCCACCCTCAGCCTGCTGCCCCAGCACACAACAGCAAACATGATAGCACTGGCCACCACAGACTCATAGAACATCCTCAGCATCATCCGACAGATGTTAAAGGACCCCAGTCTCCTCAGGAAATAGAGACGGCTCTGACCCTTCTTGTCGACAGCCTCAGTGTTCTTTGACCGGTGCGGGGGCGGGAAACGTCAACTCAGACCATGAGAGGCCTGCGTCAGGTATTTTCATGCCTTACAAGGTGCAGATTGGAAGTCTGTGTGGGGTATTGCTCCTCGCACAGACACTAGAGCAATGTGTGGTTAAGTGCCTTGCTCAAGGACACAGCTGAGGCTTGAACTAGCGACCTTCAGATCACTAGACAAACGTCTTAACCACTTGGCCATGTGCCCAACACAAGGGAAGTCTGTCCAGAGACCCTTAGTTTAGCACAGAGTGGAGCAGAGAGCTGAACCACCTCGGGCCCCGGCACCCTGACCTTTTTAATCTGGCCTGGCTCCTAAATCGTCATCCAGACTTGGGTTTAGTTACTTTGGGGCACTCTGGAGCCACTGAACATGATGTTTAGACGATGCTTGCGTTTATTGTTTGCATGATTTGTTTTTTTTCTCTCTGCACAGTTTGATGGTCTTCTTTTAAAAATTTTTTTTGGGTTTCTTTGTTTCATGACTGCCTATCAGGAGACGAATCCCAACGTTGGAGAATGTGTAAATACTTCGTTAATAAACTTACCTTGAAATTAATTAATCTGCATTTCTTTCATTGAAGGTTAACAAATTAAGTAGTCTTTACGGTGAAAAATATTCCAATTTTAAAGTAAGCATTAAAACACAATTTTTGTGTGTGTGTTGATTGCATCTACATCCACAAAGGTATTACTGAAAGCAACTTCTGGATTTCCCTGTTTAAACGCACTCGTGCAGGTGCCTGAAGTTGATATCAGCATTACAGAACAATTATGGTGAGGCTTGTTCACTGTCATTACAGTGTCAAATTCTGTGCCAATATCTGGGTTTCTTTCTCTCCTGATTCAGTGGTTATTATGATAGTTGTGGCCATTTCTGGGCATGTTACTTGAAATATAGGGGTAAATTCATCAAGTTTTCATAGTGCTGACAGAACCTGGCATGTAGCCATTACAGATCAGAATAATGCAGGCAGAATGAACAACATTTTCCAACAATCAGTAACTGCAGTTATTCTTTTCTATAGATATCATTCATACATGATATGACATAATTTCTTGGCCCTATTAATTTTGAATACTCTCCTACATTCTGTCTGTTTTGGTATTGCTACGGTCAAACACTGTGATTGTTTTGAACATTTAGTTACTAGAAACACACAATTACCAGATAACCTAACTAAGTAGGTTGCTATCTATAATGGTCAGCAGACAGATACACATTTATGTGAAGACTTGGGCAAAAATATGCCCATTCCCAATAATTGATAACCTATACAATGTCTAGTTGAAATATGTGCATTAAGATGGATGCCTGAAACATCTGATTCTAAGTCATCACACACAAAATGCTGGAGGAACTCAGCAGGTCAGGCAGCATCTATGGAAATGAATCATCAGTTGACTTTTTGGGCTGAGATCCTTCATCAGAAGGAAGGGGAAAGATGTCGGAATAAGAAGTTGAGGGAAGGGGAAGGAGGACAAACTAGAAGGTGATAGGTGAAGCCACGTGGGTGGGCGAGTGGGAATGAAGTAAGAAGCGGGGATGTGATAATTGGGAAAACACAGGGCTGGAGAAGAAGGAATCTGAAGGAGGAAGGGCATCAGGGGGAGGTGGCAGGCAGGTGAGGAATGCAGAGGGACTGGCTTTTTGGCTGTAGAATCAGGCTTGTGAACTTCAGTTCTGAATGTTATTTGCTAACTTTCATTGTTTGCATAATTTTCATTTCTGCACATTGGGTGTTTGACAGGCTTCTTATCATTAATGGGTTCTATTGGGTTTCTTTGTTTTGTGGCTGTCCGTAAGGAGACAATCTAAAGGTTGTATACGGTAACAGTACATACATTAGTAATAAATGTGCTTTGAACTTTTAAATTTATTTTAATATTTTACCAGTCATTGCATTACACCTATTCTATCAGGTAGAATACCTTTTCCCAGTACGATGCAAGTGATTTTCCTTGGTACTTCCTTGGAATGAAGAAGCACTGTGGTGGCAGTAATAATAATATTATTGGGTAATGACCCTAAGGCCTGGAATAATAATTGGGATAAATAATTTCTATTTCACCATAGCATTGGGAATTTAAATTGAGTTAATTAAATCTTAAGAATTAAACGAATGTCAAAATGGTGATAGAACTATTGGATTTTTATAAATACGGTTGGGTATGTCTGTTAAGGAAGTAAACTTGCAATGCTTACGCGTGTCTGCTGAGCACGGTGCTCTGCCTGATTCCCAATTGTCCTGTAATGGCTACTTAACCTTTGAGTTACCATGTTGACTCCAGACATAATGGAGTTTCCGATATCATAGCACAAATAGGAGGACGATATCTTCTGCTCAGTAACAGTTTGTTAACGTCACAGAATCGGGCCCTTCGGCCAAACTGGTCCTCACTGATCAAGATGCCCATCTTGCCTGTAATTGGCCCATATTCTTCTAAATCTTTTCTATCCTGTTGAAATGTCTTTTAAATCTTGTTAATGTACTTCTCTCGCCAATTTCTCTGGTAGCTGTGGAAACATTAATTCATGCTTGATAGGACATGAACTGAACTTCTGTCACTCTACATCTATAGCTCATTCCACATACAGTACTGTGATTCTAGTTCTGAGTGATCAGCTTTGGGTTTCAGTGTTTGTCTTTCTCCTGATTCATTGAGACTTTGCAGAGTCTAGAATCAAAGTTGAGGATTCCCAGCGCTACTCCTAACTGACTGAATACTGTGGCAATGGCTCCAGTTGTCATAGCACCATACAGCACAGAAACAGGCCGTTCGCTCGACAGGCCCGTGCTGACCAAGATCCCCATCTAAGCTTGCCGTGTTTGGCCCAAGTCCCTCTAAACCTGTCCATAATCCCATCATCTTGCTGGAGGGATCCAAGATTGTGAGTGTGAAGCCTAGGTCACAAACTTCATTTGTGCACCTTAGATTGTTGATTAACTAGTGTGTGGACCAGCTCTCCCAATTCTGACACATTTCCAGAGTTTACAGGGTGTACTCTTGCCATACCCATATGGAGTTTTGTTTCTTTGAAAAATATTCGTTATTCCTCAAGGTAAATATTAAATACAAACAGTATGCCTTTATCTACATTCATCACAGCATCAGTAAGTCCATCCTCTACAATGCATCAGTACTACTCCAAAGTAATCCACCCTTAAGTCACTTGAGGGGTTGTTAGACAGGGCCCTTCCCCTCAGCATCCAGAGGTAGTAGAACCCTTTAGCACCTTCTCTTGCACCTTGGAATGTGACACTCGGCAGTGTTCACTTTCGGGAATGTTCAGGGGAACAGAGGAGTGGCCAGTCTAGTTGCCAAAAAACATGACCTCACTCTCACGGCAATTTACTCTGGTCCTCAAGGCTAGCTCAAGCTAGTCATAGGTGCTGGTTCTTATATTATGTGAAAGTACACTTTATTGGTAATATTTATTGTAAGTACAATTGTTACATATCTTTCTCTTTATTCATTGTACCATCATTTCAAATTTCTTACAATGCATCAACACAAATGATGTTTCCTCCTCAAGTAATACATTCAGGTTTTAAAGAGGCTGTTACATAGTGCCCAAGTCTCTCAATGTCAACTGGCAGCTTAACCCTGGACAGTGGCTCCTCCTCCTTCCCCAGCCCAGCTGCATGATGGGATTGACATGAGATCAATGTTGGATGGTCTATCCAATAGACTGTTATATTTTGACACAGCAGGAGCAGTTAAGAATCGAACAGTTTCAGGTGTACCTGGATTTATTTCCAGACAGCACTGGAAAAGGACAACATATGTCTATAGAGAAGCAAATGAGTTTTGATCATAAACACATGGTTAATACTTACAGTGTTGGCCTTTTAGTTCAGATTATATAAATAATATAATCTAAACTTCTCAGTAGCCATGATGGAATTAATTTCTTTTTTCACAAGACCATTAGACATAAGAACAGAATTAAGTTCTGTTCCACCCCATTGAGTCTGCTCTGCCACTCCATCATGGCTGATTTATTATCCCTCTCAATCCCATCCTCCTGCTTTCTCCCCGTAATAGAAACATAGAAACATAGAAAATAGGTGCAGGAGTAGGCCATTCGGCCCTTCGAGCCTGCACCGCCATTTATTAGGATCATGGCTGACCATCCAACTCAGAACCCTGCACCAGCCTTCCCTCCATACCCCCTGACCCCCGTAGCCACAAGGGCCATATCTAACTCCCTCTTAAATATAGCCAATGAACTGGCCTCAACTGTTTCCTGTGGCAGAGAATTCCACAGATTCACCACTCTCTGTGTGAAGAAGTTTTTCCTAATCTCGGTCCTAAAAGGCTTCCCCTCTATCCTCAAACTGTGGCCCCTCGTTCTGGATTTCCCCAACATCGGGAACAATCTTCCTGCATCTAGCCTGTCCAATCCCTTTAGGATTTTATACGTTTCAATCAGATCCCCCCTCAATCTTCTAAATTCCAACGAGTACAAGCCTAGTTCATCCAGTCTTTCTTCATATGAAAGTCCTGCCATCCCAGGAATCAATCTGGTGAACCTTCTTTGTACTCCCTCTATGGCAAGGATGTCTTTCCTCAGATTAGGGGACCAAAACTGCACACAATACTCCAGGTGTGGTCTCACCAAGGCCTTGTACAACTGCAGTAGTACCTCCCTGCTCCTGTACTCGAATCCTCTCGCTATAAATGCCAGCATACCATTCACCTTTTTCACCGCCTGCTGTACCTGCATGCCCACTTTCAATGACTGGTGTATAATGACACCCAGGTCTCGTTGCACCTCCCCTTTTCCTAATCGGCCACCATTCAAATAATAATCTGTTTTCCTATTTTTGCCCCCAAAGTGGATAACTTCACATTTATTCACATTAAATTGCATCTGCCATGAATTTGCCCACTCACCCAACCTATCCAAGTTACCCTGCATCCTCTTAGCATCCTCCTCACAGCTAACACTGCCACCCAGCTTCGTGTCATCCGCAAACTTGGAGATGCTGCATTTAATTCCCTCATCCAAGTCATTAATATATATTGTAAACAACTGGGGTCCCAGCACCGAGCCTTGCGGTACCCCACTAGTCACTGCCTGCCATTCTGAAAAGGTCCCGTTTATTCCCACTCTTTGCTTCCTGTCTGCTAACCAATTCTCCACCCACACCAATACCTTACCCCCAATACTGTGTGCTTTAAGTTTGCACACTAATCTCCTGTGTGGGACCTTGTCAAAAGCCTTTTGAAAATCCAAATATACCACATCCACTGGTTCTCCCCTATCCATTCTACTAGTTACATCCTCAAAAAATTCTATGAGATTCGTCAGACATGATTTTCCTTTCACAAATCCATGCTGACTTTGTCCGATCATTTCACCGCTTTCCAAATGTGCTGTTATCACATCCTTGATAATTGACTCCAGCAGTTTCCCCACCACCGACGTTAGGCTATCCGGTCTATAATTCCCCGGTTTCTCTCTCCCTCCTTTTTTAAAAAGTGGAGTTACATTAGCCACCCTCCAATCCTCCGGAACTAGTCCAGAATCTAACGAGTTTTGAAAAATTATCACTAATCTTTGATGACCTTACTAATTAAGGAAATCTCAATCTCCACTTTAAATATACCCAGTGAGTTGGCCTCCACAGCCCTCCGTGGCAATGAATTCCACAGATTTACCACCCTCTGGCTGAAGAAATTTCTCCTCATCTCCATTCTAAAGGGACATCCTTCTATACTGACGATGTTCCCTAGTGTCCTAGACTCCCCCACACTAGAAAGCATCCTCTCCACATCTAATCTATCTAGGCCTTTCAATATTCGATAGGTTTCAGTTAGATCCCTCCCCCACCCGCCCCACAATTCTTCTAAATTCCAGTGAGTACATGCCCAGAACCATCAAACATTTCTCATATGTTAATCCTTTCATTCCTGGGATCGTTTTCATGAACCTTCTCTGGATCCTCTCTAATATCCACAGTTCCTTCCTTAGATAAGTGGTCTCAAAAAGCTCACAATACCCCAAGTGTGGTCTGACTAATGCCTTATAACACCACAGCATTACATCCTTGCTTTTATTTTCCAGTCCTCTTGAAATTAATGCTAATATTGCATTTGACTTATCTTCCTTTCAATCCGACCTCTCTACATATCTGTTGTGCATTTTGAGTTTTCTATTATGCAAATCATCTAGGAATAATACATCAATCTGACTAAGCACTTAATTGTAATACTATTTTATTAGAAATGTGAATTTATTTATTCATAACTTGCTAACAAATGTTGAGATGGTGTTCAGAAGTAAATTAAGAAATGCATTGATTTTTAGATCATTTTGATATTTGTTATGCTTGTTCAAATTAAATCAATGTTGTTAGGGGAATCTAAGAATTGTATCTTACATATTCTATTTCTTTCATCCACAGGCTCTTTCAGAGGAGATCCATCCTTTAATGTTGTTCAAGTATCAGCCACCCACTAGATAATGTGAAATATAATAGGATTTAGGTTATCATTTCAAGGCAGTGAAGCAAAGTGAGATTCTGAACCAGTCTCCTTCTTTATCAGCTGTGCAGTGGGTTGCAAATCTAAGGATAATTCTACTTGCTCTTGTACGAGGCACTTTGGAATAAGATGTCAAGATATGGTGGTTGGAAAGTATGTATAGTGGAACACTCCCAAATCATATGAAAATATGTGCCCACCTCATTTTCACATTTCCAGCATATATTATTATCAACAATCCCCATTTTTTAGAGTCTAGTTGGTGTCCAATAATATGTGTATTATCTTATACTGAATAAATTTCCCTCTTGTTTCCCTAATATGTCTACCTACATTTGATAAAACATTTGACCACTCATTATCTTCAATATCGCTTCCAAGATCTTTCTGCCATACTGCTTTGAGATTGTTACAGGATTTACCCACAGAGTGCTTGAACATTTTCTAAAACACTGATGCTTTATGAACTTCCTGTGGTAATGTAAATTATTCAGTTAAAGAGTTACTTTGTGGGTCACCGTTCTTAAATATGCTACTAATGCAATGTCTTATTTGTAAATACTTCCAAAAATTCCCTTTATCTACGAAGTTATATTTCCTCTGCAAATCCACATATGACTTTCGTAGTAGACTGCTTAAACCTGTGCTGCTTTATAAATTGCTTTTGGCAATTCTGTCATTGGTGATATGATCATGTAATTGGATATGAAGTTAGAACCTATAAATAAAATGTCATTAAGAAGTGAATACATTTTACAGGCATATTATCTGTTAAGTTTGAATGTAGTGGCATGTTCTGGTAGTAACATGTCATTTATGCAGTGGACAGTTCTGTCTGCAGCTTATCTCCTGGTTATGCATAGATCACCAATGCTAGGTTTGAATAATTTGATTAATATGATGTTCAAAAATGCTTCCAGCATAGAAGTTTTTTTGTGACAATGAAAATAATTGTCTAAGATTTCCACACAACTTTGGAACTTTCTAGGTGTGAGAAAGTTGAAAGTTCCGGCAGAAGTATGTATAAAAGTAGAAACACTGAACTTCTGTCTCGCAAACTGTGGCTTAACTATAGATTTCTTATGGGTGCAGAGTGGAGCTTGAAGTTTTTTCAGTCTGACAACAGTTTCCATCAGCCGAATCTGTGGCAATTTAGACCTGGTAGAAGTTCTGGAACTTAAAATTTCATCGGAAAGGGACGGTTGCAAGAGAGAAAGGTAACATTCAGGTGACTAACATTTCTTAATTAAATGGGTTTATTTAAATATTTTTGTTTTCCATTTTAATGTTTTAATTTATTGTTAAATAGTTCAAATGTACATGTAATTTCTTTATTTTTAATATATGTGACTAACTCATGATCTGTGCATTACCAGAGGAAACATTAAATAGATTAGATGAGATTAGATTAGATTAGACTGTAAATATCCAAGATATCTGAAAAAATTAACAGCTGGTTCAACTCAAGGGGGTGCTTTTACATAGAATATGCACCAGAAAGACTTTCTGTCCACAGTGTTCTTCCTAATTAATACAGCTACTGACACCTAATTAACTGATCTCTTTTGCCTGCATAAAGCCCATATCTTTCCAATCTTCTCATAGTCATTTGTCAAACAAAGATTCTCTTGAATGCCTCTGTCTTATTTGCCTCTACCACCAGCCCTGGCAGTGCATTCTAGGCACCCACCACTCTCTATGTAAAATAACCTTGCCCTGCACCTTTCTTTTTGAACTTACCCCCTCACCTTAAGTGCATGTATTCTAGTATTTGACTGTGGGATAAAGATGTCAGCTGTATACTCTAGTATTTGACCGTGGGATAAAGGTATCTGCTGTATATTCTATGCTTCTTGTACTTCTATAAACATCAATCTGGTCTCCCCTCAGATTCTATCATTCCAGAGAGCAAAACATTAGTTTATCCAAACTCTACTCTGAGCACATGCCTTCTAATCCAGACAGCATCCTAATAAACCTCTTCTTCACCTCGTCAAATAATGGGCCACGAAGAGATGAATGTAATACCCTGGATGCAGCCTATAAGATTTTTATAAAGCTGCAACATCACTTCCTGACTCTTGAAATCATTGCCTTGAGTAATAAAGACAACCATGTACACACCCTCTTTACCACCCTATCGACTTGTGCAGCAGCTTAGAGGGGGCTGTGGACTAGCCCCCCTAGATTCCTCTGCACATCATTGCTGTTAACAATCCTGCAATTAATTGTGTACCTTCCGCTGAAAGTTTGATCTCTCAAAATGCAACACTTCACACTTGACGAGATTAATCTCCATCTGCCATTTCTCCATCTAGATCTGCAACCTCCATTCTCTGGTATTCCTTCAAATCCTTTGGTAATTTTCTACACTATCCACAATGCCACTAATCGTTGTATCATATGCATACTGAGCAACCCACCTATCCAAGGCCGCAGATTCATTTTCAGAGGCTGGCAAAACGCTTCTTTGATATTTATAATCAGAAGGTCATGAGTTCCTCAGGAGCTAATTTATTAAGTTGGAGCCGACTTTACAGGAAGGTATTCTTGGAAAATCTTGGACTTAGCATTTACTATTTCACAGTGTACAATGAAAATGGTCAAAAGTTATACTTGTGTTTCAGTCCAGACTTACAATATTGTACCAGAATTTGTTGGCCAGCTTTCCAAAGAGGAAATCACATCATTTAGTAGTTGCGCGGATTTTGGAAACTCTTGAGAATTTCATGATACATATGGTGTTAATTCCGAGAAAGGATGTTTAGAGAAAGATAAGTGGCCAAGTAAGAACACAACATAAATAAATGAGCCAGAATGTCAGGCACAGTACAAAGGGGAATCATTGCTGAAGGAAATAAATCACATTCATGCTGGCAATCTTGGAAGATACTGTTTACTCCTATTTATTTCACATGGATGTGTCTTCTATGAGGCTGGATAAAAGTGATAATATCTATTTATTTATTGTAAAAGTGGTGATGTACATAGTGGCAAAGAAACTACATGGAAATATATAGAAGCAACTAAACAGCAGGAGGACATTTGCCTCAGTGAGATCATGACTGCTTTAAATCCATAGTAACAGATATAAAATGCTGGAGGAACTCAGCCAGTCAGACAGCATCTATGGAGAGGAATAAACAGTTGACGTATCAGGCTGAAACCCTTCATCAGGACTGCAAAGGAAGGGGGAAAACAACAAAACCAGAAGGTGGGGAAGGAAGGCAGTACAAGATAGAACGTGACAGGTGAAGCCAGGTGAGGAAAAAAGTAGGTGTTTGGAGAGGGGAAGAAGAAGCTGGGAGGTGATAGGTAGAAAAGGTAAAGATCTGGAAAAGAAGGAATGTGATTGGACAGATGGACCATGGGAGAAAGGGAAGGAGGAGGGAAACGGGAGGTGATACGCAGGTGAGGAGAAGAAAAAAACTGATGGGAACCTGAGGTGAGGGACAGGCTGGTTCAGCTCCTGCTCTCCTCTGCATTGAACGAAGGGTCTGGGGACTTCAGTTCAGAACGCTGTCTATTTGCATTTATTATTTGCATGATTCGTTTTTTTCTCTGCACACCGGATGTTTGATGGTCTTTTTTATGGGTTCTTTGGGGTTTCTTGTTTTGTGGCTGCCTGTAAGGAGATGAATCTCAAGGTTATATAATGTATACATACTTTGATAATAAGTGTACTTTGAACTTTTGAGTGGGAAATGGAGGAAGTGGGAAAGGGGAGGAGGAAAAATTACCAGAAGTTAGAGAAATAGATAAACAGAGAATATAATATAAACAGAATCAAGGAGCATTTCAACTCCTCGGACCCCCGGCGAATGTGGCATGGCGTACAGGTCATTACAGACTTCAAACCACCTAGTACTGTGCCCCCTTCCAGCTCTGCTTCCCTCCCTGATGAGCTCAATTACTTCTACACTCGCTTTGACCGAGAAAACAAGGAGGTCACACTCAAAGCGGGTCTCCCACCTGGTGAACTGCCTCTCTCACTTTCCACCTCCGATGTTTGTGCCACCCTGAGCAGGGTGAATGTACGAAAGGCAGCTGGTCTGGATGGAATACCTGGCCGTGTGCTCAGAGTCTGTGCAGGGCAGTTGGCCAGGGTCTTCACGGACATTTTTAATCTGTCCCTGACCCAGGCAGTTGTTCCCACAAGCTTCAAGATCACCACCATCATGCCAGTGCCAAAGCATTCCACTACCACGGACCTGAATGACTTCCGCCCAGTTGCACTCACCCCCATCATTGCAAAGTGCTTTGAGAGACTGGTTCTATCACATCTAAAATCCTGTCTGCCCACTACCCTGAACCCCCATCAATTTGCCTATCGCACCAACAGGTCAACAGAGGATGCCATCTCCAGGGCACTTCAATCTGCCCTGACCCACCTGGACAGCCCCAACTCTTACGTCGGAATGCTGTTCATTGACTTTAGTTTGGCATTCAATACTGTGATCCCCTCCAAGCTGATTGCCAAACTTCGCCAGCTTGGTATCAGCTCATCCCTCTGCAATTGGACCTTGGACTTTCTGACTAACAGACCCCAATCAGTTAAGTTAGACAACCTCTCCTCCTCCATTCTCACCCTGAATACTGACGTGCCTCAAGGCTGTATGCTCAGCCCTCTTCTGTACTCCCTTTTCACCTGTGACTGCGTTCCTGTACATGGTTCTAACTCCATAATCAAGTTCGTAGATGACACCATGGTGGTTGGCCTGATCAGAGGGGATGACGAAACAGCCTACAGGGACAAGGTCCAGCACCTGGCTGTGTGGTGTGCCGAAAACAACCTGGCCCTTAACACCCAGAAGACCGAGGAGATCATTGTGGACTTCAGGCATGCCAGTAGTCACACTCATGTCCCCATCTACATCAACCGAACTGTAGTGGAGCGTGTATCAAGCTTCAAATTCCTTGGTGTCCACATTTCCTAGGATCTCACCTGGTCCCTGAACTCCTCCATCCTGATCAAAAAAGCACAACAGCGCCTTTATTTCCTGTGGAGCATCAAGAAAGCTCACCTCTGTCCCAGGATACTGACGGACTTTTACCACTGTACCATTGAGAGCATACTCACCAACTGCATCTCAATGTGGTATGGCAATTGTCCCGTATCGGACCGCAAAGCACTCCAGTGTGTGGTGAAAACTGCCCAGCGGATTATCAGCACCCAATTGCCCACCATTGAGAACATCTACCATAAATGCTGCCTGTGCAGGGCAAAAAGCATTATCAAGGATGCATCTCACCCTAACCATGGACTTTTTACTCTCCTCCCATCCGGTAGGCACTACAGGAGCCTCTGCTCCTGCACCAGCAGGCACAGGAAGAGCTTCTTCCCTGAGGCTGTGACCCTGCTGAACCTCACATCACAGCGCTAAGCAGTATTGCATCCGTATTGTGCTGTCTCAGTACTTTTATATTTGTGTGTTGTAGCACCTTCTTATTCGCAGTTATTTTGTAAATAACACTATTCTTTGCATTTCTGGTCAGATGCTAAATGAATTTCATTGGTTTTGTATCTGTACGTGGCACAATGACAATAAAGTTGAATCTAATCTAATCTAATCTAAATAGATGTTCATGTTGTCAGGTTGGAGGCTACCCAGATGGAATATGAGACTGGCTTCATCATGGCAGCAGTGAAGGGTATTGGCTGATATGTTGGAATGGGAATGGGGATTGGAATTAAAATGGTTGGTCACTGGGAAATCCTCCGTGTTGCAGATGAAACGAAGGTGCTCAACAAAATTTTAATTCTCAACTCAATTAAATGTACTAAGCATGTTGTTTACACTGTTCTATTTCCATTTAAAGCCCTTTCCCTTATTTTCCCCTCCAATGAGTCACAAATTTGAGATAGTTTCTGTGGAGGCAAATTTAGCAATGCAGACAGCTTCCATAAAAGTAAAATTTGATGCTTTTGATATAATCATCAAACCAAACTCAAAAGTTATTTAAAATGGCACTGATTAATAGAATTTCAAATCATATTTATTTATGGCTTTGTGAAGGGCAGATCGTGTCTAACAAGCTTGATAGAGTTCTTTGAGGAGGTGACCAGGCATATAGATGAGGGTAGTGCAGTGGATGTGATCTATATGGATTTTAGTAAGGCATTTAACAAGGTTCCACACGGTAGGCTTATTCAGAAAGTTAGAAGGCATGGGATCCAGGGAGGTTTGGCCAGGTGGATTCAGAATTGGCTTGCCTGCAGAAGGCAGAGGGTTGTGGTGGAGGGAGTACATTCAGATTGGAGGATTGTGACTAGTGGTGTCCCACAAGGATCTGTTCTGGGACCTCTACTTTTCGTGATTTTTATTAATGACCTGGATATGGGGATAGAAGGGTGGGTTGGCAAGTTTTCAGACGACACAAAGATTGGTGGTGTTGTAGATAGTGTAGAAGATTGTCAAAGATTACAGAGAGACAATGATAGGATGCAGAAGTGGGCTGAGAAGTGGCAGATGGAGTTCAACCCAGAGAAGTGTGAGGTAGTACACTTTGGAAAGACAAACTCCAAGGCAGAGTACAAAGTAAATGGCAGGATACTTGGTAGTGTGGAGGAGCAGAGGGATCTGGGGGTACATGTCCACAGATCCCTGAAAGTTGCCTCACAGGTGGATAGGGTAGTCAAGAAAGCTTATGGGGTGTTAGCTTTCATAAGTCGAGGGATAGAGTTTAAGAGTCGCGATGTAATGATGCAGCTCTATAAAACTCTGGTTAGGCCACATTTGGAGTACTGTGTCCAGTTCTGGTCGCCTCACTATAGGAAGGATGTGGAAGCATTGGAAAGGGTACAGAGGAGATTTACCAGGATGCTGCCTGTTTTAGAGAGTATATATTATGATCAGAGATTAAGGGAGCTAGGGCTTTACTCTTTGGAGAGAAGGAGGATGAGAGGCGACATGATAGAGGTGTACAAGATAATAAGAGGAATAGATAGAGTGGATAGCCAGCGCCTCTTCCGCAGGGCACCACTGCTCAATACAAGAGGACATGGCTTTAAGGTAAGGAGTGGGAAGTTCAAGGGGGATATTAGAGGAAGGTTTTTCACTCAGAGAGTGGTTGGTGCGTGGAATGCACTGCCTGAGTCAGTGGTGGAGGCAGATACACTAGTGAAGTTTAAGAGACTACTAGACAGGTATATGGAGGAATTTAAGTTGGGGGCTTATATGGGAGGCAGGGTTTGAGGGTTGGCACAACATTGTGGGCTGAAGGTCCTGTACTGTTCTGTACTATTCTATGTTCTATGTTCTATGTTAGAATTTTTTCAGGAACAGCACATTAACCATTGTTTCAGTAGTTGAAAGGAATTTCCTTTCGGAAAGGTCCTTTGTGTATTCAAGAGTGGTCGCTGGGTGTGCTTTATTAATGCTAGTGAAATTTGAAGTTGTTTCTAGCCCCGTGGTGGCTCATCTTTGCAGCCAAATTACACGAGGCTGCATTAAAGTGCTCAAAGGGGCATGATGGGGCTAATTCTCCATGCTTATTCACTTAAGGTGGAGTGAGACAGAGATCCAATGAATAGTATTGTTTATTAAACTGGCATAAAATATCTCAGTTTTTCAGTTCTTCATAATTCTTACTAATGAAAGTTTATTTTTATTAGTTACTATCCAGGTAGCCCTAAATTGACCCTGTATAATATCTCATTCTCTGTTGTGCAGACTGTGTGGAGCTCTACCAAGCTTCATTCTAACTGAGTTTTTAGTAAGATTTCATTTCACCTCATTCGTTTTTTTAATATATTTCCTAGGAAGTGGAAATTTATTCTCTGCCAATGCTATGGAAACTGAGTTCATGCATTATTTCCTTTTCTCTTGGTGGTCTTTAGATAGTTGCATATACACTTTCCTTTATTCTGTCACTTTGGGAACAGGATAACGGGCAGGTTATGGAGTCATCGAGCACTACAGAGCAGAAACAGGCCTTTTTCCCTTCTAGTCTGTTGTTGTTCCTCTCCACGCCTTTTAGCACATTGTGCGGCAACGTTGCCATTCCTTTAGCATTTTTGCCTGATTTTTTGACAAAGCCGAGTTGCTAGCTTGACATTCAACCCAGCACAGATGGAAAGCATGCAAGGAGCCGGCCAGATTCAAACCCAGGACAACTCGCCTTGAAGTCTGGTGTGGATGCCACCTCTCCAATTTAATCCATGCTGAACTATTAATCTGCTTAGTCCCATCTTCCTGCACTGGGACCATTGCCCTCCATGTCCCTCCCATCCATGTACCTCTCCAAACTTCTCTTAAATGCTGAAATCAAACATGCATCCACCATTACTGCTTCCACACTCTCACCACTGCCCAAGTGAAGAAGCTGTCCCCCATGTTCCCCTTAAACATTTCACCTTTCGTCTTTAACCTATGACCTCTAGTTCTAGTCTCACGCTAGTCTCTAACTTGCTGGGTGAGATATTTAATGGAGATCAAAAGGAGTCTCGTTCTCCGGCCAAGTGGAAGAAGAAAGGACAATAGTTTCCTGAAAACTATCCAAGGAAAATTTCTGAGGTGAGTTTTCCAAATTCTTCTTAACAAGTAATGAACATGAAACGAACTACACAGTGCCTACTTTGGCGTCTTCAATCTGGTATGCAGAGTGTGTTGTAACATGAACAAAGTCACTGGAGAGGCACTGAATGTAGGGAAATAAAAATGTTTTTACTCAACAATAATGGGCAGCAGGCATCATATTGAGTCACTCTTGGAGGAAGAGTCCACCTGACCCAATATCACATGGCATTTTATATGCTAAAGATCAAAGGTAACAGCAGGACAATTGTATAGCTAATGTATCTACAATGCTTCCTTTGAATTATATATAGTTTTCACACATCTCCATTTGCACACTCACACTCCAGACACCCAAAATGAATGTTAGTCAGCATTGTTTGGTTTGCAATCAACTCCAGAGTGCAACCCCAGGAAAACTACTGTTCAGGGCTGCATTTTGAATTCAATCTACAATCCACGTTCATGTCTGAAGATTGGTTTGCTGGTGAAATTAATACCCTGACTCCAGAATATGCCCTAATAGGGTGCCTATGCTCACAAGCAGCCAGATGTGCACCATTCATTGGACTGGGTCCCACTTCTGAGTAGAATTAATTCAAAAACAGAAGAGGCACAGCTACACCAGTGAGCAGTGCCGGACATTTTCAATTACCTTACTGTGGCCAACAAAATGATTTCATTGCTAATTATAGACTTTTTATGAAACATGGGCATATTATCGAGCAGGTTAGCTTCCATCTTTGGAATCACCACACATGATCTGGGTGTTATAACCACAAGGTGTTAAATGCAGTTCAGTTTAGTTCACTTTTTTACTATGACATTCATCAAGGTTATTTTTGTCCCATTGCTGAATATCAATATGAAGATGGAAACCAGTGTTGGGATTAACATGCAAATACAAGAGAAAATATTGCTGGCTGATGCCTGTAACTGAACACTACATCACAAATATAATGTTTAATTGATGATGTGAACTGGCAAAATCAAAGCATAATGCCATTTGTACAAAAAAAATTAAGGTAGGATATAATATTCAAAGAATGTCACTGTCTTGAAGAAATCAATAGAGTAAATAATTAGAGCAACACCCACACCAAAACCGGCAGGGCCCAGCAGGTCAGGCAGCATTCATGGGAGAAACAAAGAGTCGACATTTTGTGCTGAGACCCTTCATCAGGTTTGCAAATAATTAGCGGGCCACATTCATTAAATATTTAGACCATAAGGCCGTAAAATGCAGGAGCAGAATTTAGTCTGCTCTGTCATTTCATCATGGCTGATCCATTTTCCTCTCAGCGCCAATCTCCTGCCTTCTCCCCATATACCTTCATGCTCTGACAAGTCAAGAATCTGTCAACCTCTGCTTTAAATATACCCAATGAATTGGCCTCTACAGTCACCTATGGCAAAAAATTCCACGGATTCACCACCCTCTGACTAAAGAAATTCCTCCTCACCTCCATTCTAAATGGATGTCCCTCTATTCTGAGGCTGTGTCCTTAGGTCTTAGTCCCACCCACTATAAGAAACAACCTCTCCACGTCCACTCTATTGAAGCCTTTCAACATTTGATAGGTTTCATTGAGATCCAACTACTCCCCCCGACCCATTCTTCTGAATTCCAGTGAATACAGGCCTAGAGCCACCAAATTCTCCTCATATAATGTCTTTTTGTTATTTGAAGTTTAAATGTAAAAGTTCAAAGTAAAATTTATCATCAGAATACGTACACATACGTCACCACATACAGCCCTGAGTTTCATCTTCCTGCGGGCATACTCAGCAAATCTAGAGAAAAGCATAGGCGGCCTTAGCTATGTTTCATCCATTTCAACTGAAACGGGTCCCGCCCTCCCAGGGGCCCCCAACTGATATGCAAAAATTTAATGCACAGCTCCCAGACGCCACAATATTCTCCTGCTATTGCCAGCCGAACCACCAGTGGGTGCTCGCTGACTGACATCTGAGAAAATACATTAAAATATTTACTTCACTTGTAGACATTGCTCCTAGCAAAGAAGGTTACTTTTCAATGAGAAGAAAATGAAATGCTTCTATCCTAGTGGTGCTGAAAAATGGAAAATATTAGACAACAAAACAAAACGTCTAAATAGTCTCCCAAAAGTTACATCTTTCTTTGGTCCAGCATCTGTAAAAGGCCCACTGACTGCAGTTGCTGCTACACCATCGTCACAGCATGGGACTGCAGTGCCAAGTGACAGTGTAAGCAGTACAGGAGATGTTGATAATCAGAGCAATGAAAATGAGAAGAACAATTCTACTCAAACAGATGGTGATAATGATGACCAAACTTTGTTTGATGAACAAGCACCACAGCATGATGACAGTCCTACAACTGAGACAGGTGAGGGAGATGCTGCCACCAGCACACCAGGCAGAGAGAAAGCCCCACTAACATTCACAGAGACCGGTCCAGCACGTTGGCCAACGCATATTATCAGTAACCACCAGGTTGACATCGTTAGGAGAGGTCCCGTTCAGTTAGAGGACATTAACTTTCCACAGAGCCAGTCATGCCATCATTTTACCAAGGACAGATATCTTATGAAGATGAAAAATGGAGAAACCATTTGTAGGTCATGGTTAGTGTACTCAGAATCATCTGATTCAACCTTCTGTTTCTGCTGTACCCTATTTGGCAAGCGAAATCACAGTCTCACTTGCAGAGGTTTCAGAGTGTGGGAGCGACTCACTCTCACACTCCAGGATCATGAGAAGTCGAATGCGCACCGTGCCAATATGGATAGCTGGCATGAGCTGGAAACGCGCTTAAGAACGCACAGTGCCATTGACAGCACGTACCAAGAAATGCAAATACTGGAAAAAAAACACTGGAATGATGTCATGAAGAGGTTCATTGTCATAGTCTGTCACTTTGCGGAACGAAACCTTGCTTTCTGTGGCCACAGTTCCACCCTACATGAACCAAATAATGGGAACTTTCTAGGTCTGTTGGAACTGCTTGCCGAGTTTGACCCAGTGATGAGCAAACATGTCAGACGAGCAGAGAAAAAAGAGATTGCTGACTACTACATGGGGAAAACCATACAAAATGAGTTAATCACACTTATTGGAGACAAGACACCAGATGCGATAACAGAGAGAGTAAAACAATCACGTTACTACTCGGTGATAATGGACTGCACCACTGACGCTGCACACATAGAGCAGCTCTCTGTGACACTGCGCAGTGTCACATGTCAAGTAAATGTCGGAGCTACTGTTAGTGAGCATTTTGTTGGTTTCCTACCAGTGCTTGACACAACAGGTGCAGGCCTAACCGATGTTTTCTTAACGCATATGGAGAAGTTAGGATTAGATATCTCAAAATGCAGGGGGCAGGCGTATGATAATGGGAGCAATATGCGGGGGAAAAATAGCGGAGTGCAGAAGAGGGTGCTAGATATTAACAAAAAAGCACGGTTCATGCCATGCGCCAGCCACAGCCTAAACCTATCATTGTCGATGCTGCAAAATCAACAGTGGAGTCTGTGAGCTTCTTTGGGGTGCTGCAACGTCTATACACACTATTCAGCTCATCGACACAGAGATGGGAGCTTTTCAAGGAGAACATGCCACAGATGACCTTCAAGGCCATATCCAACACGCGATGGGAGTGCCGCGTGGAAAGTGTGAAAGTCCTGTGCTACCAGCTTCCCAACGTTGGCAATGCGCTCCTGTCCCTGATTGAACATGCCGCACAGAAAGGTGACAGTGAAACCACATCTGCAGCCAGAGGCCTAGAACAGGAGTTCATGTCATGGAAATTCCTGCTGACTGTTATAATCTGGTACAACGTCTTACATGAGGTGAATTGTGCCAGCAAGCTGCTTCAGAGCCCACAAGTGGGAATCGATGTGCTACAGCGCGAGGTGGAATATGTTCTGAAATTTCTCAGGGAATACAGAGAGAACGGCCTTTCATCCGCCCAAACAGATGCCAGAGACATAGCTGAAGAGATAGGAATGCCAATGGTCTTTCCTAATGCATGAATCAGAAAACCAAAACGCCAGTTCCAGTACGAGTCCCAAAGTGCAGATCCTTCCCTGACGGTGGTACTCGAGGAACGGTACAAGAGAGAAGTTTTTCTTCCACTAGTGGACTCTGCCATCACAGGCATTAGTGAGCGCTTCAAGCTGATGGAGTCATTTTACAGTCTGTTTGGCTTCATTTATGGAAGAGAGGAAATGAAAAAAGCCACCCAAAGTCGCACACTGAAAGACAGCTGTGTAAACATGGAGAGGACACTTGGTGATGTGGATGCTGAGGACCTTTTGCGCGAGGTGTCGGCTGCTGTCAGTGCCGTGCCTGCAAAAGAAACCACTGGCCTGCAGATTCTGAGCTACATTTACAGCAACAATCTGGTTGAACTGTATCCTAACCTCACCATTGCTCTAAGACTCATGCTGACAGTGCCTGTGGCTGTAGCGAGTGGAGAGAAAAGTTTTTCGAGGCTAAAGCTCATCAAAACGCATCTGAGGACAACCATGCTCCAGGAGCGTCTGTCAGCTCTTGCTCAGATATCAATTGAGCATGAAATACCAAGATCGCTGGACAAAGATCAGCTCATTAAAGCATTGTCAGCACTCAAGCACAGGAGGGTGATGAAGTTCTAGTGGTAAGTCTTTTAACACATTTTTAGCGGAAATAAAGTTTATAATTAAAATAATAAAATAAACCACGTATTTCACTCAAAATGTGTATAGGCGATTCGGCAGCGTTTTCCACAAATCATAATTTCTCTCTCCCGCTTGCGTCCCCCCTCTCTCTCTCACCCTCCTCCTGTTCGCTCTCCAGGCCTTACGTGAGCTGTCCGTGGTGCTGAAAGAGCGCGAGACGCAGTTTGTTGTAAACTTCCAGTAGTTAACTTTCACACACTGTTCATTGAATAAATAAAGTGTGAACTTTCATTAAATATGACATTGCTTTTGTTGTTAATTAATTAGAGGGAAATTGTTTAAGCTGTTCTTATGTCAGCTGATACCTAACACATAGTGCCATTCAGTGCAGACTAGTTGCTGAAAAGGGCGAGGCTTCTCACTCTGAAGCAAAAAATGTCACTGTTTCAGCTTTTAATTAAGAGAATTGTTTAGATTATGTTGAGCTGTCTGTCCATTATGCTGAAAGTGCATATAATGCATCAATGTTTAAGTCTGAAATTATACCGTTATTGATGCAAACCAACTTGAATATTTGCTTCACACATCAAAGTTGCTGGTGAACACAGCAGGCCAGGCAGCATCTCTAGGAAGAGGTACAGTCGACGTTTCGGGCCGAGACCCTTCGTCAGGACTAACTGAAGGAAGAGCTAGTAAGAGATTTGAAAGATTTGAAAGAGATTTGTTTCAAATCTCTTACTAGCTCTTCCTTCAGTTAGTCCTGACGAAGGGTCTCGGCCCGAAACGTCGACTGTACCTCTTCCTAGAGATGCTGCCTGGCCTGCTGCGTTCACCAGCAACTTTGATGTGTGTTGCTTGAATTTACAGCATCTGCAGAATTCCTCGTGTTTAGGTTTTTGAATATTTGCTTTTTTTCTTCCTTTTTTTTGGGAAGCGGGGGTAGGGCCCCACATTAACTCTCGAAGTGGGCCCCCAGATGCTTAAGGCCACCTATGATGAAAAGTAACTATAGCAGGATCAATGAAAGAACAAGTAAAGCATAGAAGACAACAAACTGTGCAAATGCAAATATAAATGAATAGCGATATATAACGAGAGCATGAAATAACAAGGTAAAGAGTCCTTAAAGTGAGATCATTGCTCTTAAATAAAATCTTTCTTATGAAGGATGCAAAACTTAGAGAGACTATTACTTATCTCTTTCTTCAGAGAATATAATTTTCCTTTCTCTGTGGAGAAATCAGAATGTGTTACTTATTCCTTGCAGAAGCTTCAATCAGAAGACTTCCATTAACGGTACTACCGTATTAATTGGTACATTAATACATTATTCATCTGACAGGGTTCCTGAAAAGCCAGTTACTATCTGTCATCACAAAGTCACCTTCCTGGAATAATTTTCAAAGAAGAATCTTCATCTATTTCAGTGTCAGTAATTCTCTCTGCTTAGCTTAGAACGTAGGACATCGTGGAGCCATTTTATGTTATTATCTGATTGATTTTATGTAAAACAAAATCTTAGTTTCAAAATCTATTAGCTGTTTTTTTTATAAAAGTGAACTGTCAGATCAAGAGCTCTTCTGTTTTTCTTTTAACTGAAACAATCACTTTAATGAAGTTAACCTGTTGTAAGAGGTTTGTGATGTGCTCAGGACAAAGGCGTTCACTGTTAATAGGATCATTTGATGACCTTCGCTTTTGTTTCACCAGAAGGACAAGTTGGCAGAGATAAAATGGCATTGTTTGGAAAGGAGGCAGTTATTCCACTGATTTGGTGAATAAAAAGACATACTGCAAGACTAATTTTCAATATAATTTAACTGCGCGGGTTTGCCTGAGAAATGCTTCCATGTCTAACAAATTTGCATCCATGATTGTCAGGAGCCTGAGGGCACGAAATACTGGAGGAAGTCAGCACCTACGGAAATGAGTAAACTGTCAATGTTTCAGTTCAACACCCTCCTTCAGGACTGGAAAGGAAGGGTGAGGACTCCAGAGTAAAAAGGTTGGGGGAGGGGAAGGAGGATAGCTAGAAGGTGATAGGTGAAGCCAGGTGTGTGGGAAAGGTCAAGGGCTGGAGAAGAAAGAATGTTCTAGGAGAGGAGGGTGGACCATAGGAGAAAGGGAAGGAGGAGGGGCACCAGGCGGAGGTGATAGGTGGGTGAGAAAAGAGGTCCATACTGCATTACTTCTCCCAGCCACATCCTACTGCCCTGATTCTTTCTTTTCTCTCTGCTCTCTTATCCTCTCTGCAAACACCAAACTGCCCAGAGTCTTGAAGCTCTTCTGATGAAGATCTCACTGCCTCCAGGGCCTACAGCTTTGTCTCCTGAGTCCAGAATCAGTAGAAGAAGTCTGGGCAGTCTGAAACTGAATATTCTGCTGTGGGACAGAACCCAAAATCATTCATCCTTATCAGTACCATTCTGCACTCAAATTTCTCATGAGTGGTTTCGAGGGTAATTAGAGGTAGAAACACGAGCTTAAAAACAATATT
Organism: Mobula hypostoma; assembly: GCF_963921235.1. Taxonomy (NCBI): domain Eukaryota; kingdom Metazoa; phylum Chordata; class Chondrichthyes; order Myliobatiformes; family Myliobatidae; genus Mobula; species Mobula hypostoma. The sequence goes on from NC_086115.1 coordinate 60,458,171, forward strand.
TGCAGAGCCAATTCATGACTGGTATTTGAAAGTTGAAACAACACAGATGGATGCCAGCATATAAGACAAAATAAAAGCAGAAAATACTGGAAATATTCAGAAGTTCGGGTAGCAATTTTGAAGCAAGTAAAACATAACCATTTCAAGAAGTGATCTTTCTATTGAGTATTTCCAATATTTTTTATTTTAGTTTCAAATTTCCAACATCTGTATTCTTTGCTTGCAAAGCAGACAAAGCAAATTTGTTATTCTAAAGAATAGACACACCATTTAGTAATATGTGAGTTCTTCCTGAGTTGCAAACAATTCAGAGCATTGGTGGCCACTTTATTAGGTACACCTGTACACCTGTTTATTAATGCAAATATCTAAACAGCCAATCATGTGGCAGCAACTCAATGTGTAAAAGCATGCAGACATGGTCGAGAGGTTCAGTTGTTATTCTGGCCAAACATCAGAATGGGGAAGAAATATGATCTCAGTGACTTTGACTGTGGAATGTTTGCTGGTGTCAGATGGGGCGGTTTGATTACTTCAGAAAATGATGATCTCCTGGGAGATTCATATACAGCAGTCTCTAGAATTTATAGAGAATGGCACGAAAAGCAAAACAAAATCCAATGAGCAGCGGTTCTGTGGGTGAAAACGCTTTGATAATGACAGGGGCCAGAGGAGAATGACAAGACTGGTTTAAACTGACTGGTAGATGACAGTAACTCAAATTACCATATATTGCAAAAGTGATGTGCAGAAGAGCATCTCTGAATGCACAACACATTGAACCTTAATGTGGATGGGCTACAGCAGCAGAAAACCATGAACATACACTCAGTGGCCACTTGGAGGTTTAGGAGGTACCGAATAAAGTGGTCACTGAGCGTAAATAGAGTTGCAACATTACAAGAAACTATTAAACACACTGGAGTGCAGTATAGTGGGCTAACACATACAAAATGCTGGAGGAACTCAGCAGGTCAGGCAGCATCTGTGGAGGGGAAGAAAGAGTCAACACTTCAGGCCAAGACCCTTCATTAGGACTGAAACATTGACTTTTTATTCCTCTCCATAGATGCTGCCTGACCTGCTAAACTCCTCCAACATTTTGTGTGTGTTACTCTGGATTTCCAGCATCTGCAGACACTCTTGTGTTTATGGTATAGTGGGCTCTGAGTGAAGACCACAGTTGTTCTCTCTATACATTATTAATCTGCACTTGTATGAATGAGTGTTATTTCAAAAATTTCAAGTAACTTGGAAGTAAGATGAATACGGAGGACACAGTAATTGTTCTGGCACAGATGAAATTCCAGGGGTTGGAATGCTCTTTGTATGGGCAGGTACAATGAAAATTTCAAAGCAGCAAAGTACAACAAGACAAGTTGATGGGAAGATTAAGGTGATGTAATAGAAGTTGATGGTGCAACAATCAACAGCAATGGTAGCAAGGTGGTTAACACAACGCTATTACAGTGCAAGGCATCAGAGTTTAGGGTTCAGTCCCGGAGTCCTCTATAAGGAGTCTGTACATCCTCCCTGTGCAATGCTTTAGTTTCCTCACCGTCCACTGTCCAAACGTACCGGTTACCAGGTTAATTGGTCATTGTAAGTCATCCTGTGATTATGTTAAAGTTAGGTTCAAAGGACCTGAAGGGCCTATTCTGCACTGCATCTCTAAATAAAAATAAAATAAACAGTTAACAAAACATCTGCCTCAAAATATGACCATAGAATATTTGTTCTTTTATTAAAGTTACATATCTGAAAATCAATTTTCCTATGATGGCTTAAATCATATTTGTGACTATTTTGAAGCCTGATTGTGGTGGTAATGAAGTTTGACTGGCCTCTTCCTGTTCGGAATCACCATTCTGAATCTGGCATAATGTCTCCAGTACAAGCATGAAAAGCAATGTTAATCCTTGTGGAAGATGTCTTCTAATGCATCCAGTGAAACCTAGACAATGCAATCCAACGGATACCTGACAGAGGGCACTTCTACTTCAACATGATCTGAACCACACGATGTTGAGCTGGAAAGACTATGGAAAATTAAAATGCTTAGCTAAATCACTGGGCCTCTGCACTGTCCACACTCCTGGTCCACAGAAACTGCTCCCTCTACCTCCTAGTATTCTGCCCATCTCCCATAGCCACTTATCAATGCCTATCAATACTTCTTACCTCTATTCCTTCCCCCTCCTCAATTTTTATCTTCTCTGTATATATCATTTTCTTTGAAATGTCAGAAGCTGAGGGGAGCCCTGATAGAAGATTATGAGATTACAAAAGGCATAGACAGCAGCCAAAATCTTTTTCCCAGGGTTGAAATGCCAAATACTGGAGGACACGCATTTAAAGTGAGAGGAAGAAGGTTCTTACAAGATTTTTTTAACACTGAGAGTTGCTGGTGCCTGGAATCAGCTGTCTGGAGTGATAGTGGAAGCAGGTATGATAGTGACATTCAAGGGGCTCTTAGACACTTGAATATGCAGGGTATGGTTGGACTGGATCATCTACAGTTGGAAGAGATTTAGTTTGAATGTTCTTGTGCTGTATGGTTTCATATTCTATCATGTTGCCCAGAGTTGTAAAGCAGTCCTGATAAAGGTAAGTAACTGATTGAATCGTTCTGTGTCTGAATTAGAAGGACTGGGTGGCCTGAAATCCTGAACACAAATGAATTACAAAACAGTGCCACAGAGACAAAAACAGCCATCATCTCACTGCATCAGCACTACAGTACTGCGTAAAACGCTTGTTGCATAGATATAGCTAGGGTGCCTAAGTCTTTTGCACAGTACTGTATTTGTCAATGTGGAATGGAGAGCGAGTTTGTGAATCTGGCAGGAGAAAAGGATGTTAGGAATGGTGAGGGTGGAGCGCCATGGGAGGGGTGTGGGTCAGGTGGCAGAGGAGGAATGACAGGAGCAGGGGTGGGGGCTGGTGTGGGTATAGACACACTCAGCCCTGAGACACCAGGCAAGGTCATTTGATTCCAAACAACTGGTTTATTGATCATAACAAAATGTCTCTCTGGTGCTTCCTGCTCCCTCCCCTCTCCCTTCCCCTTCTCCCAACCATGATTCCCATCTCCCTGCCCCCTTCCCACTCTCAGTCCACAAAGGAGAGCCGTATCAGAATCAGGTTTATCATCACTCCTATGTCATGAAATTTGTTTTCTTTTGCAGCAGCAGTACAGTGCAATACATAAAATTATTACAGTACTATGCAAAGGTCTTAGGCACCCTAGCTATATATATATATGCCTAAGACTTCTGCACGGTACAGTAGATCTAAGTACTGAAATCCTGGGCTATTTAAATTGAGTACATTTTACAAAGCATATAAAGAAGACATGTTTCGCCTGAGCTGGAGTATTATTTTGAACTCTGAGCATCGCTTACTTACTTACTTACTTACTTATTTATTTAGATCTCAGCGTTGTCCCTTCCAGCCCTTCGAGCCACACCACCCAGCAACCCCCGACAACTCTGATTTAACCCTAACCTAATCGTGGGAAAACTTACAATGACCAAGTAACCTACTCACTGGTACATCTTTGGGCTGTGGGAGGAAACCAGAGCACCTGGAGAAAACCCATGCATTCCACAAGTAGGATTTACAGACTCCTTACAGAGGACACCGGGAACGATCTCTAAACTTCGACACCCTGGGTTGTAATAGTGTCACACTATAAATGCTTTGCTACCATGGCTGTTTTGTAGAACAGCTTTCCAGAAGGTGCAGAAAGGAATGACTGAAAGTTTCAGACCAGAGGATTAGAAATTGTCCCCTTAGAGTAGAGAAGGTTTTGAGAAGATTTAATGAAGATGTTTAAAATCAAATAGTTCTGTAAAACTGCTTCCGGAGACGGATGGCTGAATAGTGAATGGACAAGTATCTAGTGTAATTGATACAAGACACAGAGAGTACACAAAGAAACCAATGGAATAAATAGAAGTTGAAATTCACTGTCTGACATTTTCAACTTGTTTCCTTCAAAAGGAAATTAAGTGTTACGCAGTAGAAAAATTGCAGTGACATGAGGAAAGAGCTGAGCGATGGGGGGGGGGGGGGGAGGGAGGTAGTGGTGCAAATGATTCCAATTGGAATGGATCCTGAAAGAGCTAATACAGACTTGATGAGACAAGTAGCTCCAACAACTTCATGTTCAAGTTTAATTGTCATTCGACCATATGTGAATACAGCCAAATGAAACTGCATTCCTGCAGGGCCAAGGTGTGAAACACAGTACCAATAGTCAGAGTCAGAATCAGGCAAATGTTGTGAAACTTGTCATGTCACAGCAGTACAATGTAATACATAATAATAAAAACTGTAAATTACAGTAAGTACATATATATATATATTTTACAAAGTTAAATAGGTGGTGCAAAAAGAGATAAAAAGTAGTGAGGTAGTGTTCATGGGTTCAATGTCCATTCAGAAAGCTGATGGCAGAGGGGAAGGAGCTGTTCCTGAATCGCTGAGTGTGTGTCTTCAGGCTCCCGAACTCCTCCCTGATGGTAGCAATGAGAGGGCATATCCTGGGTGACTGGGGGTCACTCACGGCACAAGGCACATATACCACATATAAGATAGCAAGCTGATGTATCAGCTTAGTCACTAATCATGTTTCCTGAGTTCCCTGCTCCTCCATAGGTTGCATTGGAACCTAATGCTATAATTGGATCTGAAATCCATGAATTACTGCAATGACCATGCTAATAGAGTCCGTTAATCACTCACTAAACACTGTAGTGAACATTCAGCGAGGTGAATTCTTAACTTCATTAAGCCTTAATTATTGCATAACAAGTCTCATTCTCTTTTAAGTTGTTTAGTGTTGCAGATGTAAACGTTATTACAACTGCAGTTGGTAATGAATAACTGGCAAGAGACTGGTATGGCAGCACCTCCTTGTCATAATGGCAGAAGGTCCTCATCATTACAGCAGACGTCAGTGAGACTGCGGCTGTCAGCAGTGCCATGTACATTATTGGGCAATGGTCAATTCTGATGCCCAAACCACTTTCTCCATTCCCAATTGCCCTCATCCTGTGCAAGAGCAGGAAAATCCCTGAGGAACCAAGACACAATGAGAATATATCGTGTGATGAACTGATATTCCCAGGGTGTTTATTTATGATTCTATAAATATTGTTGATTTTTAAAAATGTTGGCATTATACTCAAGTGCAGTTTGGCAAAAGAGATAGGAAGGGTGAAAGGGAAATAATTTTTAGTAATGGTAGTACAATTGGTCATTATTGGTACTGAAACACAAAAGATTCTGCAGATGCTGAAATCTTGAACAACCCACACCAAAAGCTGGAGGAACTCAGCGGGTCAGAGAGCAATCAGTGGAAGGAAGCAAATAGTCAGCATTTTGGACTGACACCCTAGTTCTGATAAAGGGTCTCAACTCAAAACATTGACTGTTCAATTCTCTGCCTAGATGCTGCCTGACCTGCTGTTCTTCCAGCATTTTGTACTGAGGTCTGGGGGGTCACTGAGTTTGTCTTGGGCTCAGTTTATTTTGTTTCTTCCTCTTCCTAATCTTTTTGCACCTTTTTAGTTCCCCTCAGCTTCCTTCTGTTTTCTGCCTCCTCGCTCTCAGCAGATACACACAAAATGGACAGTGCAAGTGCTTAGCCAGCACGTTTGCAAAGTTACACTGCTTACAGGGCTTCACAGTTCTTGAGATTCTCTCTACAGCAGTCTTCCAGAGAGTGGAACTATGGTTCCAACACACCAATCAGGCCATGTGTGCTGGTGTGATTTTTATGACATGCTGGTTTCTTTGGATTTTATGGGCTATGCGCTCTAGTCAAAAAGTTATGTGGTTGGTGGTCAGACATTGAAACCATGATTGGGTTTGTCACAGAAGTATGTGAGCACTGGGAATGGAGAGCTCCGTCTACTGTAAATTCCTTGATGTTACCATTTCAGAGGATCTGTCCTGGGCCCTGCACCTAAGTGCAATTTTGCAGAAAGCATGGCAGCACCCCTACTTTCTTGGAAATTTGCGACGATTCAGCATGACATCTAAAACTTTGACAAACTTCTGCTGATATGTGGTAGAGAGTATATTGACTGGCTGCATCACAGCCTGGTATGGAAATACCAATGCCCTTGAAAGGAAAATCCTACTTAAAGTAGTGGGTATAGTCCAGACCATCAGAGTAAAGCCCTCTCCACCACCGAGTACACCTACATGGAGCATTGTTGCAGGAAAGCAGTATCAGTGGAAACAGCAGTATTGAGTGGAAACTCCAGCAGAACAACATGAGAGAGGTCTGGAGGGGGCTGAGGACCATCACTGGGTTTCGGCAAACTAGCAACAGAGGAGCTGAAGGCAGTGTGGACAGGGCCAACGAACTTAACCTGTTCTTTAACAGATTTGAAGTGTGGCCGCTGCCCATCCCACACATGAGCCATCTGTTGTCGGCCCCCAACCAACACATATTCCAGTCTCCCCTCCTACCCCTCCTCACAGTCCCCCACCCTGCTCTCATGACTATACCCCTTCCCCACATGAAACCACCATGGTGGGCTTCACAGCTCTACAGGTGAGAAGACAGCTGAAACGTCTCAACCCAAGCAAGACTGCAGGACCGGATGGTGTCAGTACCAGGGTGCTCAAAGCCTGTGCCCCTCAGCTATGTGGAGTACTTCGCCATGTATTCAACCTGAGCCTGAGGCTCCGGAGGGTTCCTGTACTGTGGAAGACGTCCTGCCTCATCCCTGTGCCGAAGACGCCGTGCCCCAGTGGCCTCAATGACTACAGACCGGTGGCATTGACCTCCCACATCATGGTGACCCTGGAGAGACTTGTTCTGGAGCTGCTCCGGCCTATGGTCAGGCCACACTTAGATCCCCTCTAGTTCGCCTACCAGCCCCGACTAGGAGTTGAGGATGCCGTCGTCTACCTGCTGAACCGTGTCTACGCCCACCTGGACAAGCCAGTGAGCACTGTGAGGGTCATGTTTTTTGACTTCTCCAGTGCGTTCAACACCATCCGCCCTGCTCTGCTGGGGGAGAAGCTGACAGCGATGCAGGTGGATGCTTTCCTGGTATCATGGATTCTTGATTACCTGACTGGCAGACCACAGTACGTGTGTTTGCAACACTGTGTGTCCGACAGAGTGAACAGCAGCACTGGGGCTCCACAGGGGACTGTCTTGTCTCCCTTTCTCTTCACCATTTACACCTCGGACTTCAGCTACTGCACAGAGTCTTGTCATCTTCAGAAGTTTTCGGATGACTCTGCCATAGTTGGATGCATCAGCAAGGGAGATGAGGCTGAGTACAGTGCCTCGGTAGGAAACTTTGTTACATGGTGTGAGCAGAATTATCTGCAGCTTAATGTGAAAAAGACTAAGGAGCTGGTGGTAGACCTGAGGAGAGCTAAGGTACTGGTGACCCCTGTTTCCATCCAGGGGATCAGTGTGGACATGGTGGAGGATTACAAATACCTGGGGATACAAACTGACAATAAACTGGACTGGTCAAAGAACACTGAGGCTGTCTACAGGAAGGGTCAGATCCATCTCTATTTCCTGAGGAGACGGAGGTCCTTTAACATCTGCCAGACGATGCTGAGGATGTTCTACGAGTCTGTGGTGGCCAGTGCTATCATGTTTGCTGTTGTGTGCGGGGGCAGCAGCTGAGGGTGGCAGACACCAATAGAATCAACACACTCATTCGTAAGGCCAGTGATGTTGTGGGGATGGAACTGGACTCTCTCATGGTGGTGTCTGAAAAGAGGATGCTGTCTAAGTTGCATGCCATCTTGGTCAATGTCTCCCATCCACTACATAATGTACTAGGTGGGCACAGGAGTACATACAGCCAGAGACTCATTCAACCGAGATGCTGCACTGAGCATCATAGGAGGTCATTCCTGCCTGTGGCCATCAAACTTTACAGCTCCTCCCTTGGAGGGTCAGACATCCTGAGCCAATAGGCTGGTCTTGGTCTTATTCCATAATTTACTGGCATAATTTACATATTACCATTTAACTATTTATGGTTCTATTACTATCTATGGAGCAACTGTAACGAAAACCAATTTTCCTCGGGATTACTAAAGTATGACTATGACTATGACAATCATCATGGACCTCCTCCACCCAGTTCATGCTCTCTTCTTGCTGCTGCCATCAGGAAGACGGTACAGGAGCCTCAGGACCCAAACCACCAGGTTCAGGAACAGTTATTACCCCTCAACCATAAGGCTCTTGAACCAGAGAGGATAACCTCACTCAACTTCACTTGCCCCATTATTGAATTGTTCCCACAACCTGTGGACTCACTTTCAAGGACTCTTCACCTCATGTTCTCAATATTTATTGCTTATTTATTAATTATTATTATTTGTTTCTTTTTGTATTTGTACAATTTGTTGTCTTTTGCACACTGTTCATCTACCTTGTTGGTGCTGTCTTTCATTGATGCTGTTGTGGTCTTTGGATTTATTGAATATACCCACAAGAAAATTAATCCCAAGATTGCATATGGTGAGATAAATGAACTTTGATAATCAATTAACTTTGAACTTTGGGCACTAGCCTACCTAGCATACGGAGCACCTTCAAAAAAAAATGGTGGCACCCATCACTACAGATCCTCACCACCCAGGACATGCTGTCCATCATCGAGCAGGAGATACATTCAATGTTTCAGGAACAGCTTCTTCCCGTCCACCATCAGGTTTCTGAATGAACCATGAACCCATGAACACTACCTCACAATTTTTTCCATCTTTTTGCACTACATAATTAAATTTTTCATTATATACTTCTAATTGTAATTTATAGTTTTTATTATTATGTATTGCAATGTACTGCTGCCACAAAACAGCTAATTTCATGACATATGCCAGTGATATTACACTTGATTCTGATCTCTCTCAAAGCAGGTAGTATTTGTGAGCAAAATGGGATATCTCGCCAATATCTCCAGTCTTTAAAAAGCACACCCTTCCAAACCTTGCGGAGTCCATGATCTGAAAAGCTTCTTGGTTGGACCTCAAACACCAGAAGATCTGCAGATGCTGGAAGTCCAGATCAACCCACACAAACTGCTGAAGTCAGGCAGCAGCTATGGAAAAGTGTAAACAGGGCGAGACCCTTCATCAGGACACAGAGAGGGAGCAGTGGGAGAGGGTTTCACTGAACTCCCTTTGAAGGGAAGATTTAAACTTCTTCAGGGTAGACATCCCTCAAAGAGACTTTGCATTAATAGTGGTATTACAAACATGAGAAAATGATAAAAGGTCTTGGCCCAAGACATCGACTGTTTACTCTTTTCCTTAAATGCCGACTGCCTGCTGAGTTCCTCCAGCATTTTGTGTGTGCCTTCTTGGTTGGAGTTGTGGTTGGTGCTTGTGCTAATTTCAGTAAGAACTTCCTTACTGACATGCACACAGTCAGCAGAACATTATCTTTTACATAGTGTCATAGAAAAGTACAGCACAGAAACAGGCTCTTTGCCCTTGCCAAACCATTTAAACTGCCTAGTCCCATCGAGCTGCACCTCCATACGTCTCCTATGTACCATCCATGTACCTATCCAAACTTCTCTTAAATGTTGAAATCAATCTCACATGCACCACTTGCACTGACAGTTTGTTCCACACTCTCACCACCCTCTGAGTGAAGGAGTTTCCTCTCACGTTCCCCTAAAACTTTTCACCTTTTACCTTTAACCCATGACCTCCATTTGTCACCTCACCTAACCTCAATGGAAAAAACCAGCTTGCATTTACCCTATCTATACCCCTTATAATTTTGTATACCTCCATCAAATCTCCTCTCAATCTTCTACATTCCAAGGAATAAAGTCCTAAGCTATTAAACCTTTCCTTATAACTCTGATTTATAACACAGAGATAAAATGATGAAAACTGTCAGATTATTGTAAAATCCAACTTGTTTACTAGTGTCCCTCATGTACAACTTCAGTTTCACAAAATGCACTTGAGATTTAATTTCCTCAGGGTATGTAGGAATAAGTAATAAATACAGAATCTGCATAAACAGTTGAAGAAGTATTTATCACTTCATCCAGATCCTGATCAGCCTAATTACCTCTCTAGTGCAATCTTATTCCACCACAGTTACAGAGGAAATCCATCATGTTGCGAAATACAATACACTACCTTTTCTCTGAGCTGTCAGCGGATATTTAATTGTGAAGATGAAAATTATTTCCTCTTTCTTTGCCATGTACATTGCCTTCAAACCTAGTGAAATTCTTTCCCTCTTCATTCACGGATGGATCAAGGATCAAGATAGCCTCTGTGTGAGCCGCACTAGGAGCACTGGCTGCCCGGGGAGAGTAAACACTGAACAGAAGTTATGTTTTGATAATAAAGTTCAAAGTAACTTTATTATCAAAAGACATGTACTATATTACTGTATACTACCATGAGATTCATTTCCTTACATGCATTTCAGTCCGAAGTTCAAAGTAAATTTATTATCAAAGTACATATATATCACCATATACATCCCTGAGATATGTTTTCTTGCGGGCATGCTAATACAGTCAATCCAAGATACGTAATCGAATCAGTGAAAAGTCACACTCAACAGGATGGACAAGCGACTGCAACACCCTGGGAAAGGTTTCACTGCTAATGTAAAAAGTGCAAAAGTAAAACAAACTGTGCAAATACAAAAGGAAAAAAAGGAATAAAAATAATAAATAAATAAACAATAAATATTGAGAAAATGTGATGAAGAGTCCTTGAAAGTGAGCCCATTGGTTGTGGGAACAGTTCAGTTACAGGAAAAAAGATACAATAGAATTTTACAAAATTTTATACATAAGCAGACAAAGACCAGCGACAATCAATTTGCACAAGAAGACAAACTGCAAATAAAATAATACTGAGAACCTGAGTTATAAAGAGTCCTTGAACGTAAGTCTGTAGCTGGTTCAGAGTTGGTATGAGTGAAATTATCCATGCTGGTTCAGGAGCCTGATGGTTTTCGGGTAATAACAGTTCCTGGACATAGTGTGTTGGGACCTCCTGCCCGATGGTAGTAGCAGGAAGAGGCCATGGACTGGGTAGTGCTTTTTGTAGTTGACGGGTGGCAGCACTGCATATAAATGAACTCACTGGCTGGGAGGGCTTTGCCTGTGATGGACTGAGCTGTATCCCCCACTTTCTGTAGCCTGAGCTTTCACTGGATCTGAGCATACAATATCTCTTTTTATTATTATTCAGAGATGTACGTTTCACGGTAACAGGCCCTGCCGGCCCAATAAACCCACGCTACTCAATTACACCCATGTGACCTATTAACAAACTAACTCGTATGTCTTTGGAAGAAACTGGGACATTCACAGGAAACACGCGTGGACACAGGGAGAACATATAAACTCCTGGGTTTATTGAACCTGGGATTCTGGCTCTGTAAAGTGTTACACTAGCCGTTACGGTAGTGTGCTGCCCCAGGAGCATTTATATTCAAATGCCTAAATCTAGTCGAGTAGAATCATCCTTATGATCTTCATCTCACTAACTACCCATTTTCAGCCTGGTGGGAATGAAATTGTCATGTTAATGCTGGAAGTATGTGCATTCAACTTTGATTTAAATGGACACAAATTTTGCCTTAAATGTGGGAGACTTAATTAATATTTAGAATAAATCAAATCCTCAATATTTAATTTCTTGATGTGTTTCTAAGCTGAGTTTTTGACTGCACATGTGATCTATTTTTATTGTCTATTTCCGCATCAGAGATTTGTTCCATTCTGATTCGATTTAGTTTTTACTGAAACCCTCACAGATACCTCTGCTTCCTCTGTACTTGGCCTTGGCAAAACTATCTCAGATGACCCCCCTCCACTGACTTTTCTCCTAGCCCTTTCAAGTCTTTCTATTGTCTTTTAGCCTCCACCCACCACAGCTTCACCCACTGCACCCCTGTCACTGGAAACTCCTCTAGCCATCAACCCTAACGGTCTTAGTTATCCAGTTCGGACTTCATATACACCCCAGTGTTGTGTATTTAATATTTCAGTCATATTTGAGTAATATTGTAAATACATCTTTTGATCAAGCATTCTTGTTCATTTAAATAATTTATTACAGGTTATATGTAAATCACGTGAATAGCATAATGTACATCACCACACCACCACATCAGATGTGCACATCTCACTAAAAGTGAAACTAAGGATGTACATGAGTTCTTCTTGGCTCTATGTTTTCCTTTCAATTACTTTTAAGTTTTGGAATTACAAAACATAGCAGTGGCAACAAGAAAGTTTTAAACGAACCCGAGACGACTACCTACTTGTTAAAGTTCAAGATAAATAAATGCACAGCAAAACATTTGAGTTTTTAAAAAACGCTGCGAGAAACAGTCGAGTTTCAAAACAAGGCAGAAAATAGTCAAATTCACTGGTTCATAAACAGTGAGTACCAGATGATAACCATCATAAATCGAAACTGCAGAAATGGCTGGCTACATCAGAAAGATAGATGTGTTCAATTGCACAAGAGATAACTGGAAAATGTATTCTGAGAAAATCTAGCAGTATTTTGAAGCAAGTGAAATAGCCAATGAGAAATGAGTATCAGTTTTGCTGAGTGCATTGGGTTTAAGAACATTCACTTTGTTTAAAAGTTTGACTGCTCCGAACAAACTAGCAGAAGTGAGCTTTGCTGATATCGTGAAAGTAATGCAGGAATATTTAGACCCAAAACCGTTGTTGATTGCGGAATGCTTTAGGTTTCATAAGCAGAGTTAAAAGGAAGTGTCCATTTCAGTGTATGTGGCTGAACTGAAGAGATTGTCTGAAAATTGTCAGTTCAGTAATGGGCACTGAGAGATCATTTAGTTTGTGGAATCTTACAAGAAAGTATTAAAAAATGACACCCAAGTTTTACAAAGCCCATGCGTTGCAGGTTGATTTGGTGGTGAGGAAGGCAAATGCCATGTTCACATTAATTTGAAGAGGTCTAGAATACAAGAGCAAGGATGTAATGCTGAGGCTTTGTAAGGCACTGGTGAGGCCTCACCTTGAGTATTGTCAACAGTTTTGGGCCCCTCATCTTAGAAAAGACATGCTGGCATTGGAGATGGTCCAGAGGAGGTTGACAAGGATGATTCCAGGAATGAAAGGGTTATCATACAAGGAGTGTTTGATGGCTCTGGGTCAGTACTTGCTCGAATTCAGAAGGGTGAGGGGGATCTTTTTGAAACCTTTCGAATGTTGAAAGGCCTAGACAGAGTAGATGTGGAAAGGATGTTTCCCATGGTGGGAGAGCATAGGACAAGAAGGCACAGCCTGAGGACAGAGGGGCGCCCTTTCAAAACAGAGACGCGGAGAAATTTCTTTAGCCAAAGGGTGGTGAATTTGTGGAATTTGCTGCCACATGTAGCTGTGGAGGCCAGGTGGTCAGGTGTATTTCAGGTAAAGGTTGACAGGTTCTTGATTGGACATGGTATCAAAGGTTATGGGGAGAAGGCCAGGAACTGGGGTTGAAGAGGAGAAAAAAAGGATCAGCCATGATTGAATGGTGGAGCAGACTCGATGGGCCAGATGGCTTAATTCTGCTCCTATGTCTTACGGTCTTATGGTTTCCTTATATCATCTGTGATAAAGTAGCCAGTAAGCTCAATCGCATGAAGCTAAAGGAATTCTTTCCAAGGTTGAGTGGAGCCCACGGGCAATACCAGTGGCCACAGTAGTGAAGAAGAATGGGTCTCTCAGGATTTGTGGTGATTTTAAGGTCACTATCAACACAGTACCGAAAGTAGATCAATAATCTCTGCCCAGGATAGAGGATACCTTTACAAATCTGCTTTCATGGTTCCTTGTCCCAAACCTGTGCATTTTCTTCTTTAAAACTCTCTGTTTTTAAAACCCTTCCTCTAACACACATTGATTCCTCTTCTGTTCACTGTTTACTCTCTTTATCTTTCTTTGGGGCTCAGTGAAATATTGTTTTGGAAGGCTCCTGCAAAGTGTATTACTGTATTAAAAAAGCTATATCAATACTAGATGCAGCTGTTAAGATGTTTTCCAATTGCTAAATCTGCATGCTAATTAATATTGCCGCTATTGCATTCTTAAATCATAGGCAAATGAGCTTTCCATTCATCCATCATATTAAAAGTATTAAAACCGCTGTTGTTGGCTGAACCACAGTCGTGATGAATCAACATATTGAAGGGAGACTGAAAATCTGGATGAGTGGTGCCACAACAACAATCTCTTACTCCCTCCCTTTTCGTGATCTCTTTGTCTCCATCTCTAGGGACAAATTGTCAACTGACATCTTATATAAACCTACTGATTTCCACAGTTGTCTTGACTACACCTCTTTCCACCCTATGTCCACGGAAACTGCCTTTTCCCTTTTCCCAGTTCCCTTGCCTCTGCTGCATGGTCCTAGCGTGGGGCTTTCATTTCCTTTACACCTGATATGTCCTTCTTGTTCAAAGAACGTGGATTCCCTTCCTCCACTGTTGATGCTGTCCTCACCTGCATCTCCTCCATTTCCCAAACATCCGCACTCAGCCCATCTTCTCAACACCTTAACAGTTAGAGTTCCTCTTGTCCTTACCTACCACCCCATGAGCCTCTGCATTCAACGCATCACCCTCCATAACTTCTGCCAATTCCAAAGGGATCCTACCACTAACCATATCTGTACCTATCCCCACCTCTGCTTTCTGTAGGGATTCCTTTGTCCATTTGTCCCTCCCCACTAATCTCCCTCCTTGCACGTCCCTGCAAGTGGCCTAAGTGCCACTTCTGCCCATTCACCTCCTCTCTCACCTCCAGTCAGTGCCCCAAACAGTCCTTCCAGGTGATGCAACACTTCACCCGTCAATCTGCTGAGGTTGTCTATTGTGTGCGGTGCTCTCGATGCAGCTTCCTCTATATTGGGTGAGACCCGTTGTAAATTGGGGGACCACTACCCTGATCACCTCTGCTCCACCTGCCAAAATCGAAACTTCCTGCAGGCCAAACATTTTTATTGCTATTCCCATTCCTGCCCAACATGTCAGTTCATGGTCTCCTCTTGTGCTAAGATGAGGGTAGAGGAACAACACCTTTTATTCTGTTTGGGTAGCCTCCAACCTAATAGCAAGAGTATCAATTTCTCCAGCATTTTCTGTACATTGTTTTGGATTTCCAGCATCTGTAGACTTTCTTGTGTTTATGATTTGAACCTCTTACTCAATGACAGCAAGGCCAAGGAGCTGACTCCAGGAGGGGGAAACGGGAGGTCCATGAGCCAGACCTCACTGGGGATCAGAGATGGGGAAGGCCAGCAACTCTAAATTCCTCGGTGTTATTATTTCAGGGGACCTGCTCTGGGCTCAGTACATAAGTGCAATTATGAAGAAAGCACAGCAGCACCTCTACTTCCTGAGGAGCCTGCGAGAATTCGGCATGACGTCTAAAACTTTGACTAACTGCTATAGATGTGTAGTGGAGTGCACTTCAATAATAAATTTACTGTGAACTTTTGAACCTACTGTTGGATAGTCTGGCAATGATTTTTGTCCTTTATTTTTGATTCTCTTAAACCTAAAATAACCCTTATATTGTATTCTTTATGTACCCTCACGGTTTCGAAATTCTGCTCAATTACTCACGTTCGGTCTCCTGAGTCACTTCTCCATAAAATTCAGTAGCTCTTGTCCACATCTGTCTCTAGAATACAAAGATTCACATTATCCAACAGTGAGTTTTCTGTAAGTAAAGTGATTAAAGACAATTCTTCTCCTCCTGTTTTTTAAATGAAACCCGTTCGTAACTTCTTTATTCCTCTCACTGACATCAGGCCAGTCAAACAGATGCCATGCCAACCTAATTCAAGTACTTTGAAATATCAAACAAGTATGACTATATCAAATTCTTGACCCTGGGTATAGGTGATGGAAGTTTTGTTGGAAGATGTCATGTATGATCAGTAAGCGTTAAAGGTGATTTTAACCTATGGACTCACTTTCAAAGACTCTTCATCGCATGTTGTAAATATTTATTGCTTATTTATTATATTTTTATATTTATTTATGTATTTGCAGATTGTTGAGTTATTCTGCACATTGGTTGTTTGTCTGCCCTGTTGGGTGTGGTCTTTCACTGATTCTATTGTGTTTTTTGTATTTATTGTGTATGCCCGCAAGAAACACATCTCAGGATTGTATATGGTGACATGTATGTATTTTGGTAAAAAATTTTCTTTGAAATTTGAACTTTGAAAATAAGAATGGACTGTTGGTGGCCTTGTAACATTATGTTTTTGTAAGACCAAATGTACAATATTTTCTATCAGCAGTTTTCGTCTTCTGCAGATTGAAACCTGTGTCAGTATTGACTGAGCTGACTGTTTAACCCTCCACCTTGCTGCAGACCTTAAAAACACTACCCTGGATTGAACTGAGTTTACTAATGCTCCAAATATTCCAGCACTGATTCATAACTATGCCCAGCAGACTAAATTGTGCACATTTTCCTAAACAAATAGATTTTTTACTCTTTGCATAGGGTTGCCTTCAACCTGCATAATGCACCAACTGACATGTCACAAATGCTCAAGCTTATGGTCATGAAATATGTAAATTAACAGCAATTTCCCATTAGAAATATTTCGTATACGGAAAATTATATTGGGGCATCTTAAGAAGTGATAAGGTTTCTACATAAAATTACAATTATCTTTTTATTTCTATTAACCACCTACAATCTCAGAATGTGACCTTAATAAATAAAGATATGGAAAAGAGATGTTACTAATAATGAAAATATTAATGAAATGATCAATTTGCAGCTGATGAAAATGGCTTCAGTAGTCAGGAACATTGTCAGCATCACACTATATTCATTTATTGATTGAGATACAGCATGAAACAGGTGTTTCTGGCCCTTTGAGTCACACCACCCAGCAACCACCAATTTAACCCCCGCCTAATCACAGGACAATTTACAATGACCAATTCACCTCCCAACTGGTACGTCTTTGGACTGTGGGAGGAAACCAGAGCACCTGGGGAAATCCACGTGGCCATGGGGAGAAAAAATATAAGTAAGTAAATATTTGTTTTGGTCCTCTTTTAAAGCTTGTCTGGAATAGAAATTCCTGATTTGGAAATGATGAAGATTCATGAAATAAACTAAGTATTCATTAAATAGCTCTGAATGCAATAATTAATCAGTTAACCATTGGAGAAAATTCATGTGTGATTGCCAGGAAAGTCCGGCAACAGTATTTTAGTATAATCCGTAAATATAATGCAAAGGTTTAATTTGAAATAATTTACCAGTTTAGGCAATATAACATTTCTCACACTGTTGTGAGTGTGTATGAGTTGTGAGTATAAGTGAGGGACTGAGGGCGGAGCCTTGCAGATCATCAGTGTTGAGGATAATTGTGACAAAGGTTAGGACACAATAATTTGAATGGTAGTTTTTGGATAGACCAAGCAAGTGAAAATTCCACGTAGAAAAGTGCAAAGTACTAAACAGAAAATTCAAGAAGGCTATATTATTTAAATGGATGGAAAATACTGTACATTGAAATGAAAGATTTTGGGGATTTTAACTAGCAACAAATTGAATCTATTGTAACAATGCTTGGTGTCAATGAGGAAAACGAGTTAAAAAGTGTCAATAGACAATAGACAATAGGTGCAGGAGTAGGCCATTCAGCCCTTCGAGCCGGCACCACCATTCACTGTGATCATGGCTGATCATCCACAATCAGTACCCTTTTCCTGCCTTCTCCCCATATCCCTTGACTCCGCTATCTTTAAGAGCTCTATCTAACTCTTTCTTGAAAGAATCCAGAGAATTGGCCTCCACTGCCTTCTGAGGCAGAGCATTCCACAGAACCACAACCCTCTGTGTGAAAAAGTTTTTCCTCAACTCCGTTCTAAATTGTCTGCCCCTTATTCTTAAACTGTGGCTGCTGGTTCTGCACTCCCCCAACATCGGGAACATGTTTCCTGCCTCTAGCGTGTCCAATCCCTTAATAATCTTATATGTTTCAATCAGATCCCCTCTCATCCTTCTAAATTCCAGTGTATACAACCCCAGTCGCTCCAATCTTTCGACATATGACAGTCCAGCCATCCCGGGAATTAACTTTGTGAACCTACGCTGCACTCCCTCAATAGATGGAATGTCCTTCCTCAAATTTGGAGACCAAAACTGTACACAATACACCAGGTGTGGTCTCACCAGGGCCTTGTACAGCTGCAGAAGTATTAGGAGTGTCAGGAGCATTAAGAATAGTTTGAGGTTTGTAAATCGTTGATGTGATCTGATTTAAAAGATGTGCAATTCTGATTGTGCTGGGCCAATTCCACTAATTGAACAGGTTCAGTGGGAGCCACAAGAATAACTGAAGAAGGCAACGGATAGTCAGCAAGCCGTCGATCCCGGGGGATCATGGGTTTGCACCTCTGGTGGACTGTGTCCTCTCCAGGGCGCAAGCCTGGGCAGGAAGATTTGAAGAACTGGCTGTTGCCCATGAAGTGAGCTCCCCCTCTCCACGTCACTGATGTAGTGCAAGGGAAGGGCAAGCGCTGATACAGCCTGGCACCAGTGTCGTCGCAGAGGTTGCCACAGTGAAGTTGTAAACAACATCAAATTGCCTTAGGGACCCCGGCTCCGGATTTCTTCCTCAGGGTTTACTCCCAAAGCCTTTCCCATGGGTGAGTACTACTGTAAGGCAGCAGAGGTTTAAAATCAGGTTTCCTTCTCCTAGACTGGCTGCTGTCCAAGGCTGGTGGGCCCACCTGCCCAAAGCAACTGGTTTTGAGGCGTCAGTAGAAACAGTTCCGCCGGGCCTAGTAGCTAAGTCACATGTGAAGGTCAAGAGTTGGACTTAGTTGTTCGAAGCTGTTAGAGTTGCACGTCATTTGGAGCACTCTGTTGGTAGTGGGACCTCATCCCCACTACCATCCCCGGCTATGACAACCTTAGGAACCAAGCAAAGGGATAGACAACTGGATAATAAGGAGAGACCGCTGGTAAAGGGTATGAGAAAGGAAAAAAATTCTAATTGTAGAATGCAGTAGGGACTGAATAATATTCCATCTTGTTCAGAACCTGTAACACTGGCGAACATTACCTTCTAATGAAGGTGATTGCATTCAGAAATAATTGCAAGAATTATTGAGATTAGCAAATGATGAATGTCCTTCATTGGGGAAGCATGAAGGATTTTTGGCCACAGCCATGTGCTGTGGAGTTATTTTCAATTGGTTCCCTGCCTGGACATCTTTTCTGGATTGACCAGCTTGGCTTAGGCAGGCAGCACTTGCTTGTACGAATGTCTGGGAAAGGAGGTAGTGTGATGCTCTGTCCCAGATGGAGGGGGTGTAGTCCACTCACAAGGAGGAGGAAGTCTGAGAGCAGAAGTTAATTTCAAAAATGAAACTAAATCTGGTATAAATGCTGGGATCAGCAATAGCCATTGACACGTCCACACCAGCCAAAAATTGACCATAATTTAATCCTGCTTCCCATCTCTTGTTTCTCAATTCTGCTGATTATCATCCTTCAAGTGCTCATCCAGCTTCTTCTTATCAACTGCACAGGTTTCTGCCCTTCATCACCAGTTCCAGGACCCTACCGTTGTTGAGTGAGGGGGTTTATCTAAACTCGTGTCTAGTCATTAACTTAATTCAATGTCTCCTGCAGCACAGAACAATGCATTGCTCGTGGAAGCTGTCTCAAATGGTATTCATTAAGATATCAGGCTGTTCTAAAACCCTGTCTCATCCATTCATGTACTCCAGGAAAGAAAACCTGCTAACATTTCCCTGTCCGACCTGCACACCACTCCAATATGCTTGTGCTCTCGAATAGTTTGACAAACTTCTCCATTCAGACGCAATTAGAAATTATGCCATCAGAAGCAAGTAATTTTGCTATATTTTTTAAAATTCTGAGAAAAGATTTATGACAATCTTTTCATCTGTACCTTTTTCCATCAAGGTTGGGCAAGACTAGAACTAGAGGTCATAGGTTAAGAGTGAAAGTTGAAATGTTTAAGGGGAACACTCAGAGGTCGGTGAGACTGTGGGATGAAGTGACAGCAGAAGTGGTGGATGCGTGTTTTATTTCGATATTTAAGAGAAATTTGGATAAGCAGATGGATGGGAGGGTTTTAGAGGGCTATGGTCTGGATGCAGGTCAATGGGACTAAGTACAGAGTAGATGGGCTGAAGGGTGAATGGTGATTGATCTTGCAGGCAAGGATTTCAAGCAGGCACTGTTTACCATATGGTCAATATCCGTAACTGCTATTTAATTCTGTATAAGAATTGCATTTCTCTGTTCAGACTTCAGAACAGTATAAGTGACAAGGCCATGCTGTTCTTCTTGTGCACAAGTAAAATAAAACTTGGTTGAGGAACGAGTATGAATATTCAGAGTCTATTTAATCAGTGACAACACTAGGTTGATGGGCACCATGATCAGCATGGAGGGCTTGGGCCAATGGGCCTGTGTCCATGCTTTATTGCTCTATGAGTCTATGTTGTGACATCTGGGAAGGAGTTTTCGCCTGATTGGGAAGATCCTGACCTGATACTGTGTGGTTGAAAACATAAGTGCACAGTTTTCTAACACTCTTACCTTCTAAGCACAACATTCTGCACAACTCCAAAAACAGGCTATTTTTAGGCCAATTTGATTACCTTGTTTATGGTTTCTGATCAGATGTTTCACACATGTAGAGAAAAGAAGTGAAATTGAAATTCACACATTCTGATAAAATGTGTGAATCCTATCAGAATCCACCACCCAGGCCAGGCTCTCTTCTTGTTGCTGCCAGCAGGAGCCTCAGGACTCACAGCACCAGTTTCAGGAACAGTTATTACCCCTCAACCATCAGGCTCTTGAACCAAAGGAGATAACTTCACTTGCGCCATCATTGAAATTTTCCCACATCCAATGGATTCACTTTCAAGGACTCTTTATTTCATGTTCTCAATATTTATTGCTCATTTATTTATTATTATTATTATTTGTTTCTTTTTGTAATTTCACAGTTTGTTGCCTTTTGCAGACATTGAACACCCAATGAAGTGTGGTCTTTCATTGATTCTGATATGGTTATTATTCTATGGATTTGTTGAGTACGCCCACAGGAAAACTAACCTCAGGGTTGTATATGGTGACATATCTGTACTCTGCTAATAAACTTACTTTGATATCTGCAGTCATTTTCACTTACCCAATCTTAGCAGAGCAATGGACACAAATAATGACATAACGGGAAGTTGTGAGGGAACCTATATTTCTAGTTATCTGATTCAGGCAAATGTCACAAGACAGTAAATCATTGAAAGGTAATGTAATGTCCCAGTTTCAGTTTCCTTTCACAAATCAATGAAAATAAATGAATACTTTTCAAACATAAATTGATTCCCATTCAATATCATTACTCAAATCAAAGTGTTCATGTGCTTGTTCACATCAGATTTGCATAATTGAAATGGTTGCCATGTCACATCATAAATCTGCCTCTGTGCCCTTTGTTTCACTTTAAAAATTACAGGAAACATCTGGAAAATATTTAGCTGAGTATACTAGTTTTCTAATTCGGATTAAGAATGTGCCCCAGTTTAAGTAAAAGCAGGTTTCCCTCCTTCAGAAACATGACCTATCTCTCATTACAAAACATAAAAATACGAGTAAGTTTGAAGGTTTTTAGTTTTGCTGAATTGTTGGCGAGAAAGAACTACAGTCTACAAATCAGTGAATCTGAATGAATCCAAGACAGTGGAGGCAGACAAGCCAATTGCCTTTGTTCTTGTCATGAGGGAGGAGATGGAGGTTACTACTTTATGAAGAAGACTCTGTTCTCCATTTTGTGAGTCAGTTGCTTGGCTTGATCAGTATTTTAAAGTAGACACAATAATGCCTCAGGTAATCTGCTGAACTAGGGATAATTTCCAAAGAAGAAGTTATTTGTGAGGTGTTCTTTGATTGGATATAACATGCAAATTTGAGAATATTGGTCTATGTGATTCAAGCTGGTGGCTGATTGAGAACAAAAACCCATAAATTACCGACTGTCACTTAGAAGAGGGCAATAAATGGGTGCTGGCCTGGAGCAGAGCCAATAAAAAGATGTTAAAGATCATGCACATGACCTACAGCCAATGACAATTGAATTGGTAAGAAGTGGATATAAAAACAAATGTTTCAAGTGAGCTGGCAGTAGTAACTCTGTAGCAGAAAGACTATCGAGGACGTGATGTGCCCCACAAGCACATGAAGGTTTGAAAAGGGATGACGAGGAACATGTGGCCATTAGCAGTAACTGGTATTATATTTTCTGTTCTTTGCCTGTTTATGGAAGGTCAGGCAAACTGAGTTGGTGTGCATACAGGTATTAGTTGTGTAGTTTCACGTATTCTTCCATTGAGACAAAAAAGGTACTTATCAGTAATTACAGATTCCCGCTCTGTGCCTACTGACCATTATTACAAGGAGTAATCCTTATAACAGAATGAAATAATTAAAAAACTGATGGACAGTTATATTGCTGAGGAGGTGCTGCAACTTTAGTTTACAAAAACAACAGGGAAAACATTGTGATACCTGATGATTTACCTGTGTTTCATCCTGTCACTGGACTAAGACTGGTTTAATATCACATAACCCATGCTCATTGTCTATCATAAACCTAATCTGTTGGCAGTCGAGGCCACAGCTCCTCTGCCGTCAGTCACACCAATAAACCACCGAAACTGGACTCACACCATTCCACATTACCAGTGTCCAACAGGGTCTTGCGACCACAAGAAAAATGGTGAAGGTAATCACTTGCTGTTAGACTGCACATTGCCTTTGTGCATGGACTCTGATGCCTTCTGCAGCAGGCAGCAACAAAGGTAAGTTACAGTGATGGGGGAAAAGGAAAAAATGATCAAGGAAGACATTAAAAATGCTGGTGGAGTTCAGCAGGTCAAGTGCCTTCTATGGAAATGAACAGATATTTGATGTTTCAGGCTGAGACCCTTCATCAAGTCTGGAAAGGAAGGGGGAAGATGCTGGAATAAAAAGGTAGGGGAAAGGAAGGAGGAGAGCTAGAAGGTGATATGTGAAGCCAGGTGGGTAGAAAGGCAAAGGGCTGGAGAGAAAGGAATCGGGTAGGAGAGGAGAGTGGACTATGGAGAATTACCAACTAACTGTGGTGCAAAGCTCAACCTGCTCACAGCCCAACATAGATCATGTGCAGGCAGAAAAGATTTAGTTTAATTCGGCATAGTGCTCAGCAAAGACATTCTGGGCAAAAGGGCTTTTTACTGTGTTGTACTGTACTATGTTGTAACCCTGACTTCAGTGTTTTCACATTGCTACTTATTGATATTGGTTTATTACAGTCACGTGTACTGAGATACAGTGAGAAGCTTGTTCATACTGTTCGTACAGATCAGATCATTACACAGTGTATTGAGCCTGAATAAGCTAAAACCATAACAATGCAGAATGAAGCATTGTAGCAGTTAGTGAAATGCTTTTCAGCACCAGCAATCGGAAGATCGGGGTCACTTCCTGCTGCTTTCTGTAAGGAGTTTGTACATTCTCCCTGTTGCTGCGTGAGGCCCAGCAATTTCCTCCCACATTCCAAAAAGACGTACAGATTAGGGTCGGTAATTTGTGAGCATGCAATTTTGGCCTCAGAACCATGGCAACACTTGTGGGCTGCCCCAAACATATCTTTGAGCTGTGTCGGCTATTGATGCAAATTACACAGTTCACCGTATGTTTCCATGTTTCAACGCACATGTCACAAATAAAGCTAATCTTCTTTTAGAACAGGGATTCTCAACCTTTTCTATCCATGGACCCCTACCATTAACTGAGGGTGGGACCCCCTGTTTTAGAATAAGGTGTAAAATCTAACCGAAAAAGGGCAGTGCAGGTAAACAATAAAGTGCAAAGTCGATAGAGTTGGATTGTGAAGCCAGGAGTCTCCTTATTGGACAATAGGTCCATTCAAGAGTGTGTTATCAGTGGGATGGAAGCTGTCCTTGAGTCTGCTGGTACAAGGTTTCCGGCTTTTGTACCTTCTGCTCAGGGTGGGTGGGGTCTTTGATTATGCTGGCCGCTTTACTGAGGCAGCAAAAAGTAGAGTCCATAGAGGTGAGGTTGGTTCCTGGACCTACTGAGCTGTGTCCACAACTCTGGAGTTTATTGCAGTTTTGTGCCGACTAGTTGCTATACCGTTCGACAGTGGCAATTCACATGTGCCCAGTCTCCCTGTTCACCTAAACAGGACTCGTATCTCTGATCACATTTTTCAGCATTTCCAGTTACCAAACCATAAACTGGTAATTTTGTTTTTCTTGTTTAAAATTAATTATTATTTATAGTTCATTGTTTTTATTTATTTATTGAGATACAGTGCGGAATAGAACCTCTGGCCCTTTGACCCGCGTGGCCCAGCAACCCTCAACATAGCCTAATCACAGGACAATTTACAATGAGCAACTACCCTATCAATCTGTATAGCTTTGCACTGTGGGAGGAAACTGGAGCACCCGAAGAAAACCCACGGAATTACGGAGAGAGCGTACAAACTCCTTACAGGCAGTGGCTGGAATTGAACCCAGGTCGCCTGTACTGTAAAGCATTGTGCTAACCATTATGCTACCGTGTCATAATCAAACTTGAATTGAACAGAGAGGGAAAGGATGTGAAGGAGTCTTGACTGAAGGAGGAAGGATAGTCAGCCATAGCCGTGATAAAAGAGGCCTTTGTATGTGTGCATAGCGAGTGCATTGAGGAGATTGAAGAGGACATGCAATAAGGGATCCAGGGGAAAAAAAGAACAATACAGGATTTTTAAAAATGAGGCACAAAGCATTGTGCATATTAGAAAGGAAGCAGAGAAGCAATATTAATATTAAATGTCTGAAAATATTAACATTGATAGAATGAATCATAGGGCAAGATGCAAACTATAATATGGCTAAAGAGTATTTTGGAAAAGTAGACAGTATATGGAGCTATGGGAATAAATGCACCCAAGCCCTCATCCTTGAAAGCTAGAAATGGAAGCATCCAACAACACAAATGGGATGGACACAGGTAAGTGCAAACATATGAACCATTTCCTGTGGGCAGTATCATCGGATACCCAGAATATCGTTGCTCTGTTTTGCAGAGATTGTGTTGAATAACGGCAAAGTCCTGGAGAGGTGTGTTATTAATTTGGCAATTTCATCCGCTGTATCTCTGAGGCTGCAATTTTCTCAACCCCTTATGGTCTCAGCAACTCATGCTCAGTAAATCCGTTACTTCAATACCAGATATCATCTGTGTGATTCAGGGCAGATGTTAACTGTTGCAATACACACACACACAAAATGTTAATTTTCAGTATCTGCAGAACCTCTTTGTTAACTCTTGTTCACTGAGGTATTAGGGGACATGAACAATCTGCAGATTGATGTGAAAGTGCTGGAGTAAATTGATGTACATGAGGTATTTTACTGTGTTTCACTTGTACAAGGAAGCCATCTAGTCAAGCTAACGCCTGCGTACAATGCTCCTTCTGTCGACATCTTCTGGATAGATCATGAAACCATATCTTTCACTTCTTTTATGTCTTTTATATCTATTTTTCATCTTGGACATGATCCTGGAACTGTGATTTGATGTTTAGAGATCGATTGAGTATTCCAGCACTCTGCAGTCTCCGAGAGGATTTCAGGAAGCAGAGGCAGTGTGCATGAACGTCATGGTGGGCAGGCTGTAGGACAGGGCACAAGCCGATTTTCGACTCCGTTTTGCCTATTAAAGCGTCGAGGGAGAATGCAAAAATTAGGAGGTCATTTGGATGCTGCAGCAGTCTGCAGCCTCAGAGGATTCCAGGAGACAGCGGCAGCGTTTGCGAGCCTTGTGGTGGGGTGCAAGCCAATGCTTGAATCCATTTCACTGATTAAAGGCCCCATTGTGCGCCGATTGAAGCATCTAGGCGGGTTTGGAATGTGAGCGCCGGCTACCTGTCTTTTGATCACTCTGCTACCGGAGAGGGAAGAGCCTGCCACTCGGGCTTTCAGCATTTTGGATATGGACTTGGACTATGACTTTTTTCCAATCTTATGGTTTTTTTATATTCTGTGTTTTTCACCTGACCTTTCTTGGTTTTTTTTGTGCGGGGAGGGGGGTTTCAGGGTTGATGGGCCTGTTCCATTTTTGTTCATTTTTTTGTGTGGGGGGAGGATTTGGGGTTGATGATCGTGCTGCCATCCTTTTCTTTCTTCGTTTCATGGCTACCTGGAGAAGAAGAATTTCAGAGTTGTATAATTCGATAATAAATGAACCTTTTTTTCCGTGAACTTTCAATTTCTAATTATTAAAGCAATACCTTATGATCTTTATAAAGCAGTAAAACTTTAAACTCACCATCTTTTGAAGAGATATAGCAATCAGTTTTAAGTTAATAACAACAGACTTGTCTCCTAGCCTTCTTCCATTTAGGATTGTCCAACCTTTGGGCAAATTTGAACTACTTGCAGAATTGGTTTGACCTGTGGAATTCTTCCAGACACAATAAGACCCGATCTCCCACTGGCTTTGTATGAATTATGAATGAAACAGCTGAGACAACATGACCATTTCTGCAGGGAGGATCACTCTGGGTTAACACAACATCAGTGGTGTCCTCTTTCAGACAGAACCCGCATCAGTAAGAGATCATTGTGGACTTCAGGCATGCTAGGAGCCACACTCACGTCCCCATCTACATCAATGGAGCTGTAGTGGAGCATGTATCAAGCTTCAAATTCCTTGGTGTCCGTATTTCCGAGGATCTCACCTGGTCCCTGAACTCCTCCATCCTGATCAAAAAGGGGCAACAGCACCTTTATATACTGCGGAGCATCAAGAAAGCTCACCTCTGTCCCAGGAAACTGATGGACTTTTACCGCTGTACCATTGAGAGCATACTCACTAACTGCATCTCAGTGTGGTATGGCAATTGTCCCGTATCGGACCACAAAGCACTCCAGTGTGTAGTGAAAACTGCCCAGCGGATTATCAGCACCCAATTGCCCACCATTGAGACCATCTATCATAAACGCTGCCTGGGCAGGGCGAAAAGCATTATCAAGGATGCATCTCACCCTATGGACTTTTTACTCTCCTCCCATCCGGTAGGCGCTACAGGAGCCTCCGCTCCCACACCAGCAGGCACAGGAAGAGCTTCTTCCCTGAGGCTGTGACCCTGCTGAACCTCACATCACAGCGCTAAGCATTATTGCACCCATATTGTACTGTCTCAGTGCTTTTATATCTGTGTGCTGTAGCACTTACTTCTTATTTGCAGTTATTTTGTAAATAACACTATTCTTTGCATTTCTGGTCAGATGCTAACTGCATTTCATTGGCTTTGTATCTGTACTCGGCACATTAACAATAAAGTTGAATCTAATCTAATCTAAAGCTGCAGGTCTTAGAAGCAGTGAATTAGGACTTTTGGCTGCTACTTTTCAATCGAAAAGAACTCCTGTCATGTAAGTAGACCATGCTGTTTGCTATTTCCATTGGTTCAGAAGGAGTTTCCCAAGATGATCAGTTAATGTGAGTCTCACAGGGTGCATCAGTGACAACAAGCTCATCTGACCCATTTGTGACTCCAGACTGGACATGGATACACTTGTGGGAGGGAAAATGGCCCAAATATTTCAGCAAATTATTGATGCAATCTGAAACATAGGGCTTTTCTTGATACATAGAATAAATCATACATGAGGGTTTGGCTAGAGCTGGTTCCCAACTTGAGGTCCACAGGCCCCTTGCTTAATAGTATTGGTCCATGGCATAAAAAAGGTTGGGAACCCCTGAACAAAAGAAAAGTAAGGTCTAGTTCTTACCCAATGTGAGAAAAAGACTAATATTTTTGCTCTTTTATCTCTTCCCCATTTGTATTTTGACTTAAAAGAACCAAACAATGTTACACTGCCTCATCTTCAGAATCCAAAGGTGAGTTTGTTTGTTTTGTGAGAATTTCTTAATAAAACATTGTAGAAAGGGATTCATATTTCAACAAATGGATATGAATATCTTTAATTAAACTATTTCTTTGCAAACTGGCGCTTTCTTTGTAAACTTTGTTAATTTGTGGCATTTTCTGGTAGTTCTGAAGGTGTACGTGGATGGGCATAGATACCCAAAAAGAAAAGAAGAACAAAATACACTGGATTTCAGTTCATTGGGACACATTGAGACCAATATATTTTGGCCCAATTAAGTGGCTTCCTCAGTTAGCCAAAGTTTCATGGAAATAGTTAAAAAGACAAACTACCATTTAACTGAGTAACAAATTATGTATTTAAAAGAAATATGGGACAAATTAAAGCATTATCAATACTACTACAGTACCATAAAATATGTATTGGTTCCAATTAATTATTGACGGAGGAATTGCTGCAGTGTTTTTTTGATTGACTGTAAATTAACAAAATCAGCACACACACCAAGTGCAGATAATGGACCACCTTCATACAAATGTACAGATGATCACACCCTCCAAATCTTCATTTCCGTTGCAACATTTAAAATGATTGTCAATACCTTCAACTTCTTCATAATTCCTAACTTGTAGAAGTAGTGAAATCGTTTCATTTTCACTACCAGATAAGTGTGAGGTGGTTCATTTTGGTAGGTCAATTTTGATGGCAGAATATAGTATTAATGGTAAGACTCTTGGCAGTGTGGAGGATCAGAGGGACCTTGGGGTCTGAGTCCATAGGACGCTCAAAGCAGCTGCGCAGGTTGACTCTGTGGTTAAGAAGGCATACAGCGTATTGGCCTTCATCAATCGTGGAATTTAATTTAGGAGCCGAGAGGTAATGTTGCAGCTATATAGGACCCCGGTCAGACCCCACTTGAAGTACCGTGCTCAGTTCTATTTGCCTCACTACAGGAAGGATGTGGAAACAACAGAAAGGGTGCAGAGGGTGTTGCCTGGATTGGGGAGCATGCTAGGAGAATAGGTTGAGTGAACTCGGCCTTTTCTCCTTGGAGCGATGGAGGATGAGAGGTGACCTGATAGAGGTGTATAAGATGATGAGAGGCATTGATCATGTGGATAGTCAGAGGTTTTTTCCCAGGGCTGAAATTGTTGCCACAAGAGGACACAGGTTTAAGGTCCTGGGGAGTAGGTACAGAGGAGATATCAGTGGTAAGTTTTTACGCAGAGAGTGGTGAGTGCGTGGAATGGGCTGCCAGCAACGGTGGTGGAGGTGGATACGATAGGGTCTTTTAAGAGACTTTTGGATAGGTACATGGAGCTTAGAAAAATAGAGGGCCATGGGTAACCCTAGGTAATTTCTAAGGTAGGGACATGTTCGGCGCAACTTTGTAGGCCGAAGGGCCTGTACTGTGCTGTAGGGTTTCTGTGTTTCTATGTTTCTGTGTTTCTATGTCACCTTTGGGCAAAATGTAGCACCTGCTTAGCGCAACCCCCCCCCCACACACACACACAAACAGGGTCTCACAAAGTCATGGCAGCAGGTGGTGGATGGTCGTATAAGCAGCTGGTGCATATCACAAGTCCTGGTTATGGGACCACTGACACCCAGCGGACTCCTAATTAATAGGGAGTGAATGACTGACTCACAGGTTAACCATGGGAGCTTTAAGAAGCTTGCATTTTCTGTGGGAAAGGCTTAGAAGGCCAATTCCAGAGTTTGTCTGAAGTGTTTCCAGGAAATCTCCAGGGGAATCTCTAGGGAAATCAGTGAGACTAGAGGGCAATACAATACACTCAATTATAATCAACTCAAGTGATTAGAGTTTTGTAGCGCACAGTATACTGTGTAGACAGCAGTGCTGCATTCCAGACAGGTATACCGTAAATATGTCTGCAAAACCCTATCAATAGAAATGTCCAAGCTTGACTTCGAAATACAAACTGGTTTGCATGAGAAGAGAGAAAAAATCAAACCCTTAACTGAATATGGCATTGGTGACCAGGCAATAGTTATTTAACATAGAACAAAGTAGTGGTGATGCAGCCAGTCAATGCACAGTAGCAAGATCCTGTAACCTTGACTGTTAAACTACTTCAGTAAGTGCTAGAAACATGTTAAGTTATATGGCAGACTAATCTCATTATCCAGGGAGATATCCCTCTCCATTACCTTAGATGATCAGGAGGTGCCTGTGTGTGATACAGGTATTTGAAACTAATTCCATTACTCCTGAAAGAACTACACGTACAAAAAGCTCTTTGTGCCAACAGAGCAACCAGAATAGAATCTTGCTCACCATCTGGTGACCCCTACTAGAAGAGAGATATTGAATGTTGGTAGCTTGTGTTTTAACTTTAAAGTAACTCCATCCTCATTAAGTAATTCATGTTCAAGTTTAATTATCATCAACCATACATGTATACTCATGAGTACAGCCAAACAAAACAGCATTAATCCAACTCCACATCTCCCCCACTCTCTCTCTCTCTCTCTCTCTCTCTATCTATCTCAAGTTCAATTTCAAGTTTAATTGTCATTCAACCCTACAGGAATACCCATGAACATAACATTCAGTTGGATGGGGATATTAATAGGTTACAAGAACTATAGAACTCTGTCCATCAAAAATTAATATCTTTGAGAGAGAAGAATTGT
This sequence comes from Mobula hypostoma, assembly GCF_963921235.1. NCBI lineage: Eukaryota > Metazoa > Chordata > Chondrichthyes > Myliobatiformes > Myliobatidae > Mobula > Mobula hypostoma. The sequence goes on from NC_086115.1 coordinate 60,488,817, forward strand.
AAATGGGGCAGGATTAAAGAGAAGCACTGGACTAACTAATAAAGTAATGCTCAAATAATCGGGTGCCACATATTTTGATAATTATTTGGGAATATTTGGCATAATCTTGATGCCTAATTTATAGAACAGTTTCACTATTTTATTTGTGGAGTTTTAGCTAAATTATTAAAATATGATTCACACAGAAGATTAGTCAGTAACTTTTCATGACACATTAACATTATTGAATTTATTTTGGTGGAAGATTATTAAGTACACTTTTACTTTAATTGAATTTCAATGAAGGTAGATTATTTGCGCAAATAAAATTGAAGCTGATCAGGAAAATAATTTTCCTGCTAATAATTGGTTTGATTTGGAGTTGTTGCAGGCTTTATACAGGTACTAGTTTTTATTCTTAAAAATATATTATCTCACACAATGAAATATTACTGATAATTTTAAGTTAAAATTAATTTCTCTTTGCTTCCTACCAATGTTGATAGAACTTACAATATAGTTCATTTTTCCATCTTGTAGTTATCCAATGAATACAATATCTTGATACTGATTAAGTGGCTTTTTGTTTTTTTTTCCAAATTGCTAATGGTACAGCAGGTCTCATATAAAACATTGACATGGCATATAATGATGATGATGATGCAAAACATTATTACCCCTTGAGAAATTATTAATATCAATAAATCATACTAAAAAAGAAAGCAATATTATGCTTCCGGGTAAATTCAATACATTGTTGTTTATGGTACTGCTGTTACATTAGACGCTGCAAGCTTCGATTAGTTGTTGACAAGCAATAGCTTGCAGGCTAAATTTCGATAGCTCCCATAAACAGGTGTTGGGATCGCAATCCATAACTAATACATGGCTACACAATCTGAAGTTAGTTGTTCATCAAAATTCCTGCTGGCTACTCATCATGAGTTAATTGTCCAGGACATGCTTTATTCTCTCAGCAGAGGTTTCAATTCTGTGTGTGAAACCATTTATAGCTAGCCTAGAGTGAAGAAAAAGTTCAAAGTTCTGTAATTTTATTATCAAAGTACCTATACTGTATGTCACTCTGAGATTTGTTTTCTTGCCAGCATTCACAATAGAACATGGAAATATATTAGAATCAATGAGAAACTACACAGAGGCAAAGACTGACAAACATCCAATGTACAAAAGACAGACTGTGCAAATACAAAAAAATAAGAAGAACCCAAAATAATAATGGTGAAGTAACAATAATAGCATTACATAGTTAAAATAGTAAAGTAATAATAATAGTAATAAATAATAAGATTAAAGCTAAAGTAATTAATTCAAATAGTAGAGCTATTTTCTGAAGATATAAACATGAACCTTGGACTAGAAAAGAGCAGAACATCAAACATAAAGAAAGATGCAATAGAGCTGGTAGGATACAAAACACAGCAGCAGGATACAATAGAATCGATGGATAAATATGAAATGTGTAAGTAACTGGGATATCAACAAGCAAAGGAAATAGATCATAGTGTGATAAAAGGAAAACATTTGACAGAAAACGTTCAACACAGGTAAGTGTGAAGAGCTTCCTTTTGGTAGGTCAAATATGATGGCAGAATATAGTATTAATGGTAAGACTCTTGGCAGTGTGGAGGATCAGAGGGATCTTGGGGTCTGAGTCCATAGGACGCTCAAAGCAGCTGCGCAGGTTGACTCTGTGATTAAGAAGGCCTACGGTGTATTGGGCTTCATCAATCGTGGAATTTAATTTAGGAGCCGAGAGGTAATGTTACAGCTTTATAGGACCCTGGTCAGACCCCACTTGGAGTACTGTGCTCAGTTCTGGTCGCCTCACTACAGGAAGGATGTGGAAACCATAGAATGGGTGCAGAGGAAATTTACAAGGATGTTGCCTGCATTGGGGATCATGCCTTATGAAAACAGGTTGAGTGAACTCGGCCTTTTCTCCTTGGAGCGATGGAGGATGAGAGGTGACCTGATAGAGGTGTATAAGATGATGAGAGGCATTGATCGTGTGGATAGTCAGAGGTTTTTTCCCAGGGCTGAAATGGCTGCCACAAGAGGACACAGGTTTAAGGTGCTGGGGAGTAGGTACAGAGGAGATGTCAGGGGTAAGTTTTTTCCGCAGAGAGTGGTGAGTGTGTGGAATGGGCTGCCAGCAACGGTGGTGGAGGTGGATACGATAGGGTCTTTTAAGAGACTTTTGGATAGGTACATGGAGCTTAGAAAAATAGAGGGCTATGGGTAAGCCTAGTAATTTCTGAGGTAGGGACATGTTCGGCACAACTTTGTGGGTCGAAGGGCCTGTATTGTACTGAGGTTTTCTATGTTTCTGTGTTTTAGAATTAACCTCAGGGCTTAGAAAGCCTGCCAAACGGAGCTCAACATTAAAAATATAACAAAGGCAATTAATGCATTCTTTTGGTCTGAAACTGATCTGGAAAATTTACAAAGGAAAATAAGAACAGATGTGACAAATTTCATAAAGCACTATGTACACTCAAACATGTTTAGATTTACACTTCCTAGGACAGAAGGAGGAAGAGGAATAACAGATATAAAAAATTTACACAACAGTCTGATAAAACTTTTGAGGATATATTTTCATCAACAAGAACTTTGAGTAATGTGTTGAGTTCAAAGTAAATTTATTATCAAAGCTTATAAATGTCTCATGGAGCAGGTCAGATCTTGACATCTCATCTGATTTCGAGTTTGGTTTGGTTTTATACTCTGAATATGGCGGGCAACAGAGAGTGAGGTGCCTGTAGCCTGGATGAAGGAAAGGGTACTACAGAGAGCTAGAGCAGCAACTCATCCGAGAGACCTGCTTTACGGTACCTCGAGGCAGCTTAGAGGAGAAGGTTGCTGAGGCAGCACAATGCCATGTGAGGCCTGCGATAAAAACCAGTCCAGCATTGCAAGGGCAAACCCGCCACCAGCTATGTACAGGATTTTGTGGAGCATGGAGGCCATCCTTACCAACAAACTATTTTGTCAAAGAGAAAGTAAATTTTTTATCAAAGTATGTATATGTCACCATATGTTACTGGGAGATTCATTTTTTTACAGGCATTTGCAGGAACATATAGAAATACAATAGAATTTATGAAGAACTATACATGCACAAAGACTAACAATCAGCCAATGTGCAAAAGAAGACAAAGTGTGCAAATAAAATAATAAATAAATACTTAATACCAAGAACATAAGCCATAGAGTCCTTGAAAGTGAGTCCTTGAAAGCTTGTGGAATCAATCTGTTGTGAGTGAAGTTATCCACACTGGTCAGGACCCTGATGATTGTAGGGTAATAACTTTTCCTGAACATAGGGCCATGGGACCTAAGGCTCCTGTACCTCCTTCCTGCTGGTAGTAAGTAGTGAGAAGAGAGCATGGCCTGGATGATAGAAGCCCTTGATGATGGATGCTGCTTCTTTGCAAATATGCTTAGTGGTGGTGTAGTTCTGGCCTGATTGTCAATATCTTGCTATTCAAGCAGAAGCCATCCTACATTTGGATGAAAGCTCAGTTCATTACTCTCTTAGCTAAACTTTATGATATTGTAGCTGTGATGGTAGTCTTCAAACAGCATCACAGGATGTCACAACATCCCAGCAACTCATCCTCCAAAAGTTTGGATTGTTGGGATTGGTTCAGGAACTTCTGTGCTGTCCCAAGGTGATGATATCACTGCCACGGAGCCAGAGCTCTCTGCCTTGACAGCCAGCCAGCTAGACAGGCTATGGATGTTCATGCTGGGAAGCTGCAGTCTTTCTGGGACTAGAACTGCTGGGGTTCGTCCTCTGAGGTTCCCACAACTTCCTGTCTGGAAGTCAGCAACCTTCAGCAGCTACTGGACTAACATGGTTTAGTAATACAAGGATTGGCAAGGGAGCTGGAATAAAGTTGTCACTCTGGTATGGAAATGATTAAATTTGTATAGTGTGTAAGCATAATTTAATGGCTACATTGGGGTGTTTATTTCTACTGTCTGATATGTTGGTGTTATGGTCATTCTGATAATTAATAACAGAGTGAGTGTTAGTGACTGAAGAATTGTCAGCAGCTTGTTAAAGGCATTGATCACACACATCCCAGCCAGGCAGAGGTTGTCGTTGTGTTTCCTTCATTCCTCCCTCTCCTCTCTGTCCCCTTCTTCCTGTTCTCTGTACAGCTGGTTAGTGTTACACCTCACAAAGCATATTAATGGGGAGTTCTGTTTGGTTTTGGGTGAGGCATGGCTGCCCCGTGTTTGCATGGGTTTGTGCAAAGGAGTCAACCGCCTATGACCATTAAACAGCCTTCACCATCCAGCAGCCATCCTTTGGTTCTACCTTGTGGCTCAAACACATATGACTCAGAGGCTTCTACAGAACAAAGTTATCTTGACTGTGTTCAGGATACAGTGCCCTTGCAATGCATGATCACATCAGCTAAACATTGAGAGAACACAATCTCGTCCGGCTTCAGTCCGTGTCAGGGTTGCAGTGAGTGCAGTCGATAGCACTATACGCCATGAAAAAGGCTCTGACTTTCCTCGTGTAAAGTGGAGAATAAACTGTGGTGGGTTGTAAGCATTTCCAGCTACAGACTGGGAGGAGCCCAAACTGCAGAAAGAAAACATGTACTCAGATAACTTTGAAAGTGACTGGTGAATCAGTCTCACCTTTCTCTGAATACGGAGTTGAGATGGAGGAATTGACATGGTTCTGTGAGAGCTTCATGACTGAAGCACAAATGTAATACATACTGCTTCTCATTAAAGATCCTGCGAGGATATGGTCCCCAGCCAAGCACCTCTTCCTCCAGTAACTTGATCCATCACATGACCTTACTGCTCATTTCTCACAGAGTGATTCATGTGAAGTTACAAAGTGTGTATGACACACATGCACTTGTGCAATGCTCTTAGACAGTTGGAATAAATGAGAGGCACTGTATTTATTTTAGCCACTTTCCCTGTACAAGTGATCCATTCCATTCCAGGAATCACATGTAGTTAAATAGGAACCAGCACACACAATGGATGTGTCATGCTGAACTCCATGGGAGTATCTCAGATAGCGGCCTGTATTGAAAGCCTTGAATCAAGACAAACTCATTCAGCCCCTGGCTCACCAATTTGGCAAAAAGAAATCTAGAAAGTGTCATTATTTCACTGCAGCTGTAGTTAATAGAAAGATCCCTTGACCACTGCACTTAAGGTTTAATCATGATGCTGAATGCACGTACAGTGGATTCTGGTTGATCAGGACGCATCAGGACCAGTACATCTTGGCCCAATTAAACGTCTGCCCCAATTAGCCAAAGTTTCATAGAAATAATTTAAAAATATGAAAAAGATAAACTGTGTAACTAATTCTATATTTTAATGAAATCCAGAACAAATTAGAACACAATCAAACTACTGGAGTCCTATAAAACAAACTAATACCTATTAAACGCAAACAACAGGAATTCTGCAGATGCTGGAAATTCAAGCAACATACATCAAAGTTGCTGGTGAACGCAGCAGGCCAAGCAGCATCTGTAGGAAGAGGTGCAGTCGACGTTTCAGGCCAAGACCCTTCGTCAGTCCTGCTGCGTTCACCAGCAACTTTGATGTATGTTAATACCTATTAATGGAGGAGTTCAGTGTACAGACTGCGTACTTTGATTGGTTGTAAAGGAACAAAACCAGCTCAGACAAGTTGTGCAAATAATGGCCTGTCTTCATACAATCCTTTCAATAATTGACTCCTCCAAATCTTCAATTTCATTGCAACATTCAAGATGATTTCAATGAGGTAGAGAGGAGATGTCAGGTGTAAGTTTTTTACGCAGAGAGTGGTGAGTGCATGGAATGGGTTGCCAGCGACGGTGGTGGAGGTGGATACAATAGAGTCTTTTAAGAGACTCCTGGATAGGTATGGAGCTTAAAAAATAGAGGGCTATGGGTAACCCTAGGTAATTTCTAAAGTCAGTATTGTATGTATAACGTTGGCGGCACTAGAAATAGTTTCAAACTCCTGGAAGTGTGCATCACACACAGCCTTTCATGGTCCCAAAACACATCTTACACGGTCAAGCCAGCTCACCAATACCTCTACTTTCCAAGGAGACTGAAGTGAGCTCGACTTTGCACATCCATACTCACATCATTCTACAGATGTGCAGTCGAGGGCATCCTGACAAGCTACATCACTGTTTGGTACGGAAACTGCACTGCGATGTACAGGAAAGCTCTTCAGCGGGTAGTCAAAACCGCCCAATGCATCACTGGCACCAGCCTACCCACTATCAAGGACATGTGTACAGAAAGGTGCCAGAAAAGGGCCAGTAGCATCACAAATGATCACACACACCTTGCTCATGGACTGTTAGTCCCACTCCCGTCAGGGAGGGAGCTACACAGCATCTATGCCAGGACCACCTAAAACAGTTACTTTCCCCAAGCAGCAAAGCTGATCAATACCACCAGCCACTAGCGCTCCTACTTTGTCATTTTCCAGCAGTCAAGTTATACACAGCCTAGTCTAGTGTCACTTTATGTTCATACAATCAATCTGTGTATAAAAGCTATCATATATTGATATTTAATATGTTATTATTATTGTGTTCTTTATCATTTGTGGTGACTTTGTTGTGCTGCAACAGATCTGGAGTAACAATTATTTTGTTCTCCTTACACTTGTGTACAGGAAATTACATTAAGCAATCTTGAATGAAAAAGATTATCTAGACTTCCATCTAATTGCTGTTTTTTGGACAGTTCAGTGTCCATTTTTATAATATCATGTACATGGCAGCTGTGACTACACTACAGTAATATATTTCATGGACCTTTGGGATATCCACAAGTCATTACTAAATTGCAAACAAAACACACAAAATGCTGGTGGAACGCAGCAGGCCAGGCAGCATCTATAGGAAGAGGTACAGTGGATGTTTCAGGCTGAGACCTTTTGTCAAAACTAACTGAAAGAAGAGCAAAGGAGTTTGCAAAAGTGCAAAGGTATTTTGTGAAATTATGTCGGTTTGCATTTGCTGTTCATCCCATGACAAAATGCTAATTTTAGCCCATTACTGGGAGAGCCATCTTTGAAAAACATTACTGTCTGCGTAGCCTCCAACCAGATGACATGAATATCCATTTCTCTTTCAGTGGGAAAACAATTTCCCTCCCCTTCCCCTCTTCTTCTATTCCCCACTCAAGCCTCTTATCTCTTCTCTCCTGCCTATCATCTCCCCATGGGCGTCCTCCTCCTTCCCTTTCTCCTATGGTCCATTCTCCTCTCCTATCCGATTCCTCCCTCTCTAGCCCTGTACCTTTCCAACCCACCTGGCTTCACCTATCACCTTCTAGCTATCCTCCCCATCACCACCACCTTTTTATTCTGGCGCCTTCCCACTTCTTTTCCAGTCCTGATGATGGATCTCAGCCCGAAACATTGACTGTTTATTCATTTCCATGGATGCTGCCCGTCCTGTTGAGTTTTTCCAGCATTTGTGTGCGTTGCTATGATAGGATTGTAGTTGGGCAGCATAAATGTTCGGTAGTATGCTGCAATTCTTTTCAATAACTGCTCTTCACAAATAGCTGGCAAAAAAACATGTTTACTAACCAAAATTATTGCTGCAAGTTGTACAGCAGTATACAGATGATTCTGACACCGTCTTTCCTACATTCCACCCTCTACTCCCCGGAGAGTGTAAGCTAAGCAATCATTCTAATATTGTGTGAATGACTATTTACAAGGATTTATTTGTCCATATTTCTTTCTCTTCTGTAAAGTAATTACATTAACCAAGAGGGATTAAGATTGTCCCTAATGTTTAAGAAGGCTGACCCATAATAACGTTCTTTTAACTTATCTACAACGGAAGATAAAGGAAGATTTTATTTATTATATCTACATGACACTTGTTAAAATTCATATATTCCATAAGGCAAGGAAATGAATATTCCAAGCTTGCCAACGAACACCACTTGCTGTGCGCCTCTGTCAGTGGATGCCCATCATTCCACATTCACACACAGCAGCTGTCTCCTGCCTACATTGGCAGCTAACTGCCAAAGATACTCAAAGAGAGGATCTTTCAGTTCTTCATCTTAAATTGTTGCAGGAAATAACTGCTTCACTGGGCTAATTTTTATTAAGTCAAATGTGGAAAATTACATCTGTTTCTCTATATTGAGCAACGCTCACAACACGCTGGAGGAACTCAGCAGGTCGGGCAGCATCTGTGAAAAAGATTGGTCGACGAAGGGTTCCGGCCCGAAATATCGACCGATCTTTTCCACGGATGCTGCCCGACCTGCTGAGTTCCTCCAGTGTGTTGTGAGTGTTGCTTTGACCCCAGCATCTGCAGATTATTTTGTGCCTCTATATTCAGTGTTCTATTGCTAACATTTAAAAACACATTTTTCTCGTGCAGCCCTTGAAGTTGAAGTTCAATTGTTTCCAGGGCCATTTCTGCGAGTTGTGAGGTGGCTGATATGGGATCCTCAGATGATGGTGGGGCTGGCAGGAGAGTAACATAGAAGGCGGTGTACGACTGTTGTTTTATGGGGTTTCCATGTGCTCCCACTATCAGTGTGACTTGAGATGTGGCCTCTTTCATGAGCTATGGTTTCTCCACATGTCAGTGAGAATATTAAATGTTATCAAGGAAGCTTTGTGAATCTGTCCTCTTAGGAAGCTATTGCTGTGAAAGTGTTCAGAACATAATGCCTTGAATCTTATGTCAGGCATGCAAAGGATCTGGTTTTGGACAAGATGGCTCCAGATGAATGGTCTTGTGCTAAAATGTCGACTATCCACTTCTCTCAAGAGGCACCACCTGACCTGATGAGCTCATCCAGAATTCTACGTGTTCTCCACACGTCTCCAAAGATGTAGTCTGTCTCTCAAAAGAGCCTCCTGAATGTAATTAGAAGCTTAGTGCCTTGGATGATGGCCTTAAGAGAGCATTAACCTCAGTTCCCTGGTTGTGCCAGAAAATTTGGTGGACTTTGTGCTGATACCTTGCTAATACTTTGGCGTACCTTTGCAAGTCGTTCATGTTGCAGAAGAAATAGGAGAATGGGATCATTATTTTCTAGTAGACCATGGGTTTGTTCCGGGTTTGAGGCCCTGAGCTTTGAACAGATTTAAAATAAATGTTTGGAGGTTTTCTTAAACAATATTACTTTAAAAGGTAGGTTACAGCAAGTGACTTCATCACCTATATCTCCAGTACTAAAGGCCAAAGTCAGTGACCGCACTATAAATATGCCCTCCCTCCCACCCATGTTCAGGATCAAAGTAGCCAAGTGAAGCAGGATTCATTTCAGTCAAAATAATTGAAAACCTTATATGATCAGATATTCACATTCTGAGTAATATAAAAAAAGATAGACTATATAATATTTTCAGGATGTCTTGAGCAAGGAAATAGATTAGACCATAAGACCATAAGATATAGAAGCAGCATTAGGCTATTTGGCCCATCCATTCTGCTTCACCACTTCATCATGTCTAATCCAATTTTCTTCTCAACCCCAACTCTTGATTTCTTCCCTTATCTCTTTATGCTCTGACCAATAAAGAATCTATCAACCTCTACCCTAAATATTCATAAAGAATTCTACAGATTCATCACTCTCTGGCCAAAGACATTCCTCCTCATCTCTGTATGCCCCTCTATTCTGAGGTCATGGTTGTAGACTCTCCCACCATAGGAAACATCCTTCACACATCAATTTTGTTTCAATTTGGTCACCCTCCATTCTTCTGAATTCTAGTGAATACATGTCCAGAGCCATCAAATGCTCTTCATATGACCAGCCATTCGATCCTGGAATCATTTTCATGAATCTCCTTTGAACCCTCTTGAGTGTCAGCACATCGTTTCTAAGATAAGAGGCCCAAAACTGCTCACAATACTCCAAGTGAGGCCTCACTAGTGCTTTATAAACTTTCAACATTACATCCTTGCTTTTATATTCTAGTCCTCTTGAAATGAATGCTAAAATCGGATTTGCCTTTCTCACTACAGACTCAACCTGTAAATTAGGCTTTAGGGAATCCCAAGTCCCTTTCCAGCTCAGTTTTTTTTTGTATTTTCTCTCCAGTCAGAAAATAGTCAATCCTTTCATTTCTTCTACCAAAGTGCATGACCATACACTTCCCAACACTATATTCCACCTGTCATTTCTTTGCCCATTCTCCTAATCTGTCTAAGTCCTTCTGTAGCCTCTCTACTTCATCCAGACTACCTGCCACTCCACCTATCCTTATATCATCTGCAAAATAGAATACCAACTAATCTTCTGCATCCAGTAATATATCTATCAGGACAATATCCACAGCAATATGATAATTACCAGTTCTGAGGTGAATGTTGGCATAGATTATTTGCAGAAGTCTGAGTTGTTGAGAAACTCATGCCTTCTGACATGCTGCGAGAATGGCTACCAGGGAGAAGGGGGTGCCTTGATGTAACAGGTTGTCAGTCTTCAAACAGTATGGTTAAGATTTCTTAAAGATTGCAAAGTACATAAATATTATCTCACCTGCATAGACAGGCTCCTCCCAGTCTCCAACCAACCAACAGGAGTCACCTGTCACTCATTTCCTACTAATCACCTGCAGCCTATTTAAACCCCCATTCGCAGTCCTGGTTCACCCATTGAACCTGCCAGCCTCAGCCAGATGCTCCGAGCCTTCAGTGATCTTGTCTTGTCAAGTTAAGCATCTGTTCTCTCTTGTTTTGTGCCCCCAGCACCCCCTGTGGCGCATTAGCTTGCAGTTTATTTGTAAAATATTGTTTTCTGCTAAATCACTTCCACTGGTCTGCTTTTTGGCCAAGCCTTCTCTGCACTTTCTGACAAATATGGAATTAAATAATAGAGTAGAAATCTACAGGATATGCCAATGCATTGGTTAAAAGGACTAAAGTATTGTGTTGCTTGAGTCGATGTTAAATTAATGTATTTAAGGTGCAAGAATACAGTTCCCAAAAGTAAAGTGATGACCTTTATATACAAGAAATAAAATGGTGAAAGAATTTCGCCATTTTCACAAGTGGTGGGAATTTCATTAAATTGGATCTACGTATCTATTATGGAAACCTCACGGGCAATTTCTTTAAGATTCACGGCTTCATGCTGTTTGTATCCAGCACTCTCTATCTTAAAATCCTGGAGTAGATATTATCTGTACACTGTGAGGAGTAAAATTGCACTTCATATCCTTTAGAGACATAGAGTAATAGAAACAGACTCTTCGGCCCATCTAGTCTGTGCCAAACCATTTAAACTGCCTTGTCCCATCAACTTGCTTACCTAACTACCTGTTTTCCTCTGCTGTTATTGGAAATTTGATTTGTAACAAAGACAAATTTTCTCGCCTTTTCATAAGGGAAGACAGATGTTTAATAATTCTGGTATTTCCTCACCTTAGGTTCTAGATTCCTACTATCATATCTAAGCAGATCAGGTTTCATTTCACTTTCTGTTTCCAGGAAATATATTTCAAAAATCTGTTGTGTTGACAGCAATCTTAGAACCAATAACACTTCCCATGGTTTCTTTTGGACCTGTACTCCTTGCTCTGGAAGTGCTCTGGCAACATTTAAAGCCAATTCACTTTGGCTTAAAGACTGCCACGGATTAATGTTGTAATTAGCCATGGAAAATTGAACTAGTAGAATACATCCTCATGTGGCTCTAAATGAGCCTGTCTGTTTAAATAAACACTCTTTCAGGAGGACTGGGGGAACAGAAAGTCTGTCATGAATACCAGTTTAATTTCCAAAAAAATTCACAGGAGTAAAAAAAAATCCAGATTTTTGCGAAAGTGCTGTTCACGAGAAATGATCAAATAGGCAAGTAGCTTCTCTTACTAAAATTCTCTTTAATAAATATTCATCAACCAATCCATGCAGATTGTAATAGACCCAATAGTGTTTTGATTGTCCTTTGCTACCTGCTAACGTGGTTTATTGAATGGATTGACAATTATTTAATTAAACATATACAATTTTAAAACAAATCTGCAGCACAGGGGTAAAGAATGACTTGAAATTTGCTTTAAATTTGATTCTGGATAGGGTCCATCCAAGTGATGATGGGAATGAAAGGGTTAATGTACAGTACGTGGAGCATTTGATGGCTCTGCGCCTGCATTCACTGGAGTTCAGAAGAATGAGTGGGAGGTCTCATTGAAACCTACTGAATACTACAAGGCCTAGATAGAGTGGATGTGGAGAGGATGTTTCCACTATTGTGAGAGTCCAGAACCAGAGGGCACAGCCTCAGAAAAGAAGTACGTCCCTTTAGAACAAAGATGAGGAGAAAATTTTTAGTCAGAGGGTGGTGAATCAGTGGAACTCATAGCCATAGTCAGCTGAGAAAGCTAAATGATTGAGTATATTTACAGCTGAGGTTGATAGATATTTGGTTAGTCCCGGTGTCTAAAGGGACAGGGAGAAAGCAGGAGACTGTGGTTGAGAGGGATAATAGATCAGCCGTGATTGATTGGTGAAGCAAACTCAGTGAGTCGAATAGCCTAATTCTGCTCCGATGTCTCAGTGTCCCTTATAGTGATGATGGTATGTCTTGTCCGACGATGACAGGAAACCTGTGTGGGAGAGTGTTTAAAGTGGAAAAGACATTACACTGGGGCAGTTCTACTCATTTGACCTTGGAGGCCCGAGACCAGTGGTACAAACAAGCGTCACAACTGGGGTCTTCCTTGACCATGAATGACCATGATATCTTCTGTGCCTTGTCATGTCCTTTTCCCTCCGCAGAGTGTTGCAGTACAGCCTTCCTGGCCATTGGAGACCTCATCCATCCCGTCTGCTGGAGATGACTTCGCATCCTAGGACAGGCAAGTACCTATCTCAGCAGGACATCAAGCTGCTGGCTACCCTCGCCTAGCTTAGCCTGCCTGTCGAAGCAGGGTACTGGGATGAGGCCACCGTCTCATGCAAACAGCAACTCAGAGCCTCAGGTGAGAGCTGAGTGCTGGTGGGGATCAAAGATGAATGAGCTGTCCCAGAATGGACACGTTAAGCCCCTTCACCAGAGGTGCTATCCCTCACTGGGCATCCCACACACCCTGCCCTGGACATCCCACAACACCCTTCCCTGGATATTCCACACACCCTTCCCTGGACATCCCACAACACCCTTCCCTGGATATTCCACACACCCTTCCCTGGATATTCCACACACCATTTCCTGGATATTCCACACACCCTTCCCTGGACATCCCACAACACCCTTCCCTGGATATTCCACACACCCTTCCCTGGATATTCCACACACCCTTCCCTGGATATTCCACACACCCTTCCCTGGACATTCCACACACCCTTCCCTGGACATCCCACAACACCCTTCCCTGGATATCCCACACACCCTTCCCTGGATATTCCACACACCCTTCCCTGGACATCCCACAACACCCTTCCCTGGATATTCCACACACCCTTCCTGGGACATTCCAGTCACCCTTCCCTGGACATTCCACACACTGTTCCCTGGACATTGCACACACCCTTCCCTGGATATTCCACACACCCTTCCTTGGACATTCCACACACTGCTCCCTGGATATTCCACACACCCTTCCCGGGATATTACACACACCCTTTCCTGGACATTCCACAACACCCTTCCCTGGATATTCCACACACCCTTCCCTGGACATTCCAGTCACCCTTCCCTGGACATCCCACAACACCCTTCCCTGGATATCCCACACACCCTTCCCTGGATATTCCACACACCCTTCCCTGGACATCCCACAACACCCTTCCCTGGACATCCCACAACACCCTTCCCTGGATATCCCACAACACCCTTCCCTGGACATTCCACACACTGCTCCCTGGACATTCCACACACCCTTCCCTGGATATTCCACACACCCTTCCCTGGACATTCCACACACTGCTCCCTGGATATTCCACACACCCTTCCCGGGATATTACACACACCCTTTCCTGGACATTCCACAACACCCTTCCCTGGACATCCCACAACACCCTTCCCTGGATATTCCACACACCCTTCCCTGGATATTCCACACACCCTTCCCTGGACACTCCACACACTGTTCCCTGGATATTCCACACACCCTTCCCTGGATATTCCACACACCCTTCCCTGGATATTCCACACACCCTTCCCTGGACATTCCACACACTGTTCCCTGGATATTCCACACACCCTTCCCTGGACATCCCACCGACCCTTCCCTGGATATTCCACACACCCTTCCCGGGACATCCCACAACACCCTTCCCGGGACATCCCACAACACCCTTCCCTGGACATTGCACACACCCTTCGCTGGATATTCCACACACCATTCCCTGGATATTCCACACACCATTCCCTGGATATTCCAGACACCCTTCCCTGGACATTCCACAACACCCTTCCCTGGATATTCCACACACCCTTCCCGGGATATTCCACACACCCTTCCCTGGACATTCCACACACCCTTCCCTGGATATTCCACACACCGTTCCCTGGACATCCCACAACACCCTGCCCTGGACATCCAACAACACCCTTCCCTGGATATCCCACAACACCCTTCCCTGGATATTCCACACACCATTCCCTGGATATTCCACACTCCCTTCCCGGGACATCCCACAACACCCTTCCCTGGATATTCCACACACCCTTCCCTGGATATTCCACACACCCTTCCCAGGACATCCCACCGACCCTTCCCTGGCCTGCTGAGTTCCTCCAGCATTTTGCGTGTGTTGCTCCATCACCACACTGGTTCAGTGCACTCTTTCCTCTCGCTGCCTCTCTCTCTTCTTCCAAATTCTGCCGTGTCTAGTATTCGCTGACAGTCAGGTTTGCTCACGTCGCCAACTTGTCGTGTCAGTACAACTACCTATCAGATAAATAGAGGCACTCGCTCAGAGGGGAAGTCAACTGGTGTGTTCACTTTGCAGAGAGAGCCACAAACCAATGCACATGGGTAAGTTAAGAGTCAATAATTAGAGCTCAGGGGAGTCACTGAGCTAAAAGAAATTGATCCATACATTACACCAAACATTGTGTGTTTGTCGGTCTTTTTTATGTGTTCTTTTGGATTTCTTGTTTGGTGGTTGTCTGTAAGGAGACGAATCTCAAGGTTGTGTAACGTTTACATACTTTGATAATAAATGTACTTTGAACTATCGATCAGGCTGAAGTGTGAAGTTGTGCTTGGCTGGGATCACTGTCACATATTCCTGTTAAAGCTTATGGGTCCCAGGAACATCTTTTCACCAGAAGGGTGATGTTTGTTTATTTGTGGCTAGGAACTCATCTGGCAGGCCCATCCAATGAAAAGACACAGAAGTCCAGCGGCTGCTTGGCTACCTGGAGAGGTAATATCCTGGGTAGCGGAAAGATTTACTTACTTATTTGATCTACTGAGATACAGTGTGGAGCAGGTCCTTCCGGCCTTTCGAGCCGCGTTGCCCAGCAGACCCCGATTTAACCCTAGCCCTATCACGGGACAAGTTACAATGACCAATTAACCTACCAACCGGTATATTTTCAAACTGTTCTAGGAAACTGGAGCACCCAGAGGAAACCCTGACAGTCACAGGGAGAAAGCACAAACTCCTTCCTGGATTCAACCAGCAACTGAATCCAGATTACTAGTACTAACCACTCCACTACCACATTGCCCCAGGTTGATGGGAAATGTGGAGGGTCATTGTTGCGTGTGAACTAGAATGATATGTATTCATCATAAAAAATTCCCATACTGACAAGAGTTCGGTGATTGCCCAAGTGCCAAGGGAGAGATACTGAAGCGATTGAACAGTTCACTGATTTTTAATAAAAACTTTACAGAACAAAGAGAAAAAAGCACTAGGCCAACAGAGCCACTGGCTGAAACTCTCATACTAAAAGCTAGCACCATCACTGAAGCCCGGAAGAAGTTACTGAATACTAAATGAATACCATTTCTTTACAGCATCTATCTGAATTATTAATCTTCTTTCTTGGAATGTGGACTAAGGTAGGCAGGGAGCGATTCATCACAGCTCTTCAATAAAGACTTGACAAGACTGAAATGAAAGGAAGGGAGTTAAATACTATTAACAGGAAACCCAAATTGGCTGGAAAGTACATTCTCATCTGTGTGTGATTGCCGACTTCTTCCAGCTGCCGGCCATCAAGAGCGCCTGGATCCTGTGCGGTGTCTGCTGTTTCAACACATATTGCATTTACTTTGCATAGAGGAAATGGCCTACATCCTTTACACACAGAGTATAGTACATATTTCTTTCAAATTGCATTTACTTCCTTTTCAGAGGTGATAGTGTCAGCTGTGATGTGTGAAACATATTTGCTTTCCTGCAGCTACTGTTTTAAGAGGTAATTTACTTCCTCCATCCTGAGGAATCTTTATCTTCTTTCGAGTATCTCCTTCCACACTTCTGGAAGGATGTTTGCCTATATTAATGGATAGAGTCACAGGGGTGGCACATGGTCACAGGTAGCATAACTGTTCCCACAACCAATGATCTCTCTTTAAGGACTCTTTATCTTGTTAATTTATGCTCTCTTTATTTATTGCTATTTACTTATATTTGCATTTGCACAGTTTGTTGTCTTTTATGCTCTACTTGATCTTTCATTGATCCTGTTATAGTTACTGTTCTATAGGTTTACTGAATATGCCCACAAGAAATGAATCTCAGGTTTGTACATGGTGACATATACGTACTCTGATAATAAAATTTACTTTGAACTTTTTGAAATTTGCCACCTCACAATTCCAGTGTCCTGACCCCCAGTGCTGCCTGAGTGAAGCTTCTCCGTTCTCTGGGATTGCATCATTACCTCCGGATGCTCTGGTCTCATGTGGCTGGGTGGATTAATTGACCAAGTATGGTGGGTGAGTAGCAGAATCTTGAGGAAGTTGATAGGAATGAGGGAAAAATCCAGTGGAATTAGTCTATGATTAGCATAACTGAGTGCATGATTGTTGACATGGACTATGCAGACCAGCAACTGAACCGGAAGCTTGGATGACAACTTAAGCACGGGCTGAAGTGGAAAGGAGTACAGGCCAAATAAAGGTGGTGGCAGGGTCCAAGCCCCAGAGTGTATTGAAGCGACGGAAACCTGTGTTTGCACAATGACTTGGACGCTGGGCCAGATTGAAATGGTCAGGATGTCGGGGCGAGTTCAGCTTGCTGGTCTGCTCTGGGCTGAGCTAGGGGTGTGTGGATGGACTCTTGTCGTGGACTTCAGTTCAGAACGCTATCTGCTTGCATTTTTTTGTTTGAATTATTCGTTATGTTTCTCTGCACGTTGGGTGTTTGACAGTCTTTTTTTAATGGCTTCTCTTGATTTTGTTTTATGGTTTTCTGTAAGGTGATGAATCTCGAGGTTGTATAATGGAAACATACTCTGATAATAAATGTACTTTGAACTTTTTGAACTTCAAGGGGTCAATTTCCAAGTTGTCAGACTCTATGATGTTCACTCCATAACGCCCTTCATCTCAGGATAGTTCTTGTGATTAAACCACTTGTATAAGGGCTGACCACTTGGCTGGATTCAATCTCCAAGACTGGTTCTGGCAAATGCCTTTTGACCTGGATTTGGCTAGCTCTATACCACTCCAAAAGAAGCATCCCCTCTCCTAGGCTGTGGCATGATCTGCCTGGCCTTTCAGCTGTTCTAGACAGTTCCTATGAGAGGCAAGGAAAGCCAAAACTAGTCTTTATTCTAAGTCTGGTAAAAACTAAATATACTGGAATGATTGCAGATTTTTCAACCTGCTATTTTTATTCAAGTACTAATCAATCTTCTTGCTATAAATGAACTTCTGCTTTGCAAGAAATAACTCATAATTAATATATAGGCATCTATTAATAGAAACATAGAAAGCAGGTGCAGGAGTAGGCCATTCGGCCCTTCGAACCTGCACCGCCATTCAGTATGATCATGGCTGATCATCCAACTCAGAACCCTTACCTGCCTTCTCTCCAAACTCCCTGATCCCTTTAGCCACAAGGGCCATATCTAACTCTCTCTTAAATATAGCCAATGAACTGGCCTCAACTGTTTCCCGTGGCAGAGAATGCCACAGATTCACCACTCTCTGTGTGAAGAAGTTTTTCCTCATCTCGGTCCTAAAAGGCTTCCCCTTTATCCTCAAATTGTGACCCCTCATTCTGGATTTCCCCAACATCAGGAACGATCTTCCTACATCTAGCCTGTCCAATCCCTTTAGAATTTTATACGTTTCAATCCCCCCTCAATCTTCTAAGTTCAAGAGAGTATAAGCCTAGTTGATCCGGTATTTCATCATATGAAAGTCCCCTCCAATTACATTAGCCACCCTCCAATCCACAGGAACTAATCCAGAAGGTAAAGAGTTTTGAAAAATTATCACTAATGCATCCACTATTTCTTGGGCTACTTCCTTAAGCACTCTGGGATGCAGAGCATCTGGCCCTGGGGATTTATCTGCCTTTAATCCCTTCAATTTACTTAACACCACTTCCCTACTAACATGTATTTCCCTCAGTTCCTCCATCTCACTAGACCCTCGATCCCCTACTATTTCCAGAAGATTATTTATGTCCTCCTTAGTGAAGACAGAACCGAAGTAGTTATTCAATTGGTCTGCCATGTTCTTGTTCCCCATTATCAATTCACCTGTTTCTGACTGTAAGGAACCTACATTTGTCTTAACCAATCTTTTTCATTTCACATATCTATAAAAGCTTTTACAGTCAGTTTTTATGTTCCCTGCCAGCTTTCTCTCATAATCTTTTTTCCCCTTCCTAATTAAGCCCTTTGTCCTCCTCTGCTGGACTCTGAATTTCTCCCAGTCCTCAGGTGTGCTGCTTTTTCTGGCTAATTTGTATGTTTCTTCTTTGGAATTGATACTATCCCTAATTTCCCTTGTCAGCCACGGGTGCACTACCTTCCCTGGTTTATTCTTTTGCCAAACTGGGATGAACAATTGTTGTAGTTCATCCATGCTATCTTTAAATGCTTGCCATTGCATATCCACCGTCAACCTTTAAGTATCATTTGTCAGTCTATCTTAGCTAATTCGCGTCTCATACCTTCAAAGTTACCCTCCTTTAAGTTCAGAACCTTTTGTTTCTGAACCTCATCTTAATGCAGAATTCCACCATATTATGGTCACTCTTACCCAAGGGGCCTCGTATGACAAGATGGCTAACTATCCCTTCCTCATTGCTCAATACCCAGTCTAGAATGGCCTGCTCTCTAGTTGGTTCCTCGACATGTTGGTTCAGAAAACTATCCCGCATACATTCCAAGAAATCCTCTTCCTCAGCACCCTTACCAATTTGGTTCACCTAATCTATATGTAGATTGAAGTCACCCATTATAACTGCTGTTCCTCTATTGCACGCATTTCTAATTTCCTGTTTAATGCCATCCCCAACCTCACTACTACTGTTAGGTGGCCTGTACACAACTCCCACCAGCGTTTTCTGCCCCCTAGTGTTATGCAGGTCTACCCATTTTGATTCCACATCCGCCCGGCTAATGTCCTTCCTTTCTATTGCGTTAATTTCCTCTCTAACCAGCAATGCCACCCCACCTCCTTTTCTTTCATGTCTATCCCTCCTGAATATTGAATATCCCTGAATGTTGAGCTCCCATCCTTGGTCACCCTGGAGCTATGTCTCTGTGATCCCAACTATATCATATTCGTTAATAACTATCTGTACATTCAATTCATCCACCTTGTTACGAATGCTCCTTGCATTGACACACAAAGCCTTCAGGCTTGCATTTATGACACTCTTAGCCCTTATACAATTATGTTGAAAAGTGGCCCTTTTTGATTTTTGCCCTGGATTTGCCGGCCTGCCACTTTTACTTTTCACCTTACTACGTTTTGCTTCTACCCTCATTTTACACCCCTCTGTCTCTCTGCACTTGTTCCCATCCTCCTGCCACATTAATTTAAATCCTCCTGAACAACAGTAGCAAACACTCCCCCAGGACATTGTATATTAAACATTTCCTGTTTGAAGAAGCACAGAGCCAATAAATCAAGCCAAATCTTTATTCATGAAGATTAAGAAAAACACATCTTCAGCAATGTATTAACCTATTCTACAGATTGTTACAGAGGATAGGTGAAGCCCCTTCAAACTCTGAACCAAAACTCAGAATTCTGCTTCCCATATAATTGTGAAATCTGGCAGTAAGACCCAAATTTATTTACTTAATTTTATTTTTATTTGTTTAGAGATACAGCATGGAGTAACTCTTTTGGTTCAACAAGCCACACCACCCAGCAATCCACTGTTTTAACACTAACCTAATTACAAGACAAGTTACAATGATCAATTAACCAACTAAGTGGTACATCTTTAGATTTTGGGAGGAAACCGGTGCACCTGGAGCAAACTCACATGGTCACGGGGAGAACGTACAAACCTCTTAAAGACGGCTGCAGATTTGAACCCTAAACTCTGGAAATGACTGGAACTAGAATAGTGTCACACTACCACTATGCTACAATTGTGCCCTGTGGTATATTTACATTACAGTGATTTCTGGTTAACTGCGCCATTGGTTAATCAGGGCAGCCATGTATTTGGGAAAACTATTAAAGAACAAAAACTAATCGAGAAAATAGTTGAGATTCCCTTCATTTATTTGGGACACGACGCCTCTTAATTGGTGCAGAGGCAATTGCAGAACAGTTTCTAACTAGCATCAGACATGTGCACTTGTGCTGTGTTAGGCACTATACTGTGCTTAGAACAGTTTTTTAAATAGCGTCTGTTGTATGTGCCTGTGTCCAAAAAGCAGTGATTTTTGTCACTGATAGTTGGCCTTCCCACTTCAGCTTGGCTTTTAAAATGATCAAACCTCAGATCTTTCCTCTCCTCGGCTCCCCCACATTGAATTACCTCCGAGTCCACTCCAGCAACTCCAGACCAGACACACTGCAACCGTCGTGCCCCAGTGAGACTGCAGCCACTCCACAAAAATGCTAGATTGTACAGGCGATTCAGCTCAACTCCAACAGAGAAATCACAGGCCACTCTTTGCAGCTATCGTTTACCAGCACGGTAGCGTGGTGGGTAGCACAACGCTCTACAGTACCAGCAACCCGGGCTCAATTCCCATCACTGCCTGTCTTGTATGTTCTTCCCGTGACTGCGTGGGTTTCCTCCGGGTGCTCTGGTTTCCTCCACGTTCTAAAGAAATACGATTGGTCATTGTAAATTGTCCCATGATTAGGCCAGGATTAAATGGGGGGATTACTGGGTGGCTTGGCTCGAAGCCGGAAGAGCCTATTCCGTGCTGTCTCTCAGCAAATAAATAAGCGTGAACAGAGAAGTATTTAGTTGCTTTCTTTGTTTCATTGGCAACCAGCAGGTTGTCATTTAAACCAGTAAGTAGCACCACCATGAAGTGGAAATCCAGGGACATTGCTGCAAAAGTGAAATGGCTCACTCTTCATTTGTCTGACGCACTGTAGGTCTAACATCACTGAAACGCTTCAGTACTATTCTGGGAACAGACAACTTGATTGGCAGTAATAAAAGCATAAAATGTTGGAAGCACTCAGGCAGATCAGAGAGCAAATGTGGGAAAAAGAAACAGGATTATTGTTTTGGGACCCATCTTGATTGGAAGCCTATCCAAACCATAAAAAAAAATCACTTTTTCCACAGCTGTCATACCAAAGCTGCAATGCTACGAGTCGTAAAACTACTTTGACAGCCCCTTCCCAATAGATTGAAGTTATTTTTCAATATATATTCAGATTTCTCAGGTAATTCTTGATGAAGGGAACAATGAAGTAGTCAATTATTATTTTGGTGCTATTGAGTATTTCCAGATACGAGGAGTTGATAACAATAAAATAACATCTGTTCAAATTACTCCTTTGAACAGGGATTAATACTAGAATGCCATTCACTTTTTACAAAGATAAAAATGAAATAAAAGGGTTATTAGCCTCTAGAGGCAGATTTCATTTATACCAAGTCATTTTGATTTTGGGATCATGAACATGAGTTCTGCAGTGTACAGCAGCTGGGAAAATTAATCAAGCAAGTTTTTTTTTTACAAGGAGCAAAGCAGAAAATTACATTTCACTAAATCACTAAAATTCACATTTAAAATATTGCACATAAAGTAAAGATTGGTTCATACACATTAGATGAAGGAATAATACTATTCGGAGATCACAAACTTCCAAAAGAAGTTATACTCTAGAATTTCTAAATGTTCTTATGAGAAAGCAAAATGGTGCATTAGTGACATTTGTTACATCATCAGCAACAATAAATACAAAATTGAGTCAGGTTTTATAAACAAACATAAACATTTATTAATCTCTGCTCAACAACAGTGAAAAGTAAACGAACGACTAATTTAACTGGAAGTTAACTGCAATACGACAAATTAACAAACAACCAAACTCTGTAACAGTTCTTAAAGTGGTAAATTCGAACACAGTCTTAAAGTGGTAAAATCGAATGTCCAAGTGATTTATACAGTCAGTAAGGAGAGACTTCCCTGAAAACTGATTTCTTCAAAGACATGATGTTACTGCTGATCCCAGCCGAGAGATGCCTTGTCCAAAGAATTCATGACGAAGGAAATAAAACAGCTTAGAGGAACTGACCTTTTTCCTGGAGGGTGAACACTGCACAAACCTTCCTGATCTTGCAGGGGTTATCTCAGATACAGGGCACTATTCCTGAATGAAGATTCAATAAGTTTGATCCTTTATAAAATCTCCGAACGACACCAACTTTACTCAATTCTTCAGGTTCCCGTACTTTAGTAAGGTCTTCACTCTCCAATACTAGACTGTAAAGGTAAATCAAAGGTGCAACAAACAAGAACTGGCAGTGATTGGCGAAACTGCTGGCACCACGTTTTACCTTAAAATAGAAAGTAAATCTCCACTTTAAAACAAAACGGAGTCATGAGATGAATACGCAGCATAACGAATTACTAACAAGTTAACTGATGAAATAACTGCATGACAATAGGGGTTTCTCCTTTATATACCTGTTGGGAACATGCCATCACATGACCTCACGCCGGTAGGAAAATTACATCATGTGACCTCTCACTGCCAGGAGAATTACATCACCCCACCATCACAAGACTATTACATCATGCTCACAAGATACTCAATTACACTATGGTCGTAAGACAGTCACAAGATACCCACGAGGTATGTAACACATTAGGTAGTCAGTGCCAGATGTATTGGAGAGCTAGGATTATAAACTAGCAACCCTTTACATCTGAGTTGCACCTAAATAAGCTTTAAATAGTTAATTTTGCCCTATGGTGGGTACTATGAGAAAATAGCTTAAGTTCATGACAATTCAATAATTTCTATCTGGATGCTATCCATGAGCATTCCACACACATTGAAAGGTATTTCTGATTGCAACTTCTGGAATTTCACAAAGAAGATTCACTAGAATGATTCCGGGAATTAGAGGGTTAGCATATGAGGAACGTTTGTGCGCTCTTGGACTGTATTCCTTGGAGTTTAGAAGAATGAGGGGAGACCTCATAGAAACATTTTGAATGTTGAAAGGCATGGATAGAGTGGATGTGGCAAAGTTGTTTCCCATGATGGGGGAATCTAGTACGAGAGGGCATGAATTAAGGATTCAAGGGCGCCCATTCAGAACAGAAATGCGAAGAAAGTTTTTTAGTCAGAGGGTGGTGAATCTATAGAATTTGTTGCCACGGGCAGCAGTGGAGGCCAAGTCATTGGGTGTATTTAAGGCAGAGATTGATAGGTATCTGAGTAGCCAGGGCATCAAAAGTTATGGTGAGAAGGCGGGGGAGTGGGACAAAATAGGAGAATGGATCAGCTCATGATAAAATGGAGGAGCACACTCGATGGGCCGAATGGCCGACTTCTGCTCCTTTGTCTTATGGTCTTATGTTTAAGTGCACTTGAGTACATTCAAGACAAAAGTCCTTTACCAACCAGCTCTTTCTCCATCACACTTTCACAGACCTGAAGGTAATATGAAACCATAGAAAACATGGATCAATTCTTGTATCTCAGCTGTGACTATTCATCAGATCTAGATGTCAGCCATGAAATTCACCATCACTTTCAATGTACGAGTACAACCCTTGGTTGACTGAGAGAAAGGATATTTGAAGACATCAGACTTGGCAAAAACATGGACTACTAGGCAGCAATGATTTCATGTGCCCAATATAATTCAGTGATTATTACTACCTGTTATGTTTTGCATCTCCAAAACTAATCAAACCCAAAACACAGGGAGCCTGGGGATAAACATGTATGCTTAGCCCTTACTTTTAGTAAGGCACACACTTACATTGTGGTGGCGGAATGATGTATGCCATTCATGTACTTCTAAAGAAAACCAATAATGCATTATATAAACAAAGACAATATACTTACAATATTACTCAAATATTAAATAACGACACTCCTCCCAGCTTAGCTATAAACTTCAACTCAACATAGAATGCATCTCAACTATATACACAGTATCCTGTGTAATACAGCTACTATATAGACATCCACAGTATAGTAAATTTTAAATTGTCCCATTCAGGCCTAATTATTCAATCACTGTTGGGGATTTCTTACTCTTGTTGGACAGCATCTTTCCCAGCCAGTGTCCAATTCCGTTTTAATTAATTTGCCATTCACTTCCGGTGTAAGCCACATGGCTTGTCTGTTGGTTTTCACGTTCTAAATCTCGAGGCCTGTGTCACTCTCATCATTATCAGATTTTATAAAAAGATCATGCAGATTAGTGCTCTTCTTGAAACTGCAACTTGACTTTTTATCTTTTTCTCCCCTCTGTGCAGACTATTTTTGTCTGCCTGGAATGTTGTTTGTATGTGTCCTAATTTGTTGCATATTCTGCAAGTTTCGCCTTTAAACCTACATCAGTCTGGTGTAAGTGAGCCACTGTCACAAGGTAGCATAATTTGTTCAGCTAGGCAGGACCCCAAGATCAAGGTGCATCGACAAGAAGAAGATAAAGGAAGAAAGCGATGGAGAGAGGGAACATGAGAAAGAAAAAGAAAGGGATCAAAGCAGATCCAGAGAGAGAAAAGGAGAAGAAAGATGTCCAGAGCTGTCAAAATCACCTCCTCCAGTCTCAAAGTCAATTCCTATGGAGGAGGCCTCAGAACGTGAGATTATTTTCATAGCCACAAGTCTCACATGCCATGCCGAGTGATCAACCTTGTCAGGAAGGGTGTTATCCTACAAGAGTAAGAAACCCACACTGTGATGAAATCTTTCTGCCTGAATGGGACAATTTAAAATTTACTATACTGTGGATGTCTGTATGTAGTAGCTGTATTAGATAGTATACTGTGTATATATTTGAGATGCATTATCTATTGATTTGGAGTTTGTAGATAAGCAGGGAGGAGTGTTGTGTATTAATATTTGAATAATCTTGAATATACAGTATATATTGCTTGATTAAGCAATTTTGATTATTTAAATTATTAATTATGGGTTATAAGTAAAAATAAGCTAAAGAAGAAACTGGACAGCAAAGGCACCCCAAGTGCAGACTCTGACACAGGAAAGAAATGGGAGCACTGGAAAACTACCATCCAAGATGGGGCTGTCGAGGTAGCTGGCTTCTCCTCGAGAAGAAGCAAGAACTGGTTTGATGAAAACGATGTTGAAATCCGGAATCTGCTCCCAAAGAAATGCTGCTCCCATCAAATGGTGCTGCCTAGACCCAACGATCAAGCGGCCAAGGCAGAATACAGACAACCAACAGACAAGCAGCACCCTCCATGCAAAACGATTGGTGGACTGCCCTAGCAGAACGAACACAGCACCATGCAAACACCAGCAACACTCGAGCCTTTTACAAATTACTGCGAATAGTGCATGGTTCGACTCATCGGGTTCAACCTCTCTACGCTTATCCGATGGTTCCAGCCTGCTGACAGACAAGGAAGCCATCATGAGGCAATGGACAGAGCACTATAAGAGCCTTTTCAGTGATACTTGTCAAGTACACGAGACATCCATTGAAATGATCCCCCAGCATGAAATCAGACTTATACAGATAGCCCGCTGATTCTGGACGAGGTCAACAGCACTGTTTCCAAGCTGAAATGCCATCCCAGGCATTGATGGAATCCCAGCGGATGCATGCAAAATGGCAGAGACATTCTCCTGAGAGAACTCACAAACCTGTTCGCGCTCTGTTAGGAGAAAAGTTCAGTTGCAAATGACCTATGTGACATTGTTACTGTCTCTCTGTACAGAACAAAGGGGAGAAATCAGATTGCTTGAACTACAGGGGCGTCCCCTGCGGTCCACTGCCAGGAAGATCCTCCCCAGAATTCTCTTAGACAGAATCATCCCAACCATTACCGAACGCAACCTCACAGAGAGTCAGTGCAGATTCAGAGCATCAGATATGGGAGAAGTGTCGTGAACAGAACATGGGACTGTACGCAGTGTTCATTGACCTGACCAAGGCCTGTGATACAGTCAGCTGCGATAGTCTCTGGAAGATTCTTTCAAAGCTTGGCTGTCCCCCGAAATTCCTCACCATTCTGCAGCTGCTCCATGAAAGCCAAGGTGATCAAGTTAAACATAACAGCAAACTGTCTGACTCATTCCCCATCGGTACTGTGGTTTGGCACCAATGCTCTTTGTCACCTGATGCTATGGGAAGAAAAAGACTCCACCTCGGAGAGCACTTACATTCGGTTCCACACTGATGGAAATATCTTCAACCTCCGCTGTCTTCACAAAGGACGAGCTACAGGCTGCAGTCACAGTCCGCCAAGGCTGCAAGGGCTTTTGCGTTACCGGTCAGTTTGAAGGAAACAATGATCCTCCATCAGAAGCCCCCTCGTGGTGTTTACAACCCACCTCCGGTCACCATTGCCGACCACCCTCTCACCATGACTGAGCAGTGCACCTACCTGGACAGCGTCGTCTCCAATGATGCTATGGCAGTAAGGGACGTTGACAATCGACTTGCCAGAACCAGCAGTGCCTTCAGGCACCCCCAGAAACATGTGTAGAAGAACCACCAGCTGTGTCTGTCCACAAAAATCCAGGTGTTCAGGGCTGCCATTGTCACAACATTGCCATACGACTCTGAAGCCTGGGTCTTGTACCACAAGCAAATCCGGTTGCTCGAGCACTTCCATCAGCACTGCCTCTGCTCCATCATGGGTATCAGTTGGCAGGGCCATGTCTCCACCAACAAGGTCCTGGACAAGGCTCAGCTTCCAAGCACTGAAACCACTTTGCTGCTCAGGCAGCTCTGCTGGGCAGGCCACATGCCCTTCATGGACAACTCCAGGTTACTGAAAGCAGTACTCTACAAAGAACTCTCACAGGACAGGAGAAATAATGGTGCCCTGCAGAAGAGATGCAAAGACCAACTTAAGTAGCAACTTCTCTCAGGCAAATATCGAAGTCAACGAGTGTCAGCAGCTGACTTGTGACAGAGACCACTGAAGGATGTTGATCCATGGAGCAGCCTAGAAGAGCGACTGTTGAAGAGAAGAGAAGATGCAGAAAGGATCCTACTACCCACGTGCCCACACCCCCGATGTTCCCGTGTCCCCACTGCTTCAGAGTCCACAGATGAATTGTATATTTCATCACGCTACCATGTGATCTGTGTGCGCCTTGCTTAAAGTGAACTCGAAGTTAAACGTGCATTCCCAGACTCCCATGTTTTCCTTTGAATAGGTTTAATGTTCTGAAATTACAAAAATGAAGTCCATTTTCTGCCTTTTTTAGAACTCAACCATCTCTCTCCTTTTCCGAAGATTTATGTGATTATTGGACTGAAGTTTATATTGACCTCTTTCAGTTTTCTGTGTTTTTGTTCTTGTTGCTAATGGGCAGGTTGGGGTTCTGGGTGGGCTACCTAAGACCATAAGTCAATTAGACACAGGAGCAGAAATATGCCATTCAGCCCATCGAGTCTTCTCTGCCATTCCATTATGGCCGATCCTGGATCTCACTCAACACCATATACCTGCCTTCTCGCCATATCCTTTGGGGGAGGGGATTGGAGGTTTGATGTCGTTCTTGCTGTTTTTTACGAGGGAGAGGGTTGGGAGTTTGGGGTTTTTGATGTCTGGCTGCCGTTTTCAGGGTGGGTGATCTGTTCATTTTTTTGTGCAAGGGAGGGGTTGGAGGGTTTAGGGTTTGTGAGTTTAGTTTCTTTTTCCTTTTTGTATGAGGAGGGGGTTGATGTCTTTTCTTTCAACAATTTCCATGTTTTTTTCTGTATTTCATGGCTATCTGGAGAAGACAAATATCAGAGTTGTAGTACATGGATACGTGTGGTATATGGAGACAATAAAATGAATCTTTGAAAACATATGCTACACTATTTTTTACTCAACCATCTCTCTCTCTCTCTTTCCTTGCGAAGAAAAAAAACATGCTGCACCTCAACTGATAGGTGCACGTCTCTGGTTCATTTTAAAGAATAATTGTCACCACTGTTACATCCAAAACTAATCAAAAGAAGAACACGGAAAGCCTGGGGATAGACATATGTGCTTCGTTTTGACTTTTAGTGAGATGCACACTTATGAAGTAGTGGCGTAGTGATGTATGCCATTCACATACTTTTACATATAACCCATAATATTTAAATATTACAATATTAAATTTACAAGATTACTCAAATATTATTGAAATGCTACATACTTTATACTAACTATGCCAGGTGGCTCAAGCCACTGCAAAAATACCATCAATACTCTCTTTGCAAAATTCTTCATAAGCAAACCAACTTCATTTTCTTTACCCATGTTGACACTCAAGTTACACTCAGTTAGCTTGGGCAATTCACATCACCTGTACGTTCAACAGCAGACTCATGAAACATATACTCTCTTCCAAGTCCTGTCACAGGAACTGATTACAAAGAGAACAGAGGAAAGCACTCATGGCTGTATTCAGTACTGTTGGAAATCTGCACCATCCCTCTTGGTGCCTCTGGGCCATGAATGCTCAAAGTGCAGAAGGAACATTAGGGATGGGATTGAGAACGCCAAGGCCACCCACTCCTTTTGGCACCTTCTGGTCCATCTGCAGAAGACACTATGATTCCATCATATGCTTTATTAGCCACCAGAAATGGCACAAAACTGGAATGCTAGCAGGCCATCCTCAGTCTTGAGGAACAGTGCAAGAAACTTTATCTGTAATAACTGTACGTTTTGCTCAATAACAAGAGAAAATGCTGACAACATTTTTATTGCCACATATTCTGGGCCATTACTAATGACTGCTGTTTATTCCAACTTTGTTGTTGTTGTTATTGAGTGCCATCATGGCAACTCTATGGATAGTGTAGTTGCCCATAGCATTCTATCTGAGGAGCATTCTCTCTGAGGATAGCGACGTTGACGACGACACCCAGAGCCGCATTAAACAGGCATCAGCTGCCTTTGGGAGACTTCGGCGTAGCATCTTTCAGAACAGGAGCCTTCATCCTTCCACAAAAGTCGCTGTATACCAAGCAGTCTGTGTCACCAGCCTCCTTAATAGCTGTGAAGCTTGGGTAACCTACAGCCGTCACATCAAGTCCTTGGAGCGCTTCCACATAAGCTGCCTCCAGCGCATCCTGGGAATTACCTGGTGTGAGCGGGTGCCTCACACTGAAATACTTGTAAAGACCAACTGGAGAAGTATTGAGGCCATGATCACCCAGCATCAGCTGCAGTGGCTGGGCATGTGATAAGGATGCCCCCATGTCAGCTACCCCGCAGAGTGTTATACGGCCAGATACATCATGGTCGATGCTCAGCTGGAGGGCCGAAGAAGTGCTATAAGGATCAGATGAAGAATGCTTTAGGGAAGTGCAAGATCAGACCCGAGGACCTGGAGGAGGTTGCTGCTGACCGTACCGCTTGGCGACAGCTGTGTAGGGACGGGGTTCGTATTCTGGAGATGGAAAGAACAACCAGAAGACAGCAGAAGAGAGCCAGGAGAAATGCAGCCATGGTTGCCACCACTACCACATATACATGTCCCACCTGCAATAGAGCTTGTGGGTCCAGGATAGGACTGTATAGTCATCAAAGATCTCACCATTAAAGGAGTGGACATTGTCATTGGATTTCGATGGACAACTGAAGAAGTTTTCGTGGCAATATACAGATGTAGATTGCCAGGCCTTTCTTCTGAGCAGGTACTGTTGCTGCTCAGGTTGGGACCTGGCTGGATTTGAACTCAGGACCATCCACCTCAAAGTCCAATGCTAATGCCACTACACCACCAGCCGAATTCCAACTTTACTCCTTCATAATTTATAGATAATTAATCCAGCATATATAGGAAGGATGAGTGACAAGGTCTCCCATTCAGTGCCTTAGTGGGGTCATTGTGTTGTAGAGGATGAATTGTTTTGTGGTGTCGCTCAGTTGCTCCTCTGAGGCTCTGATTCCAATGTTTAACCTTTTGTTTCCATCTCTTCCTGAGGATTCTACTGTTCCTCTGCACCTGGTGGGCACACCATGACAGCAGGTGCATATCACAAGTCCTGGTTATGCCAATACTGACGCCAGGCAGATAATCTCTGAAAAGTATTGAGAATTTCTGGAGTCACCTATCTTGTAAAGACACTGTTCAGCAGAAGGCAAAGGCAAACCATTTCTGTAGAAAAATTTGCCAAGAACTATCATGGTCATGGAAAGACCATGATCGCCTATTTCATACGACGTGGCACATAATGAACAAACAAATATAAGAAGGAAACATAAACTTGAATATCAATGGTAACTATTTCATTGAGGTTAAAGTCCTGTTCAGTTTCCTTTATACAAAACCAATACCTAATCAGATGCTACACACAAAGTGCTGGAGGAACTCAGCAGTCCAACTAGAAGGAAATGGACAGTCAACACTTCTGATTGCAAAATGTCAGCTGTTTAATCCCCTCCATAGCAGCTGATCTGCTAAGTTTCTCGAATTCTTTGTGTGCTACTTCTGATTTCCAGCATCTGCAGTCTCCTTCACCTTCAATCAGATGATCATTTGTCAGTGTAAGGTCAATATATGAGATATGGAGCTAGTGCAACCAAATAAGTATAGAGTACGGTGGACGGAGGAGTTTGTTTCTGAGCTGTACAATCTATATAATTCTTTAGAAAATAAACCTAATGTGTCCTTTTTAAAATATTTGATTCTGTGTCAACCTGGGGTTCACGGACCCCTTGGTTAATGGAATAAAAAAAATTGGGAGCCCCTTATGTCAACCATCTAAACAAGTTCCAAGTACATTTATTATCGAAGTATGTCTACAATTTACAACCTAGAGATTCACCCTCTTGCAGGCAGCCACAAAACAAAACAAAAACACAATAGAATTCATGAAAAGTCCCATACCACAAAAGATAGTCATATATCTAATCTGCAAAAAAGAAAAGACAAATTGTGCAAACAATAAAAAGTGTAAATAAACAATCCACAGAACATGAACTGGTGAGTCCCCGAAAGTAAGTGTGTTCTTTAAGCTCATTGCTTCTAGGCTCATTTCGACTCAGTGTCCTCACTTGTTGCTTAGGTACCCAAATGTACCAATATTGTGTTAGGCATATCTGAAAAGGAGAACTTACTGAGTGATAGTCCCTGATCAATGGGCCTATATGGCACCAGGTTCTGTCAATCAAGTCATGCTGTCTGATTAGAACAAGCTTCACCCACAAAATAAAAAATACTTTTGTAAGTTACCTCAAAGCACTTTAAAACACTTCTAACTAATTAAAATGCTTTGCAACAAACATACATGATTTCATTCAATATTACATCATTTATCAAAGTTGCTGGTGAACGCAGCAGGCCAAGCAGCATCTATAGGAAGAGGCGCAGTCGACGTTTCAGGCCGAGACCCTTCGTCCTGACGAAGGGTCTCGGCCTGAAACGTCGACTGCGCCTCTTCCTATAGATGCTGCTTGGCCTGCTGCGTTCACCAGCAACTTTGATGTATGTTGCTTGAATTTCTAGCATCTGCAGAATTCCTGTTGTTTACATCATTTATTTTGTTTTCTTGCCTCTCAGTTGTAAGATTTCCATTTTTAGATGTGTTTGACAAACCATGGCTGACAAGATCACTTTTGGATTGATGTTACAAGATTGTGGTTTTTATGTAGTCTTTGAAAGAGAGATAAATTGGACGGAATTGCCAGACTCTGGTTGCAGTATTTCACAGAATTCTCAGGTCCTGATGAAGGGTCTCAGCCTGAAACATCAGCTGTTTACTTTTTCCCATAGACTTTGCCTGGCCAGCTGAGTTCCTCCAGCAGTTTGTGTGTGTTGCTTTATTTGTCACCGTACTTTTTGTAGATTTTTCCGTTCAAGGCCTTTGGTGTTTAGATTATGAAGACACGCAATCCTCTTATACTGTCATTTAGGAATGCATGCATTAAGAAATGATACAATATTTCCATACCAGGCTGTGATGCAGCCAGTGAATATACACTCCACCACACATTTATAGAAATTTGCCAAAGTTTCAGATGTCATGCTGAGTCTTCACAGACTCCTCAGGAAGTAGAGGCATTGTCGTGTTTTATTTGTAATTGCACTTGTGTGCCAGACCTAGGACAGTCTTCTGAAATAATAACACAGAGGATTTCCAAGTTGCTGACCCTCTCCACCTCTGATCCTCCAAAGAGGACTGACTCATGATCTCTGGTTTCCTCCTCCTGAAGTTAACATTCATCTCCTTGGTCACGCTGACATTGAGTTATGGCACCAGTCAGCCAGACTTTCAATCTCCCTCCTATATGCAGATTCATGGTCACCTTTGATTTGGCCTACAACACTGGTGTCGTCAGCAAACTTGAATATAGCATTGGAGCTGCGCTTAGCCGCACTGTCATAAGTGTGAAGCGACTAGAGCAGGGGGCTAGGCACACAGCCTCGTAGTTCACCTGTGCTGATGGAGATTGTGGAGGAGATGCTGTTGCCAATCCAAACGGATTGGGGTCTGCAAGTGAGGAAATTGAGGACCCAATTGTACAAGGACATTTTGAGGCCAAGGTCTTGAAGTTTATTAATTAGTTCAGAGGGATGAGGGGATAATTGAGGAGAAATTAGTTGAAAATGCAGATTACATAGAGATGGTCGGCACCAAGTCTGCAGAGGGTTGTGTAACAATGGAGCTGAAAATGTTTAGTTAAGTCAATGACTAGCACAATAACAATATGAAATGTTTGCAACACTTTACAGGTCAGGCAGCATCAAGAAAAGACAAGCAATTAACATTTCAGCTCTGGGAAAATTCTGTTTCGACAAATACTGTCCAAACTGCTCCGCGTTTCCAGCATTTTCTGCTTTTAATTTCAGATTTCCAGCAGCTGCAGTGTTTTTGATTATCATTCACTGATTCATATTTTCTATTCAATGTCTGTAAACAAATGTAATGGCTTGGTGGTCTAAGCATAAATGCTCATTTTGAAAGCATCATTCCTTAAATGAAAATGCACGGCTGAGATTGTGAAACACATTGCCAACATAGAGTTTTTTGTTGGTGTTAAATATATTAAAGCAAAATATTCTAAGTCAGCTTACTTGTGTATTTTTTTACTGTTATCAGTAACAAACAAGAAATTCAAATCAAATGGTAACTTTAAAAATCTAAAGAGTGTGGTCAATCAATTGGTCGATCAATCGAACAGGCATCTTAGAGAGACAATGAAAGCAACTGATACTGATTTGTTCAAATGAAAATTAAATGGATTTCTTTCAGAATATATGATTTTAGCTTACAATATAATAGGTAATTAGGCACATGAAGATTAATGTAAGAAATTCAGAGTACTACAGACAAAATCCAGAGGAGACTATACTTAACTGAAAGAAAATAATGATGGTAATTAAATTTGGATGCCCAAAGGCTGGTGAGAGAGGGAAAGTACAAAAGGAGATTTGTGAGGCAAGTTTTTGCTTCACAGAGAGAGTGGTAGAGTTACATGGAACACAGAGCCATGGTAGGTGCTGGAAACAGATATGACAGCAATATTTAACAGGTATTTACACAGCAGCAGATGGAAGGTTAGAAATCACTTGCAGTAACATAGCAACACACACAAAATGCTGGTGGAACGCAGCAGACCAGGCAGCATCTATAGGAAGAGGTACAGTCGGCGTTTCGGGCCGAGACCCTTCACCAGTCCTGACAAAGGGTCCCAGCTTGAAACGTCGACTGTACATCTTCCTATAGATGTTGCCTGGCCTGCTGCGTTCCACCAGCATTTTGTGTGTGTTGCTTGAATTTCCAGCATCTGCAGGTTTCCTTGTGTTTGCAGTAACATAGAATTAGTTTCATTTGGCATAATGGTCGACACAGAGATTATGGGCCAAAGGGTCTGTTCCTGTGCCTATTTCCTGCTCTAAGGTTTCCTTTTTAGCTCTTGCCATATATATTTCTACGAAATCCATCTACATGAAACGTTGATGTGGAAAAGCAGCAGTCATCATCGAAGATCCTCACCACCCAGGCCATACCCTTTTCTCACTCCTGCCAACAGGTAGGAGATACAAGTACTCACACCACCAGGCTCAAGAACAGTTACTACTCCTGAACCATCAGGCTCTTGAATAAAAGGGGATAACTACACTCATTCTACTTCTGGTGTTCACACAGCCAATGTCTCACTTAGGGATTCTTTATCTTGGTTTTTCATGCTTGTTATTTATTGCTATTTATTTGCATTTTCATTTGCACATTTTGTTGTCCACTGATCCTGTTTGCAGGTATTGTTCGATAGATTTGCTAAGTATGCCCCCAGGTAAAAGAACCCCAGGGTTCTAGGCGGTGATACATATGTACTCCGATTATCAAGAATGAAAAGTGACTGTCAATATATACACTATAAAATTCACAATCATCAAAACACCAATGATCAGATAATCTGCTTCACGGAACTTGGTTCAGAAATAGTGGCCAAGACACCAAAGCAAACTGCACTTCTCTTTAAAATGATGCAGTAGGATTACATATGTTCAATCGAAAGAGAACCCAGATACTCAGTTTTATGAGTCATCTAAAACAAAGCACATCATACAGTGATCTGCCCTGCTAGCATTGCACAAAAAGAAGTCATTTAACAAACTTTAATTACTGTGTATTATCTATTTTAACATAGGATAGAACTCGCTCCACAAAAGTATGTAATTTTTTTTGGCTTTTATATCAAAATGTTTTGGGTTTTTACAGTAAAGACGCAGGCTCAAAATATGTGCAGCATATTCATGTACTGCATTGCTGCAGCAGTGCAGATTGGGATGTTTCACTGCAGAGTCCCCCGGACCCCATATTAATACAGGACAAGGATGTACAGGAGAGAGATAGATCAGCTAGTAGAGCAGTGTCACAGCAAGAATCTTGCACTCAACGTCAGTAAGACCAGAGAAATGATTGTGGATCTCAAGAAGGCTAGGACGAGGGAACACACACCAGTCCTCATAGAGGGATCAGAATTGAAAAGAGTGAGCAACTTCAAGTTCCTGGATGGCAATATCTCTGAGGATCTGTCCTGGACCCAACATATCAATGCAGCTACAGAGAAGGCATGACAGAGGATGTATTTCATTTGGAGTTTGAGGAGATTTGGCATGTCATGCAAATTTCTGCTGATGGAGAGTGTTCTAACTGGCTGCATCACTGTCTGCTACGGTGGCGGGTGGGGGGGGCTACTACACAGGATCGAAATAAACTGCAGAGAGTTGTAAATTTCGTTATTTCCTTCATGTGCACTAGCCTCCGTAGTATCCAGGACATCTTCAAGGAGTGATGCCTCAAAAAGGTGGCATCCATCATTACGGACCCCCAACATCCAAGTCATGCCTTGTTCTCATTGCTACCATCAGGAAGGAGGTACAGAAATTTGAAGGTGCACACTCAGTGAGATTATGTGGAAAAGGGATTGGGGATTGTAGATGTGAGTCGATGATGATAATGGTCAGTGTAGGCCTGAGCTTATCATGAATGTCCTTAACAGATGGGAAGGTTCTACGAGCAGCTGCTACTCATCTGACTTAGCCTTGAATTTTTGTTTTGATGTGTAGTGGTGAGGAGAGGTGGGGTCTGTCCTGCCAGGTAAACGTGTCCATACTTTGACTGGATTCCCAGGCCAGAAATTCCTGACTTTGTCAAAAATTCTTCACGATTTGGGACTTTACAACTATTACTCCCATTGATAAACCATTATGACAGCGTATAAATTTCTAGACACAAGAGATTCTACAGATACTGGAAACCCAGAGCAACATAGGCAAAACGTTGGAGGAAATCAGCAGGTTAGGCAGCATCTCTGAGAAGGAATAAACAGTCGATGTTTCAGGCTGAAAACCCTCCAAGAGGTCGACTGCTTATTCCTTTTTATAGATGCCGCCTGATCTGTGAGTTCCTCCAGCATCTTGAATGTGTTACTCTATAAAATTATAGCTTTAGGCTGACCTGACTGTCAAAGCAATCAAGATAACTTGCATGCATCAAAAAGATTGAAACATTATTCTTCATTATTTTAAATGATCACTAAATTTTTAAAATAAGATTCCCAAAGCAGTGGAATGAAAAGCAATTAAATAAATTTATATGAATGTGATTGAAATAAAAATGCAAATAGCCTGCACTCATTTCCATTCTCTACAACTACTCACCACCACTAAAATCAAAGGAGTCACCGAGCTGGCAGACGGTGGGAGCCTAATACTCAACCGTTCCGTTACATAAGGATTCGAATGTCTGGAGAAGTTGCAGTGAAAGTGGCAATTATCTGTGAGGAAGGGAACTGCTGACTTTTGTTTGCAGAGTTGTAGAATATCATACTTTATCAGCAGAAAGTCTGTTTTTTTCCAATAAATTTATGATAGCAGAGAGGAGTCTAAAGAGATAATTTATTTTTCATTTAAAAAAAGATGAAGAGCCAAACATATGCAGTGGTTTCTACACAATTCCAATTGACGATGGGCTCCACAGTAGTGCAGTGGTTGGCACTACACTATTATAGCTCGGGTCATTGGAGTTTGGCGTTCAATCCCAGCAAACGCTGTAATGAGTCCATATGTCCGCCCCATGGAATGCATGCGGTTTCTCTGGATGCTCCGGTTTCTGCACTCAGCCCAACCGGTTAATTGGTCATTGTAAATTGTCCTATGATTAGGCTAGGGTTAAACTCAGGGCTGTTGGGCAGTGCAACTCAAAGAGCTGGAAGTACCGATTCTGTGCTGTATCTCTAAATACAGTAAATAATTTCCCTTTCAAAGAATGATTTGAGGCTCCTTTCCGTTCCTTCTTAGCAGAATATCTGAGAAATGAGAGGGAAATTCAGACATCCATCTTTGGAACTAAACTATCTGCTAACTATTTGTAGTTTCTAGAATAGGGAGGGTTCCTGAGTAGTGCCACTGATGTTTCAGAAAGCTGCCATCAGCAATCACTCCCTGGCTTCTCATATTCTAGTTGGCTCAGTAATGTCATTCACCGATGTCTGATTGCAAATACTATGGGCTTTTAAGATTTTAATACAGTAGAATAAAGGGAATTAGAGAGGCATGAGACAGGAGCCAGCAAAAATTGATTGGAAAAGGACCCTGGCGGTGATGGCGACAGAGCAGCAATATCTGGAATTTCTGGAAGCAATTTGGAAGACAGAGAACAGATACATCCCAAAAAGGAAGAAGTATTCTAAGTATTCTAAAGGCAAGATGCCAATACCGAGGCTAACAAGAGAAGTCAAGGCCAACATAAAAACCAAAGAGAGGGCATAAAAAGAAAGTGAAGATGGAATACGAAAGTAGGAATACTATGGAATAATATTAAAGAAGATCCCAAAAGTTTCTTCAGATGAACTGAATAGGTACCTTGCATCAGTCTTCACTGTGGAAGACACTAGCAGTATGCCAAAAGTTCGAGAGTGTCTGGGGAAGAAGTGACTGGTACGTTATTACTAGGGAGAAGGTTCTTGGGGAAACTGAAAGTCCTGAAGGTAGATAAGTCACCTTGACCAGATAGTATATACCCCAGGATTCTGAAAGAGGTGGCTAAAGAGATTTTGGAGGCATTAGTAATGATCTTTCAAGAATCAATTGATTCTGACATTGGTTCTGGAGAAATGGAAAATTGCAAATGTCAATCCACTCTTCAAAAAGGGAGAGAGGCTGAAGAAAGAAAATTATAGGCCAGATAGTCTGACCTCAGTGGTTGAGAAGATGTGGAATCAATTGTTAAAGATGTCGTTTTGGGGTACTTGGAGGCACATGATAAAATAGGCCATAGTCAGCATGGTTTCCTCAAGGGAAAATCCTATGTGACAAATCTGTTGGAATTCTTTGGAGAAATAACAAGCAGGATAGACAAAAGAGAATCAGTGGATGTTGTGTCCTTGGATTTTCAGAAGGCCTTTGACAAGATGCCACACATGAGGCTGTTCAACAAGCTATGAGCCCATGGTATCACTGGAAAGATTCTGGCATGGAGGCAGAGAGTGGGAATAAAAGGAGCATTTTCTGGCTGGAGGCAGAGAGTGGGAATAAAAGGAGCATTTTCTGGCTGGAGGCAGAGAGTGGGAATAAAAGGAGCATTTTCTGGCTGGCTGCTGGTGACTAGTGGTGCTCCACAGGGATCTGCGTTGGGATTGATTCTTTTTATGATACATGTCAATGAATTGGATGATGGAATTGATGGCTTTGTTGCAAAGTTTGCAGAAGATATGAAGATACATGGAGAGGCAGGTAGTTTTGAGGAAGTAGAGAGGCTACAGAAATACTTAGACAGATTAGGAGAATGGACAAAGGAATGGCAGATGGAATACGGTGTTGGGAAATGTATGGTCATGCACTTTGGTATAAGAAATGAAAGGGCTGACTATTTTCTAAATGGAGAGAAAATACAAAAAAAAACTGAGATGCAAAGGGTCTTGGGAGTCCTTGAGCAGGATTCCCTAAAGGTTCATTTGTGGGTTGAGTGTGGTGAGGAAGGCAAATATGATGTTGGCATTCATTTCAAGAGGTCTAGGATATAAAAGCAAGGATGTAAAGGTGAGACTTTATAAAGCTCTGGTAAGGCCTCACTTGGAGCATTTTGAGCAGTTTTAGGCTCCTTATCTAAGAAAGGATGTGCTGAAACTGGAGGGGATTCAAAGAAGGTTCACAAAAATGATTCCAGGATTGAACGGCTTGTCATATGAAGTGTGTCTGATGGCTCTGGGCCTGTATTCTCTGGAATGCAGAAGAATGAGGGGTGACCTCATTAAAACCTATCAATAGAGTGGATGTGGAGAGGATGTTTCCTATGATGAGGGAGTGTAAGATCAGAGGGCATAGCCTCAGAACAGAGGGGCATCCTCTTAGAATGCAGATGAGGAGGAACTTCTTTACAAACACGAGAAAATCTGTAGATGCTGGAAATCCAAAGCAACACACATGAGATGCTGGAGGCAGCACCTATGTTAAAGATCTTTCGTGCCGAGATCCTTCATCAGGGCTTCTCCTCTTCCTTTCCAGTCCCGATGAATGGTCTCAGCTCGAAAAGTCAACTATTTACTCTTTTCTATAGATGCTGCCTGGCCTTTTGAGTTCCTCCAGCATTTTGCAGGAATTTCTTTAGTCAGAGCCTAGTGAATCTGTGGAATTCGTTGCCATATCCAACTGTGGAGGCCAAGTCATTGTGTACACTTGCTGACAGAGGTCAAAAGATTCTTGATTAGTCAGGGCATGAAGGGATATGGGGAGAAGGCAGGAGATTGGGGTTGAGAGGAAAATTGGATCAATCATGATAAAATGGCAAAGCATATGCAATGCCCAAATGGCCTAACTCTGTTCCTATTTCTTACGGTTTTATGGTCTTACAGTCTAATGTTTAGAGTATAAATCTATAGTTAAAAATGACCATATTTATAATACATTTTTTTGTGTAACTGTATGTTTACTGCTGTCTTACTATGTGTGCTTTGTGCTGTGTGTGACTGTTGGTACTGTGTTTTGCGCCCTTGCCCTGGAAGAACACTACGTTGTTTGGCTGTATTCACATATGGTTTAATGATAATTAAACTTTAACTTGAACTTGAATTGGGGCAAGTAGTGGTTTCTTTGTGATTTTCAGATCAGATTATCATACATTTTTCATCATGATGGATTTTTGGAGTTTTTGAAGTATAAAAGATTGCTGGAAAGGTTTGAAATGTTTGAGCTTCAGCTATCTGCTATCTGGAGAATTCTCTCACTAATACCCTGGAACAGATCACATGCAGGTTGATAGGAAGCATTAATACCATGTGGCAGCAGGCCGTGGCCCACACACTTGTCTATAATTGAACAACCAGGGGCCTAATGTTCCTTTGGGAGTTTCATGTAACTGAATATCAGCATCCATGACGTACATAAGGTTTTTCATAATGAGCCATGAAGTGTTACTAACTCTCAATAAATGCAAGCTTAAACATTGCTCCAAGTTATGGAGATCTGAATGGAAAATCCACAACAGCATCTATATTGCTGTACTGAGTGTACTAATAAAGTCTACAAAGCCTTGCAACTTCCCAATCACATATTCACTTCCAGTGGAGGGCGGAGGCCATGGGAAGGGTTCAGAAGAGGTTTACCAGGTTGGGGCACGGATGTACATTAAGGAAAGGTTGAATAAAGGTTAGATCATCGTTAAATGACCTCCCATCACCCAGGACATGTCCTCTTGTCATTGCTACCATCAATGAGGAGGTACACACTCAACAATTCAGGAATGGCTTCTTCCCCTCTACTATCAAATTTTTGGATGGATATTGAACCCATCATGAACACGACCTCACTACTTACTTTCTCTCTTTTTGCACGACTTATTTAAACTTTCAATATATATCTTGCTGTATTTTTCAGTTCTTATTATAACGTATTGCTACGTACTGCTGCTGCTTAACAAGAAATTTCATGACATGTGCCGGTCATATTAAATCTGACTCTGATTGTTTTCCGTGAAACAATGGAGTCTGAGGGCAGACCTCACAGAGGTTGATAAAATTCTGAGAGGCATTGGGAGGTACACAGCTGGTATATTTTTCCCAGGGCTGAAGTATCAAATACTGGTGGTGGGGGAGGGGACCCAGCATTTAAGATGGCAGGAGAAAAATACCAAAGAGATGTGGAGGGTAATTACATGTGCTGCTATAGATATTAATAGAGACAGATATTACAGGTGTTTAAGAGCCTCTTAGATGGACATGTGAATGCAGGACAATTTACAACGACCAATTTCCTGACCAAGTACATCGTTGGAATGCGGGAGGAAACCAGAGCACCCAGGAAAAACTCGTCCATGCCACAGGGAGAATGTACAGACTGCTTTCAGATGATACCGGAATTGAACTCTGAACTCCGGAAGGCACCTGAGCTGTAATAGTGTTGCACTAACCCCTACTCTATTACGCACTTCTAGGAACTGACACAGGTTTAATGGGATGAATGGCTTCTACTTTCTTTCATTCAATGTTTGTAAGAAATATTTGTGGGAGGTATTAAGATTTATTATCTTAAAGAATTAATAAATCATTTAATCTTTTTCTTCTTTCACAATAGCTTCATTAATTTATTTGAGTGCTAGATTTATTATAGTCACAACGGAAGAGTCTACCGCCTATTTAACATGGGAGAGGTAACCTCCAAATCCACTCATAACCAAACTATTAAAACCAAACTCCCATCGATACTTGTCTGATGTTAAAAAGCTCCACCTACAAAAGTTCCTGTTTCCATTTTCACCAGTATGCACAAATATATTTTCTGTCCGTTGTTCCTCATTTCAGTCAGTACATGTCCATCTGCTTCTCCAGTGAGAATGTTGTGATATTTTAAAGTTTTTGATTTCAACCCTGCTTTGCACAGCTGATTTTAAATCTTCATTCTCTGTTGTGCGGTCTTTCAGCTGAGAGCTAAAATTTAACATGTGGAGAAGTGAGTGGGACTGTGGCAGATGATATGAATACTTTTCATATCAGCTGCCAAAGCCCCACTCAGTCCTCCACATTTAGAAACTTACATGGGAATTATATAAACCCAATTTGTTTTATGCTCAGTAATATATATTGGTCTGGTGAAATATCCTCAAAGGTAGTAAACAACACAAAAGGGAAATTTGATAAAAGAACTGATTCACAAGTGAGAAGCTCTCTGGCATTTAAACAGCTGCCAAAATTTCATACAGAAATGTATTCACAATCACAATACAGATACATGTATGTCATCTGTTGAACCACCATGTCATTATAAATTCCCTAATGCTGTATATTCCTAAGCCCTGTCTTCCTTGTTTAGTGTCAATTTATGCCATGACATCAGACTGTAAGAAGCGTTATAAACTGACTGGTTCTAGGTTTCATTATACCCTCTGGGTATTAAACATATTTTGACTTCCAAATCAACTATTATCTGCTTTGGGATTGCTGATCATTCACGTGCTGTCATTTCTATGTTACATGGCATTCAACAAGACATCTGTTTTTTTCTTAATCCTTTTAGTCCAAGTCAATGTCATTATTCAGCTTCGATATCTCAACACCCCACAGGTCTTTTCTTCAGGGTTTGTTTCATTTTTGCTTGACCCAAATTCAAATTATGCTGAACTGGATTTAAGTCCCTTGCTGGATGTGGATATAGCAGCCTTCTTCCTATTCATTCCACCTTATGTCATGCGTAGTGCAGCAGCCTCCAGGCTGGTGTATTTTGATCTCTTGCATAGGAGGGGGAACTTGTATCATTTTCCCCATATCACAATTGACTTTAACCATCATTTTTTACAATGAAATCCTGATGTCTGCTAGAATTTAGGAACAAGGACTTTCTTCAACAAGTAAAGACAGGACCTTGCAATCTCTCTCAGCTTCTAAATAACAATTCTACCTTATCCCACAAGGGATGATTTCAAATTTTACACCGAAGGAAGCAATTTCTTTTTTTGTCTCAAGGTGCAATATTCTAATACTAATGTATGAAATGTCTCTACGGTTTTTTATGTAGTTCTTACCTTCTTTATTCCATGCTCTATCAAGCTGAATTTTCCCTTGATTCCTCCGCCAAAACAACAGACTCAATGGGCAGTAACACGATGTCATAAATAAAATTGGGGAGAGTTCCCTATCAATCATGACAAATTTATATACAGTACCCGATTTGTTTTCTTATTTGTGGAGACACAGTCATGTGCAGGTGGATAAAATGCCAGCAGTTCATTTCGAGAATTTATAGTGTTAATCTCATCTGGAACCAAATATGATCAGGAATGAAACCCTCCAGTGAGTTTTTCCTCCCCATTATTCACGCAGGGATGTTAAAGTTAATTCATTTTTATTAGTATTTCAACAATTTCACGATTCAAGATTCGAAATACATTTTTTAATCAAAGTATGTATGCAGTATACAAACTTGAAATTCATCTTCCCCACAGACAACCACAAAACAAGCCATGGAACCAACCCATTCAAAGAAAAACATCAACCACCTCCCCCCAGGCGCAAAAAAAAAGAGCAAAATCACAGAATATAAA
Source organism: Mobula hypostoma (assembly GCF_963921235.1). Taxonomy (NCBI): domain Eukaryota; kingdom Metazoa; phylum Chordata; class Chondrichthyes; order Myliobatiformes; family Myliobatidae; genus Mobula; species Mobula hypostoma. Next base: position 60,532,367 of record NC_086115.1, read on the forward strand.
ATACAAAATCAAAAGGCATAATTCAGGACAGCTCATAGTTTGTTATTGGCAGGCCAAGCAGACTCAAAAATTGCTTGGAGTAATAAAACAAATGGTCATGAAGACATTAAATGTATTGGTTGCCACCTTCCAAAATGCTATAGATGATGAAATAGTTCGAGTATTGAAGGGTGGCAAATATAATCTTGCTCTTTAAAAAAATATGGAAAGATGAAACAGGGAACTACATACTGGTGAACTTAACATCCGTATTAGTGAAAATGTTAGCATCCATTACAAAAGATCTGATAAGAGGTCACTTCAGAAACATCAACAATATTAGATAAAGTCAGAATGGATTTATGAAAGGAAAATAATTTCTGACAAACCTACTAATTTTTGTTTTTGTAGGAAATTGTAGGAAAGGGAGTATCCATTAATGTGGTACATTTGAATATTGGGGGTCTTTGCTGATGTCCCACATACTAGTGTGTGAAATTGAAGTGGATGGGATTGGGAATGTTATAGAGAACTTGAAAATGAGCTCACAGACATGAATCAATGCAGCAACAAATTGGTCATTTTCTGGCTGGCAATCAGTGACTAGCAAGACACCACACGGATCACTTGTTTGGACCCAGGCATTTAAAATTTAAATCAGTGATATCGACAGAGGAAATGAGTCTAATAGTTTGCCAGTGACACAAAAGTGGGTGGGATTGGGAGTTACGACAAGGATGCAGAGACCTTTGAAGATGATTTAGATATTCTAGACTCAGGTGTCAGAAGCTGAGGATATGGAGGAAGATACTTAGGAGGGAAAAGAGCAAGGATGTGATGCTGAGACTTTATAAGGCATTGATCAGACCACACGGAGTATTTTGGGCAGTTCTGAGTCCCTTATCTAAGAAAGGATGTGCTGGTACTGGAGAGAGTCAGAAGGTTCACAAAAACAATCCTGGGAATAAAAGGTTTAACATATGAGAGGCTTTTGATGGCTCTGGGCCTGTGCTTGCTGGAATTCTGAAGAAAAAGGGGTGAATCTCAATGAAGCTTATTGAATCTTGAAAGGTCTGGATAGAGTGGATGTGGAGAGGATGTTTCCTATAGCAGAGGAGTCTAGGATCAGATAGCACAACCTCAGAATAGAAGCATGTCCATTTACACAAGAGATATAAAGGAATTTCTTTAGCCAGAGGGTGGTGAATCTGTGCAATTATTGCCACATATGGCTGTGTAGGCGAAGTCGTTGGGTATATTTAAAGTGGAGGTTGATAGGTTCTTGATTCATCACTGCGTCAAAGGTTATGGGGAGAAGGCAGAAAATTGGGAATGAGAGGAATAATACATTAGCCATGATGGAATGGCAGAGCAGACTTGATGGGCCAAATGGCCTGATTCTTCTCGTATATCTAATGATCTATTTGGTCTTACGGAGAAGAGATGGGAATTTCTTTACTCATAAAGTGGAAGGCCTGTGAAATTTAGTGAGTGGCTAATGTGATATAATTTGAATAAATATGCTGTTAACTATTATGGTAAAAAACAGAATGTCAATGGATTATTTAAATATTGATAGATGTGGAAGTGTTGATGTATAATGGGATTAGGTGTTCTGGTTCACCAGCCACTGAAAATAAACATGCAGTTCATAGGCAATTTAAAGGCCAAATGGGTAAGCTGGCCTCCTTCGTGAGAGATTTTGATAGAATATATTGCTCTTACTTATTGATAGAATATATTACTCTATATATGTATTATGCATTATCGGCCTATGGGTAACCCGAGGTAATTTCTACAGTAAGTACATGTTAGGCACAGCATTGTGGGTCGAAGAGCCTGTATTGCGCTGCAGGTTTTCTATGTTTCTGTGTACTGTATGATATATTCTATTGATAGAATCTATTATTTATTAGGTAGAAGATCCTTGGGACTTGCACCACAAGGTTCAAGAACAGTTACTACCCCTCAACCATCAGACTCTTGAGTAAAAGGGGATACCTGTCCATCATTGAAATGTTCCTACAACCAATAATCTCACTTTAAGGTCTTTTTATCTCATTATCTCATGTTTGCATTGCTATTTGCTATTTATTTATACTTGCATTTGCACAGATTGTTGTCTTCTGTACTCTTAGTTGATCTTTCATTGGTCTTGCTATAGGTACTATTCTGTATATTTGCTGAGTATGCACCAGGAAAATAAAACACAAGGTTGTTTATGGTGATATATATGTACTTTGATGATAAAATTTACTTTGAACTTCATTACACACTACAAAATCATTTCTGTAGTAATCTGGGGAATGCTATAATTGCGTTCACAGGTTCATTTTAAGAAAGAACAGAATATACTTTGAGCAGTTGGCAGGGGCAGAGTGTTGTGGTTTTAACAAAAAGAACAATTGCTTAAGGAAATGTTCTTCTGACACCGGTGTTTGCAAATAGCGTAGTAGAACAGTTCAGTGTATAAACAGACTGTTTAGCTTGCCGTGACTCCACTGGCTTTTTCCTTTGACATTCTATCAACTTTAAATCAGGGGTTCCCAACCTGGGGTCTGCGGATCTTGGTTAATGGCAGGGGTCTATGGCATAAAAAGGGTTGGGAACCCCTGCTCTAAATTATATTCATCTTCACTCATCTTTCTCTTTTCTGTAGAGTAAACCTCCAGAGACTGATGAAACCATAACAAAAAAAAACACACATACACCAACAAAATGCTGTGAGAACTCAACAGGTCAGGCAGCATCCTGATGGAAATAGACAGCTGACATTGTGACTTGAAATATGTCACTTCCCCAAGGTGCTGGCTGGCCTGCTGAGTTCCTCCACCATTTTGTTTTTCCCTCCACATTCTGGCAACTGCAGACTCTTGTGTCTCCAGATGCACCTTCAAGGCCAGATACATCTCAACAATCCCAGGTCTTACTAGCCACATGCCTAACCACATACTGTATCTTTTTCCAACATTGTTGTTTTTAATAACATTTTATTGGGAAACACTCAATTCCATTCCCTATTTTGGGCTTCTTTTACAATGTAACACATATTAATGATAATTCTTCCTTCCTGTGACCTTTCATTTATGCGCATTGAATTCCACCCTCCATCTCTCTCTGTACTAATGGATTGGTTATTATTATCCATCTTGACCTATTTATTATCATCTGAATACTAAGAAACACTGAATGGATCTTCATCCATGAAGTCACTTCTCGAGAATTATGGTGGGTTTCATGTGCACACATCTATTGACTCAGCCTGTTCTGAGGGATTGATTCAAATACCCTCCTGGTATCATTCTAGACCAGGTGTTTCCAAGCTGGTGTCCATGGACTGCTCGGTTAACAGTAGGGGTCCATGGCATTAAAAAAGTTGGGAAACCCTGTTCTAGACTCACTCTAATCCAGTGTCTATGAAACTGCATCGTTCAGCTTTATTCTTTGAATACAATGTTAATTTCACTGGCAGAAGTAGATCATCGAAGAATAAAGTTTTAACAAAGCTCATTAAAGGCATTTTAATTTACTTTGCTTCTTATCAGATATCACAAGGAAATAAAGGGAGAGACTGAACTTCACCTGTTAAACGATTGAATAATTGGGTGCCACAGTAATATCGCGGTTAGCGTAACAACATTACAGCATGGGGAAATGGAGTTTTGAATTGAATTCTGGTGTCCTCTGTAATGAGTCAGTACGTTCTCTCCGTGGAATGCATGGGTTTTTCCCAGGTGCTCCGGTTTCCTCCCACAGTCCAAAGACACACCGGTTGGTAGGTTAATTGGTCATCGGAAATTGTCCCATGATCAGGCTTGGCTTAAATTGGGGGTTGCTGGGCGGTGTGGCTCAAATGGCTGACAGGGTCTTTTCCATGCTGTATCTCAATAAATAAATAAATAGTATTTTATCACAGAAACCAATCTTCCGTCCTTGGTCTCACTTTACACCGCACACTGTCGGAGCAGTGCTGTCAGGATAATCAAGGACACGACCCACCCAGCCAACACACTTTTCGTCCCTCTTCCCTCTGGGAGAAGGCTCAGGAGCTTGCAGACTTGCAGTACTCTCTGCTCAACCACCTCTGTTACAACTTTGAGAACGTTGTTATGTCTCCAAGTGTACATGCCGCTGGAGAGATTGACTCTGCATGCACTCAAAATACGTTGAAGTGTTCCCTTCTCGCCACAAGCAGCACACCTGTCTGTCTTATCTTCATACCAGGTGCTGAGGTTGGCAGGTGTTGGGAGCAGATCGTATGCTGCTCTGCACAGAAAAGAGATGTGGAGCGGTTCCATCTGCCACAGAACATTCCAAGGTAGATGTCGTCGTTCAACACTTTCCCACCAGGTCCAAGCCCCTTGTTTGGCCAGGCCAGCTGTGTTAGCTAACCTCTTCTCCTCTTCTACCTCTCGTACTTCTTGGGGACATGGGGAACAGAACCATACGCATTTGCCAAATCAAGCTAAACTACAGCCAGATTTCTTCTTAACCTTTTTGACTCCTGGATGGTATGCCATATCATACTAGAATGTTCAAGGCATCCTGGGAAGCCTAGTATTCCTACCTTCTGCACAGATGTATTTACCAATTCATTCTCTATAACAAATGAAGATATTCTTTCTGCCAGAATGCCAAACATAATCTTCCCCTCTACATTCAAGAATGAAATTGTCAGAACTGATTCAATGTAGAAGAATTCTCTTCCTTCGGGATGTATACTCCTTCAGCCTCACTCCATGACAAAAGAACAACACCTTGTCTCCACACCACCTTTAACAATCTCCACAAGTATTTCTTCAGCTCATCACACTTCTTGAACACCTTATACGGCACTCCATTAGGTCCTGGCATTGAGCTTGACCTTGCCTTTCTGATGAACCATTCGACTTCTGCCAATTTGGCTCCTGACAGATCAAACTTCACTCCTGGCTTGGTAGGCTTCACAAGCCTTGAAATATCAAGCAAAGGAGCCTCCCGCTGTTCATTAGAGTAAGTGCTTGCCAGGTGATCCTCAAGTTCTTGTTGAGAGATGTTAAGCTGCCCACTCTTACTTTGTTCAAACAGTTTCTTTGTGAACTCCTGAGGGTTCTCAAAGAACGACTTTCTTGCCTTCTCTCTCTTCCTTCTCTTTTTACGTTGTGACTCTACACAACGGAGTGATGCTAACTTAATTTGAAAATGCTCTCGGAGATCAGCAAGCCCTAGCTTGTCACCCTCACTTGCTACCTTCCACCTCTCTTTCAACGATCTAAGCTCTCTCCTCAACCTACAAAGAAATCTGCTTCCATTGTGTAATGGACCTACTACATCAACCTAATAATTTTGTCCTATATGATAAGCAAATAAAGTTTTCAGGAACTTTATGTCAAAGTCAAAAGTCAAAATAAATTCATTATCAAAGTACATATATTTCATGATCTACTACCTCGAGATGTATTTTCTTGCAAGTATTTACAGGAATAATAAAGAAAAATACAAAAGAATCTGTGAAGACCATACATGAACAAAGACTGACAAACAACCCAAAGTGCAGAGAAGACAAACAAAATAATACTGACAACATAAGTTGTAAAAGAGTCCTTGAAAGTGAGTCTGTAGGTCATAGCAAACAGAAGGAAATCTGCAGGTGCTGGAAATTCAAGCAACACACATAAAAAATGCTGGTTAACGCAGCAGGCCAGGGTCTCGGCCTGAAATGTCGACTGTACCTCTCCCTATAGATGCTGCCTGGCCTGCTGCATTCACCAGCATTTCTGTAGGCCATAGAATCAGTTTGGAGTTGTGGTCAGTATAGTTATCCATGCTGTTTCAGAAGCCTGATAGTTGTACAGTGATAATTTCTTCCTGAACCTGGTGGTATAGGACCTAAGGCTTCTGTACCTCCGCCTGATGATAGTAGTGAGAAAAGAGCATAGCCTGGATGGTGGGGGTCTTTGATGATGGATGCTGCTTACATATGGCAGCACTCCAAGTAAATTTACTGAATGGTAGGGAGGGCTTTGCTTGTTATGGACTGAGCTGCATCCACCACCTTCTGTCATCTTTTCTGTTCCTGGGCATTGGTCTTTCCATAGCAGACAATGATGCAACCAGTTAGGATACTCTCCTTTGTGCATCTATAAAAGTTTGTTAAAGTTTTTGCTGACATGCCAAATGTATACAAACTTCTAAGAAAGCAGAGGTGCTGTTGTGCCTTTCTGTGATAGTAGATACAGTACACGACGGTCTCAGGAAAGATCCTCTCATATGTTAACTCCGAAGAATTTAAAGCTACTGACTTTCTCAACCTCTAATCCTCTAATGAGGACTGGCAAATGGACCTCCTCTTCTTAGTCTCATAGTCAATAATTAGCTTTCTGGATTCTGCTGACATTGAGTGAGTGGCTGTTGGATGGCACCACTCAGCCAGATTTTCAATCTCCCTCTTACACGCTGATTCATCACCACCTTCAATTTGGTCAGCAGCAATGGTGTCATCAGCAAACTTAAATATTGTACTGGAGCTCTACTTAGCCACACAATTGCGGTTATAAAGTGAGTAAAGCAGAGGGTAAAGCACACAGCCTTGTGGTGCCCCTGTGCTGATGGTGAGTGTGGAGGAGCTACTGTTGGCAATCTGTAATAACCGGGGTCAGCCTGTTAGAAAATTGAGGATCCAGTTGCACAGGGAGATACCAAGGGCCGGGTCTTGGAGCTTAAAGATGTTCTGATGGGATGGTAGTATTGAATGCTGAGTGGCAGTCAATGAAAAACATCCTGATGTACGCATTTTCATTGTGCAGATATTCCAGAGCTGAATAAAGAGTCAGTTAAACGGCATCTGCTGTTGACATGTTGTGACGGTAGGCAAATTACAGCAAATCCAGATCACTCTTCAGGAAGGAATTGATATACTTCATGACCAACCTCTTGAAGGACTTCACAGTGGATGTAAATGCTCCTGGATGACTGACACTGGAGCAGGTTAGAATGTTCTTCTTGAGCAGTAGTATGTTTGAAGCCTGCTGAAGCAGATTAGGTACTGTAACCTCTCACCAGGCTCATATACAGACTGGGCTCCTTAGCTAACTCTGTTAATGGTCACCTGACTCAGCGGTGACAAGGTCACCTTTCATAAACAATATACGGCTGGAGTCGGTATGATTTGGGGTCCAGCCAGACAGGAACGTCATGATGTTCTGATCAAAGAAAGCTCGATTTCAGCGAATGCTGTGCAAATACCACCCATACACAACTATTGGTTGGCAAGAAATAACAGATTGTGTACAGCATAAAATTATAAAGAAAGTATATTTACCAATTTCAGGTTTATCAAACAGTTAATATGGAAAAGAAAAGAAAAGAGCCCATTACAGTTAAACCAGCCCAATATGCACATGCCCATTGCAGCCCCTACTGGAGTATTCGGGATATATCTCCACCCCACAACTCTCTAGCCTCTCATCCCACAATCTTGTATTTTCCAGAAAATGATGTTGCAGCTGATCACAGCGACTTCTATGGGGTCAACAAAAGGTGCTACTGTTCTACTTAAACGTATGTGTAATGACTGCAAGATCCTGAAACGTGTTGAGAACTCAAAGGGTTGCGGGTCTGCACCTTCATCGAGTTGCTCGCTGGTGAAGATAATGAAGGAGGTGCACAACATGGTGCTGCCTGAATCGATGGAGTCTTACAGTCAAATAGCGAGTGGTCGTCATGGTCGCTTTTCTTGTGATCGCAAGACCCCCTGGGACATCGTTAATCAGGTACGCCACAAGTTTGATTTGCTGATTTATTGGATGGACTGGGTGGATAGAGGAGGCCTAGTCCTCGATCGTAGTAAGGACTAGGTCTGAAGCCATGATGCTGCCTGTTTGCAGCCACCCGGAGTGAGGGGACGCAGCGGTTGTGGTCCACTGGGGGCAGTGTGGCATGGTGTTCAGAACGCAGTTGAAGCTGCCTTCCCAGAGTTTCACTCGGCAGCAGACAAGCTCTGATATGGCCTACTGCAGATTTTTTAGTGGCACTCAATGGACTTGGGCCTCAAGCAACAGGGTCGTTTGCTCTTTGGCCACAGGAGTGGGGGGGGGGCGGTTAAGTGTGCAAGCCATTGTGCTCTTCTGGGGGCAGCAGAGGGCAGTTGTTGGGATTGAAGATTTAAAATGGACTGGAGGTCCGGACTATCTAAAATATATTTGTCTGGTTGTGTTTTTACTAATGTTTTGTGTGTGCTTGTATATGTGAGGACTGGGCCTCAAAGCCTCGGATTTGCCTGGAGGGAGTCGAGCGTTGGGGCGAGAATTGGGCCTCAAAGCCTTTGGTGTCGCCTAGTGTGTATAGGAGGCCAGTTGGTGGGATTGGGGCACGAGTCTGGTCTATGTATACATGCATATTCTGTGTCATTGTATTTTTTCTAATATTCTATAGGGGCTCGTTGACTTGTACGTATCAAGCTGTGGCATCGCGGGAGTGTGGTGAGAGTCGGGACTCTTCTTACACGGTTACGATCTTGTGTGTGCTTACTGTGTGTGAAGGTTGCAAATGTGTCTTTGCACCTTGACCCCATAATAACGCTGTCTCATTTGGCTGTATTCAAGAGCATTCATGTATGGTTAATTGACAATTAAACGAATTGAATTACATTGAATTGATTGGCTGATTTACATTCCTTAACTGGACAATGTGGGTTCTTATCTTAGCTGAAGCCAAAACACACTTTCCAGCATGGCACACTGTGTTTATAGAAGACTGCTAATATAAACTACCTCACAGCATAGCAGTGGAAATCTTAACCAGGGTATTACACTTTGCCCCACCAAAATTAGTCATGTCCTCATGAATTTGGAACTTATTAAGCCATTATTAATGACACAGTATTCAAATGAATTTTGCAATTTCAGGATCCCCAATCCACTTGTAAATGGAAGAAAAATATCTCACTATTGGAATGGAACCAACACGCTTTTTCCCTGGTACTTCATATGTCGGTTTATCTGGGGGTTTCCTGACTCTGAGACATTCTTATCTCATTGTCAGCTTCTTCAGGCTCAGGTGCTCCTTGTGACCTTTCCCATCCAGTAGAGGATGCCTCCCCCGTCTATCACTCTTACCTGCTGGCGGCTCAGGTCCCCTACCCCATGACTGAACTTAGCTTCCTTCAATTTAAGCAGGTGCTGCTGAACATCTTCAACCTCTGCCGGTGCTAACCGGTGAGATCTTTCTTGGAAGACTGTGTCCTCTATCACTCTAATAGTGAGGGAAGTACCCTTAGAGCAACCAACATCAAACTTGTCAGTAGATAAGACACCTTCACTTTATAACATCTTCATAGTTAATCTCCTTTTCCATTCCTGTAGTATCAGTGCATCATCAAAGTTGAAACCTCCTTGATCCAGGATACCTCTTCTCTTCTGTTTTCCAGGAAAACTAGACACTGCCATCACAGGAAAAAGATGGGCAATTGGCATTCCACATCTGAGGTGTTCCTGAGGTTGTTCCTTACAATCACTGTCGTCCTGTTTGCATAGACAGCCGAAGATTTCTGCAGTTCAGGTCTCACCAGCACTCCTGCGGGTAAGTGTGACTCTTCTTCCTAATCATCAGGAGTATCCACCTGGGTGGTTAAGGCATTGGGCATTCTGGCAAATTTGGGGTTCCTATCACTCTAGCTACTCCTCCAGGATGTAACATGACAGGTTTAGACCAGGTGTATCATACAGTTTCTCATTTATACTCATCATCCTGCTCAGAAGGAACTTACACATTCTGAGAAGCAGCTCTGAACACAGGGACACAAACATGAGAAAATCTGCAGATACTGGAAATTCAAGCAACACACACAAAATGTTGGTGGAATGCAGCAGGTCAAGCAGCATCTATAGGAAGAAGTACAGTCGATGTTTCAGGTCAAGACCCTTCATCAGGACTAACGGAGAAAAGAGTTAGTAAGAGATTTGAAAGAGGGAGGGGGAGGGGAGATCCAAAATGATAGGAGAAGATTGGGGGCGGGGGGGGTGGAAGGGATGAATCTAAGAGCTGGGAAGTTGATTGGCAAAAGGGATACAAGGCTGGAGAAGGGGGAGTATCATGGGAGGGAAGGCTTTGGAAGAAAGAAGTGGGGAGGGGAGCACCAGAGGAAGATGGAGAACAGGCAAGGAGTTATTGTGAGAGGGAAAGAGAGAAAAAAAATTAGGGATGGGGTAAGAAGGGGAGGAGGGGCATTAATAGAAGTTAGAGAAATCAATGTCTGTGCCATCAGGTTGGAGGCTACCCAGACAGAATATAAGCTGTTGTTCCTCCAACCTGAGTGTGGCTTCATCTTGACAGTAGAGGAGGCCATGGATAGACATATCAGAATGGGAATGGGACGTGGAATTAAAATGTGTGGCCACTGGGAGATCCTGCTTTCTCTGGCGGACAGAGTGTAGGTGTTCAGCGAAACGTCTCCCAGTCTGCGTTGGGTCTCACCAATATATATAAGGCCGCACCGGGAGCATCTGGAAGGACTGTCTGGGGCCCTGGATGGTGGTGAGGGAGGAAGTGTAAGGGCAAGTGTAGCACTTGTTCTGCTTACAAGGATAGGTGCCAGGAGGGAGATCAGTGGGAAGGGATGGGAGGGAAGAATGGATAAGGGAGTCGCGTAGGGAGTGATCCCTGCAGAAAGCAGAAAGTGGGGGGGAGGGAAAGATGTGCTTGGTGGTGGGATTCCATTGGAGATGGCAGAAGTCAACTGTACTTCTTCCTATAGATGCTGCCTGGCCTGCTGCGTTCCACCAGCATTTTGTGTGTGTTGTCTGAACACAGGGTGAATGGACAAGGTTTTCGAAAAGTTTTCTGCATTTCTTTTCTTGCATGCTCCCACGAGCCTTCTCACGGTGGAAGTACTTGTTCCCACATAAATGGAAGCTCCACTCTTTTCAACCGTATCCAGGCAGACCAGCACTGGTGGGTCAATAGTTTCAGTTACTCCAACATCTGCTTCTGAAAAGTTTCAATGACAAGTAGCCATTGTTTATGTACACATCTGTACTAGCCCCTGAATCTCAAGGGCACTGAATGGCATCAATGGTAAATGCGTCAAATACCAATTGTAAAAGGATCTATAAAGCAAAGTAACTTGAGAACCTGTGTCAAGTATGGCTCTATCGTTGTCGTCGTGGCTATCCCTCGAGGTCAAGGATGATGGTCTTCGTTCTGAAGTGGCTCACAGAGTGAAGACGCCTGTGCATGTATTTGTTTAACGTGTACTTGATGTTGCACTCCAAGAAGCACACGATACTTCACAAATCAACCAAATGATTTCAATGACATGGAAACCACGACAATTGGAGCTGATGGATTTGGTACAGCCTTCATCTGCCTTCAGAGCCGTTGAGTTTGAAGTAACCTCGTCCGCCTGTTCCACCATTGAGGTCTTGGTTGGATTGTTCTTTGTCAGGGACCTCACCCTCGACCTTACCGCCATGGGTGACCCTACCAGGAGCATAGCTCCAGACGGCATTGCTCTCGGGATCACAGAACCTGACAAGCCTCTCCACCACGACAAGGTGACAATCCACGGAGAAGATGGCTCTATCATAAACACTTTCAATTCGTATGGACACATACGAATGTGTGTGTTCCTACTAAACTTCCAGGAATAGTGTTTTACACTTTAGTATTTCCCTTGATATACTGATTGGAATGCATTCTCTCCAAGATGTCAGGCCATTCCTTTACTGGGTCCCTCCATAGTTTTGCCTCTTTTCTTCTTTGTTTGATTAACCATTGACATACTTTTTGAAGATTTTCCTGTCCCTCACAGTCTCAATTAAAATGTCCATCTTCTCCACAGTTGTAACGGAAAATTCTGGTTGCCTTTCTAGGCAAGAGACCCTCTTCAGCAGCGTTCCTCTGCATTGTAAGACCTACAGGTGGGTTTGGTTTCCCAACACATATATCATGTTTAGCTGAAACATTGGCAGACTTCCATCGAATCAGCTCAAACTGAAGGATTTCCACCTCATTCCTCAAAAGCTCTGTCTCTGTGGCATCAGGGGTCACTTCAGCACTGAAGACACTACTTGGCTTTTGGAAATGTTCTGCTTCTCCATCGTGTTTTCCTCCTCCCTAACTTCTCTTAGTAACTTGGTAAAAGATGGAGAAGTGCGCACCTTGCGGGTCATTTGAATACATACAGCAACCATGTCACGTGATGGCACACCCTTCACAACTTGCTCCACCCTCAAGCAATTTCCCTCAGACAGTAGAATGCCCCCTTTGTGGCACAAACAGTGCAGCAGCTTCTCCAACCTGAGACAGTTTCTCTTCTTCCTTCTGGAATGTGTGCCTAAACCTCATCCCAAGATTGGCTGCACTTTCAGCAAAGCCGAAAGCATTTTTCAGAGCCTGCAGGTAATTAGCTAACATGGCTAATGGGTTTTCTGCCTTTAGGAACTCACTTTATCAGCCACCGGACCCTTTAAACTCTCTACCAGTCTCTGTTTTTATTCATGTTATCTGAGCACTGCCAGTCATCCGGTAACTGGGATGTCTGCTCTGCCCAAGCCTCATATACTTCTTTTCCATTGGGTGTGGGCCAGAGAACATTCCCAGCCTATGATAACTTTGGTATTTATCAACCAGTGACGTAACAGCCAAAACCAGCTCAGAATTTCCATCAACCATTGAAGAACCCATTTGACCTTTCACATCAGACACACCTTTCCCCTCACTTCGCATGTCTTTCAAAGTCTTCACCCTCAGCTATGTACCCCGCTTCTCTAAGAATATGGTCTGCCCATGACCCCGCCTCTCTAGGGTCTCTCAGCCTATCAGGCAGTGCAACTTTAGTTACATCACTGTTAGTCTGGACTAATACAGTATCCTTACCAACTGATTGGTCAAAATGCTGTTCAATCAACATAATTTTTCACAACACTTTTACAGAACTCAGCACTCAGTTGAATTGAACTCAGTTGCTTGAATTCAGACATCCACCATGCTCCGAACATAAGCATTATTTGTGGATAACCACTTTGAATCACTCCAACCCTTTATTCCTGTGGCATACATAATAACGTACCTTAATCACTTTCCCTGACAATAGCCTAACCACAGGCTTAAACACACAAACCGCTTAATCAACCCTAAAATAGCAGTCACACGGCCTCTGAAATCCCCAGACAATGGCCCTCAAATATAACCCTCTCAACAGGGCACATATACAAAATTGGCTCAATAGCTAAGTCTGGAAACAGTCACATGACTCAGCAGAGCGAAGGCTACCTTTCACGAACACTCTACATCTAGGGCTGGTATGACTTGGGGTTCAACCAAACAGGTATGTCGTGGTGTTCTAATTAAAAGAACCTCAATTTGAGCAAATGCTGTGTAAGTACTTCCCATACACAATTATCAGTCGGCAAGGAATAACAATTCATACAGCACATAAAATTATAAAGAAAGTATATTTACCAATTTCAGCTTTATCAGACAGTTAATAGGGCAAAGTACTTCTTGCAATGGGGACTCACTATACCAACTGTATTCTGCAACATTCTCCCCTTTGCCCTGCTCCACAGCTTCTGTCTACTGTCCTTCAGAAAACTCTTCCCCACAGCTCTCTGGAACCTTCTCTCACATCCCATAATCCTGATTAGCTGACTTACATTTCTAAGCTGGACAACATGGGTCCTTATCTTAGCCAAAGCCAAAACACACTTTCCAGCATGGCACACTGCTTTTACAGAAAACTGCTAACATAAACTACCTCACACCATAGCAGTGGAAATCTTAACCAGGGAATTACAGTACTTCAGACTGCCAAAGTGAAGATGCGTCTGCCAGTTGATAAACACAGTACTTGACTGAAGGAATCATTTTCAAAATGGTAGTACTTTCGGTACAGTTTGCATCAGAATTAAATCACTGTGTCTAAAGTGAAAATCTAACCAATTATCTTACACATTACTTCATTAACAGTGAAATACTAATTTATTATTTTCTAATTTGAATTCTGTTTAAATGTTATTTGGCCTGGTTGGATTATATTCAAGAATGATACATACAGCAAGTAATTTTGTTTGTGAAATTTTAAACCAAGTAATGACTTACTTACGCAAACTTGAGGAAATCTGCAGATGCTGGAATTTCAAGCAACACACGTAAAAGTTGCTGGTGAACGCAGCAGACCAGGCACCATCTCTAGGAAGAGGTACAGTCGACGTTTTGGGCCGAGACCCTCTTCCTAGAGATGCTGCCTGGCCTGCTGCATTCGCCAGCAACTTTTATGTGTGTTGAATGCTTTACTTTCCTTAGTGGAAAAAACATTCTCTCCTTCACTTTGTCTTCACATTGATCTGTGAAATTAATTATTTTCTGTCTTTTAACCTGCTGAGTATTTCCTGCAATTCTAATTTTATTCTGATTTCCAGAATCTGTTGCTTTTGGTTTTGGTGAGTCTACTGTTGCTCTTACGTGTTGAGATAAAATGAGAGAAAACTATGAACACATTTTTGTGTGATCTGCTGCTATTTACTTCAATGGCTTACTCATCTGAAAAGATTCTGGAAATCAGACTGAACCAGAACATATGGACAGAAATAAAAATGACACTCTTGGTCATGATATACTCTTGTAATTTGACTCCTGCACAAACCCCACGGCCCAGAATCCTAATGCTCACCTATAGGGAACGCGGAGAAACTGCAGAAAGTTGTAAACTCAGCCAGTTCCATTATGGGCTCTAGCCTACCGAACATCCAGGACACCTTCAAAAAGAGAGGCCTCAGAAAGGTGGCATCCGTCATTAAGGGCCCTCATCAGTCAGAACATGCCCTCTTCTCATTGCTAGCAAGGACGTGATACAGGAACCTGAAGATACACATCCGAAGTTTCAGGAAGAGGTTCTTTCCCTCTTACATCAGATTTCTGAATGCACAATGAACCCATAAACACTACCTCAGTATTTTCCTCTCTTTTTGCAATACTTAGTGTAATTTATAGTTTATATTATAACACTTTGTAATGTATCACTGCCGTAAAACAACAAATTTCTCGGCAAACGCCAAGAATCGGCTTCTGATACTCCATATTGGACAAAAATCTTTGCACCATGTTACAGATTTTGTGCTCATCACTGTTCATTTTGTGAACTTCATGTGAGTAATGAATTTCATTCCTAATTGGTGTGTAGACAATAAATTAACCCGAATCTGAAACTATCGAGACGTCTGAACTCTGCATTACCCTGCTGACAAACCTCATGACTGCCCCCTGTAGGGCAGTAATAGTATAGAAATACAGTACAGTACTCTCATAAAATAAGCCGATAACGGTAATTAGGACACTGCAAACGTACTTCATTGGTTGTAAAGAATTTCAGGACATTACGTTTGTTTTATTTTGTCCATTTTTCCTTTTCACTTTCCATGCTATTAAAATCTATCAAATGTCACAGTATTTTAAAAAAACCGAGATCCATTAGCATCGTAATGGATTACATCAGTCAATTCTGGTACCTCCTGAATGGTTCTGCATTGAACACATGTTCTTTCTAAGCTGAAGGGACAAGTGCTTCTGTGACACCAGCTCCATTCCTTCATCATCTTTATCACTGCACATTTCTCCTCGTTGACCCTTCCTCTTCAACCGCAAGACTTGAACACTATCATAAACACGAGGAAGTCTGCAGATGCTGGAAATCCAAAGCAAGGCGCGCGCGCCCCCCCCCCACACACAATGCTGGAGGAACTTGGCAGGTCAGGCAGCATCTGTGGGAGGACTAGATAGTCGGCGAGACCCTTCTTCTGAACACTACCCCTTTTATCTCCTCTCTTTCTATTATCATTAAACAGTCTGCTCAAGTGGAATAACCCATTTGCTCGAATTTATTACCAACAACCCCCTCCCTTTTGGAGATTGAAGAAGTATCCCGCAGACACCCCCAATCGGTCTGGAACCGTAGGTCGTTCGGTGAATTTGACAATTATGCACTGGAATCAGAATCAGGCTTATTACCAGTGACGATGTTGTAAATTTGTTGTTTTGTGACAGCAGGACAGTGGCGGACATAAAATACGTAACAATAAAATGATAAATAGTGCAAGGTTGCGTTTGTTCATGGGTTCACGTACCGTTCAAAAATCTGATGGCAGTGGGGAAGAAGCAGTTCCTAAAACGTACTTCGACAGTGCCCTTCATCAGGACTGGAAAGGAGAGGGGCTGTACCCCTCCCCCCGACCCACTTCCTTTCCAGTGCACAGATGAAGGACCTCGGCCCGAACAGCCGACTGTTTACTCCCCTCCCCTCCATAGATGCTGCCTGATTCGGCGAGTTCCTCCAGCATTTTGTGCGTGTTGCCCTTTACAGTTCCCTGTGGACTGATCTTTTTTCTTGCTGCACCGCTGCAGTTCTCAATCTCCACCGCCGCCAGTTCTTTGAACTCTGCAACCTTGCTATTTTCTCTCTTCCCACTCCTCCAGCGTGTTTGATCTTTAATATTATCATCCAGCTCTGACAAACGGATTATTCCCTTCGGACTCCATTATTTTTTTCCTCTCCGATATTGTCCGACCTGGTGTGTTTTCTGTTTCCATTACTCCCCCAGCAATTCCTCACCAACTTATGCTAAACTTCAGAGCTGCACAGGAGCTCCGAGTTGAGTTGCAGAATTGAACCAAGTACCTGCAGACAATACATCATAGGACATCTGCAGCATAATATTGGTTTTAACGACGGAGTGAAAGTGCTAGCAAGAATAAATCCTTTGAGTGGCCCGACAGCATTAAAGGGGGGATGCCTCCTTTTTGTTTGCCGGAAGCCGCACATGCGCAGCCTCGGAGCACTGCCCCTTTAATTAGCGGCTTTGTGGCGGCTGCGGGCTTCGCGTGTCGGAGCCGAGTGCGCGTTGGCTCTTCAGCTGGAGCCGCGAACATCTGGCAGCTCTTCATCCAGCGGTGCGACTTCTCTCGCCGACTTGTGCTTGTTTCTGGGTGTTTAATCCGATTGCTTCCTTCCTCTTGGGGGGGGGGAGGAGGGGAAGAAATACAGCCTGAATTCTCTCATGATGTGCAAACTCGTACCTTACGGCGCTTGTGCGCTCTGTTATTCCTCTCAGCGCCTTTCCACCTACTTTTGCCATCCTCGCACTGCTCAGGACCCGACGCACGGTTTACCTGACGCTTGTCCGATTTAACTGAGCGGTGACTGTCTAAATTTTCCACCCGACTTTCTTTTTTTTCCAAAAAAAATCACCGGAGACTTCCCTGTGCTCCTCTTCGGAGGTGAAATTAGTTTATTGACCTCGGGCTGCCAGCTGGAAAGGGGGAGGGGTGTCGTTGGCCGCTGTTTAGTTTCGGGGTGGTGGGGGGTTTTGCTTGGAGTGCGGGCGGTGTAATTTGTGCAAGCCGAATTACACAGGTTAAAATGGCGGCTGGAACTGGCGGTGGGAACCCTCAAAAGAGACCGAATCAATTCAGCTGGAGTCCGGGGTGGTGGGCGGCCCGGGACGGACTGGACCCGTGTAGGTACTGTGTCTGCTATGCCCTGCTCTACCTCGTCCTCTCGGCCCGTGTGGGGCTCTGCCGAGAATGCGACAAGACGACGTGCGTCTATGGGATCTGTGTGAACGGGAGCTGCATCTGCGACCAAGGATGGGTCGGTGATCAATGTCAGCACTGCGGTGGCAGATTCAAGTAAGACTCGCTGATTTCACATACGCATGCGAAAAGAAAACAACCCTTCTCTCTACTCCTTTCCAGATGTTTTCTCATTTTTAAAGTGCTTTCTCAATGTTAAAAAGTGTTTTCCCATTGTTGACCTCTTTTCCCGTCTCTTCAGATTGTAAGTGGCATATTTCAGTGTAATGGGGTTGTAATGCCCAGCCGGTACAGGTTGTCGGTTTAGGAATACCCATATAACTTGCATATTGTGGCTTCCTGTACAATTTGTAAATTCCAGCCTTCGGACTGTTGTATTATTTCTACCACAGGATCAGAACTTTGCTCTTAATCATTGGTGTAAACCTGTCTTAAAGAAAGGTTGACGCAATATTTTATAATCATATTCAAAAATTTCAGCTGTATTTTTGATTTATAAAGCAGATTGTAGGTATATATTTAGGGTGTTGCAATGTGTGGAGTATTGTCAAGAAGCAAAGTAACCTTGAGTGCTATTGTGGAAATTCTATGACAAACAGTATTTTTATATTCTCTCTATGACTGCAAAGTTTTTCTGTTTGTCTCATTAGAATGGTGCTTGATTATTTTTAACACAATTACAGCCGGTTCTTTCATTGTAATCTTGAATCTATAATTGGTTGGTACCCAACAAAACCTTCATTGAGTATGGTATAAAGGTGTTTTTTTCTCTCTCTGAAGTGATACTCTAATTGTATATTCATAGTTCTAACTATGCTAGGTATTTTAGATTGAGGGCTGAATGGATTTTTTATGTTGCTCTGAGCAAACATTGTTTATACTCAGTGAATTGACTTGAAGTGTGCAGATTATCGATGCTGCATTTTTATTCTTGTATTAGGACAATCATTCTGATTTCCCCATTGTAAGTGGTATATACTTAGGTCACATTGTGAAATGTATGCCCACAATAAGCATTAGCAAATGAGAAATATTCCTTTGATCAGTGAAAAGTGAAAACAGCTGAAACATAGGAGGTTTCATTCCTTTTGCAAGTGTGGCTGTGTTTTACTGTTTCGCACATAATTGATTTCTTACCCCCTGCTAAAATTATCTTTGCATGCTGGGCAGAGCCCTTGGGTAGTTGATTTCCAGATGACCTGCTCCAAGGGATTTGCTTGAGCTACTGCTTAGCTGAGTGCTAGAAATTCTGAACAGTGTTGTCATGCCTGAATTAGTACTTTGCTTGCATTTTGCCTGATCCTGTGTTGAAGCTCCCCAAAAGCAGCTAAATAAGACATACAGCCAAGTTCTGGTACTCTTACAGAGTATTATTTTAATTGTGCATAATGCTTGCAATTTGAAAACTATCTCTATTTCCTTCCATTTTTGACACTGGCGATGACATGCATTTGGTATTTCATCAGATTATTTTTGTCACACTAGGAAAATGGGTCAAAATGTATTTCCCAACATCATCAAGGTTAAAAATAGTTGCAACTGGGTTCTGGGAATCTTCCAGTTTGAAGGGAGATAAAGAATAGAACGTACTGTTGTGCTGTTGTGATATTCCCATTCCTGGGATGAGAACAATTGTACATTTGCTTAATTTCTTTTTTGTGGCACACAGTAATAAGAATCCACTAGTCTAATACAGAAAGCAAGGTTCATTTTATTGTCAAAGTATGTGTGTATATTTCTGATATTTGTCTTCTCCAGATGGCCATGGAAACAAAACTCGCAGACCCTAGAATCCCCCACCCCCTCCCTGCAGGAAAAGAACATCAACAATAACAATCCCTGACCCCCCTCTCCCACAGGAAATAAAACAACAGCAGCAACAAAGCTATACTGTATAGCAAAACTTTATAGAAATCTTCGATTGCTTTTGCTGTAGTTTATTTTCTAAATGGTTAGGTTGCAAGGTTTCAATACAGTAGATGTGGAGAGGATGTTTCCTGTGGTGAAGGCGTCTAAGACCAGAGGACACAGCCTCAGAATAGAGGGTGTCCATGAAGAACAGAGATGAGAAGGAATTCCTTTAGCCAGAGAGTGGTGAATCTATGGAATTCGTTGCCACAGGTGGCTGTGGAGACCAAGTCTTTATGTATTTTTAGGGTAGATATTGATATCTTGACTAAATGGGGCATGAAATGATGTGGGGAGAAGACAGGAGATTGGGGCTGAGAGGGAAACGGACCAGCCATGATGAAATGGTGGAGCAGACTCAATGGGCCAAATGGCCTAATTTTGCTCTGATATATCTTATGGTCTTGTACGAGCAAGGGCCATGAGGCTGTGGCAATGGTTGCAATCTTTGGAAAGCATATATTAGAAAAGTATGAGACCTTTCTTGCCTTTGGGTGATTCCAGTGCAGTTTACCTTACAACTGTCTAAATGGGTTTGGCATTGGACATTTGCCTGAACCTTTTTAATGCGCAGCCTGTTTAAGATGCATGGTCCCACAAACAGCAGAGAGATGATGCTTAGTTTTCATAGTGAAATGTTGGCTGCAAAGGAAATGAAGATCAGGACAAATTGCCATGCTTCTCTTTAAATTGTGTCAAGGAGTTTTTAAAAAAAAATCCACCTGAGGGGTAGATGGGGCCTTAATATTCTTCTCTGAAAGATAACATCACTGACTATGCTGCCTCGGTAGTGCTGTGTTTGTGTCTGCAGAGTTCAGTTGTTCTTCAGACTGGAATAGCATAGATCCATTGTTTCAATGGGTCATAATTTAAAGTGTGATATTAAACTAATCACAAAATTGGATTGTTTGAAGCTTGTTTTGAGTTGATAAACTAAGGTGAGTTGTATGGCTTGACTTACTAAAAAATTCAGCAGTATTTTTAAACCAAGTTTCTGTTCTGTGTCACTGTTGGTAGGTACTTGGTTTTTCTAGAGTTCAAGTTGTTTTCTCTTTCACCTATTCAACTACAAATATATGCTCAATGGAAATTTCGTCAAAGTATATTCTCCCCAGCCCTGTCTTAAATATTTGTATTTAATATGCAGCCATTTTGCGCTAACAAATAATTTGCAATATCCATGGGTGTTGTTCACTTTAACTTAGGAATTTTTGTTTTTCTTCAGACTAAAACATTTGTTTTTGATATTCTTATCCTGGGTGGATGAACTTTTACATTTCTATCTATTGGTGCAATTTCACTTGGATATCTCTAATTTCATTTTGGAGCAGGATAAAATTTTCACTTCGTGAAAATAAAATAAAGTGCAGATATAGGAACTATTTGTCTTGGCTTATGAGCTCTATTGTGTGCTGTCAAATCTTCCTTGTGTCAGCAGGTAACTAACATGCTGAGAAGCATTTTTTTTTTGTTTAACCTGCCAAACAAATTCATTTGGCTGTATTTGACGAAGACAGCAAATATGCTCTTCATTTCCCAAATAATGTGATTATTTTAGGAGAGTATGTGCTATATTATAGAAAGGTGAATAATGCTGATGCACTTGGTTTTCCTGCTTTTTTTTTAAGATTGTATGTGTATTTGTACAAATAATATCTCAGTTGGGGGTGGAGTGGGTGGTGTGGTATTGATTTACATTTAACTTGCACTGTTAACTCAATGCTGTAATTCAATACAAAGTAATAGGCTTCTGCTTTTATCAGCAATTTATTGTGTGCACACATTTTGCAATGTCAGCGTGGTTTACTTTCTTAAAAGTGGACTGCCCTTGGCTTAAATGGACATTTCACGTTCACGTTTAATTGTCATTCAACCATTATACTGGAATATAGCCAAATGAAAGTTTCTGGGCCAAGGTGCAAGTCACAGGAATATAGCACATATAATTGTGATAGCAGAAAACCTACAGTTACAAAAAATAATAATAATCATACAGCTGAGGTCCCTGAGTGTCATGAATTGTAGATTGATGGTGCATGGATGTTGTCTTAGAGCTACGTTTCTGCATGGAACTGCTGCAGGTTTGTTCTTATCTTTCGCAAGTGCAGTTGCAGACAAATGCAAACTAGCTCGTCTTCCACCGAGTGAACACTGGAGGGCAGGACCTTTTTGTAAGATGTTGGTGTGTTTGGAATGTAGCAGCCTATCGGAGGTCCAATGGAAGGCGTTTTTCTCTTTGTTTAAATGACTTCTTACATTGCAAGATGATGCTGCTCACGAAGAACTTCAACTACTGCAGGTCTACCCCGTCACCTAGTTGCTGATTGGTGGAGGGACTGGACTGGGTGTGGACTATGTTACTGCCTGCTACAGGAAGGTATCGAAGGCGTCTGAGTTGGTGCGCAAAGGTGACTTGCAATGTAACATCAAGTAATTGTCTTGGACGTTTCTGTAGTGAGGACCAGGCCTCAGGCCACAAGCTTGCCTGATGCTGCAGTCCAGGAGAGGAGGTGCTGGAGACAGCGTAGTGTGTCACCCATATTCGGTTGGGGGCCGGCATCTCCTGTTGGCACTACCATCCAATGTTTGGTGAAATTACAAGCTGGATTGCGCGTATATGTTTGCATATTGCTGAGAACTGCTTTTTCTTGCTGATGGCAATTTACAAGGCATGTCACTTGGGGACTTAGATTATGTATATTTTTCTGTGACGGTATGTTTACTTGTTATCTTATATGTGCCAAATGTGCCTTGTGCTGTGTATGGTTTGCACCTTGGTTCAGGAAGAATGGTATTTTGTTCTATTCATGTGTAGTTGAATGGTAATTAAACTTGAAATCTGAAATATGAACTTGAACTTTGCTTGGGGCCACTGTGGCCACAGTGACTGAGCATGCTACATCTTACTGGATGTAACTGAGTATATGGTGTGGTGCGTAATGAATATTAATACTGTTATTCTGAAGTGTAGTTCTGATTATGTAACAATGTTGGTCAAATCCTGCAAACAGCAAGTGAAATGAATAATTGAAACTGTTTTGGTGATTGAGGGAGGAATATTGAATAAGACAGTTGCAATGGGACTTTGTATTTACTTTTTCTTAGGCCACTGAAACTATTGGCTATGGCAAGGAGGCAACAATGCTGATAAGTAGCTCTGCATTTTGTGTTGACAACACTCTGAATCAGTGGTGCTATTGTGTACCCAGTCTTTTGATGTTATCTCTATTTTTGCACTGGTAACTCACAATGTGGTTGCTGGAGTTGCTTTTCTTTTAAGGATCCGTACAAGAAGAGTAATCTTTTATGATCCAATGTGATTCTTGACTTCTGTATACATCCCACATTAAAGAAGCAGAACAGTGGCAGCTCAGTGAATCAAAGTCATGAATAAATCCTTACTGACTGCAAAATAATATAATGGTTGTGATTAAAATCAACTGGAAGTCCCTTGTCTTGGTTACTGACTGAAATGTGCTCTAGTTTATATTGTTATTGGAATATCTAGATTCTAATCCATGCAGTAAATGTTCTTGTTTTCCTTGCATTTCTCTGAAGACCATTGGAACTAAATTCTTGGCTTTGTTTGCTTTGAACATATGGTGTAAAGTGAGTCTCTGGCTTCTTCCCCTTCCACTGTTTGCCATTGGACTCATTGCGAAAGGCTATCTTCCAAACACTTGTCACCTGTAGATCTTCAGAGGTCAGCCCATATTGGGCATGGTTGAGTTCTAGTTCTTTGGAAGCAAATGTTCTTAAAAATAGCTTTGTCAGTGCTTTCCTCATTTAACAAAGCACTTTAAAATTTATTTTTATTAATACAATGCTGAATACTTGTACTTTGATAACGTACTTTGAACAGTCCCTTCTGGTCCTTCGAGCTGTGTCCCCTCCAGCAACCTAATGATTTAACACTAGCCTAATCACTAGACAATTTACAATGACCAATTAAACTTCTAACCGGTACATCTTTGAAATGTAGGAGGAAAATGGAGCACCCGGAGGAAAAAACACACACACACACACACACACACACACACACACACACACACACACACACACACACACACACACACACTTGCTTATAGAGGGTGCCGGAATTAAACTTCAAACAAAAAAAGGGCCCAAGTCAAAGTCAAAATTACGTTGGAGCTCACTCAGTAGTCATTCTTCCACCATCGATCTCCTCCGAACGTCACCGCCCTTCGGACCCTCAGATCCCAGTCCACTCCATCCGGTGGTCTACCAGCTCTCTGCAAGCGTGTCTTCCCTCTTTGTCTCTCCTTGACAAAAGACCGCGAAAAACTCAGCTCCCAGAGGCATGAGAAAGAACAACAGTTCTTCCATTGGATAGCCACTGAATTCCAAAGTCCTGTTATCTCTAGTCATAACCCAAACATTGCTGCTACAGAGAAACCATTACCTGAACAGTGGAACATTACATAGAGGCCATTATGTTAGCCTTAGCAGTGAAACCTTTACAGTGTGTTACACTCTTCTGCTTTTTTAGATGTAATTTTAACTTTTTGTTGTGTGACCGTGATTCTATTAGGGGCATATGAAAAATGGAGATTTTTATTCCTGCAGTAAAATTTTAAGTTCTCCTTGCCAAGGTCACGCATTTCTAATTCCCTGAATTATCACTGTTGAATGAATGAGTTTAAAGAACGGCTCTGAAGCAAGGTCTGCTAGAACTTTCTTGAATAATTTAGAATAACTGAAACTAATTGGTTATTGCAAAATTGTGTAAAATAGGCATGAGATTACAGCTTTGAAAATCTCACAATGCTAAAATCGATTCTAAACCCTAAAGATCCAAAGTATACCCCTGGATAAACAAGATTATACATTTCATAATTCAGAAATGGAAATCACATGGTAAAGATTAGATTAGCTTCATTTGACACATGTACATCAAAACATGCAGTGAAATGCATCATTTGGATTAATAAGACCATAAGATACAGGAGCAGAATTAGGCTGTTTGGCCAATCGAGACTGCTCCGCCATTTCACCATGGCTAATCCAGTTTTCCTGTGGCTCCAATCTCCTGCCTCCCCCATCCCTTCATGCTCTGACCATTCAAGAATCTATCAACCTCTGAACCTCTGCCTTTAAATATACTTAAAGACTTGGCCTCCACAGTTGCCTATAGCGACAAATTCCACAGATTCACCACTCTGGCTAAGGAAATTCCTACTCGTCTCCATTCTAAAGGGATGCCCCTCTATTTTGAGAAGTGTCTGGTGTTAGAATTCCCACCATCCTCTCTGCATCCACTCTATCAAGGCCTTTCGCCATTTGATAGGTTTCAGTGAGGTCACTCCTCATTCTTCTGAATTCTATTGGATATAGGCCCAGAGCCATCAAATGCTCTTTACATGATAATCTGTTTAATCCTGGAATCATTTTCGTGAACTCCTTTGAATCCTCTCCAGTTTCAGCACACCCTTTTCAAGGTAAGGGGCCCAAAACTACTCAATCCTCCAAGTGAGGCCTCACCAGTGCTTTATAAAATCTCAACATTGCATCCTATCTTATATATTTTAGTCGTCTTCAAATGAATGTTAACATCACATACGCCTTCCTCACCACACTCAACTTGCCCAAGGACTCCCAGGTCCCTTTGCATCTTAGTTTTTATTGTGTTTTCTCTCCGTTTACAAAATAGTCCACCCTTTTATTTCTTATACCAAAGTCCATGACCATACACTTCCTGACACTGTAACCCATCTGCCATTTCTTTGCTTGTTCTCCTAATCGAAGTCCTTCTGTAGGCTCTCTACTTCCTCAAAACTACCTTTCTCTCCACCTATCTTCATAATGTCTGCAAACTTTGCAACAAAGCCATCAATTCCATCATCCAAATCATTGACATATAATGTAAAAAGAAATGGCCCTTAACATAGACTCCTGTGGGAGTGGAAAAGCTAGTCACTAACAGCCAATCAATCACTACTTTATTCATGCTGGAATCTTTCCTGTAATGCCATGGGCTCGTAGCTTGTTAAGCAACCTCGTCAGGCACCTTGTCAAAGGCCGTCTCAAAATCCAAGTCCACAACATCAACTGATTTTCCTTTGTCTATTTTGCTTCTAATTTCTTCAAATAATTCCAACAGATTTCGGGCAAGAGGAAGCTATGGCCTATTTTATCATGTGCCTCCAAGTACCCCGAAAATACATCCTTAACAATCAACTCCACATCTTACAACCACTTAGTCTAAATGGCCTATAATTTTCTTTCTTCTGCCTCTTTTTGAAGAGTGGAGACATTTGCAATTTTCCATTCTTCCAGAACCATTCTAGAATTAGTGATTCTTGGAAGTTCATTACTAGTGCCTCCACCATCTCTTCAGCCACCACTTTCAGAACTCTAGGGTGTACGCTACCTGCTCCAGGGACTTGCCTACCTTCAGACCTTTCAGTTTCCCAAGAACCTTCTCCCTAGTAATGGTACCTTCACACACTTCATGACCCCTGACACCTGGAACTTCCACCATACTGCTCATGTCTTCCACAGTGAAGACTGGTGTAAAATACTTATTCAGTTCATCTGCAATTTCCTTGATTTCCCCATTAGTATCTCGCCAGCATTGTTTTCCAGCAGTCCAACATCCACTCTCGCTCCTCTTTTACATTTTATCTATCTGAAGAAACTTTGGGTATCCTCCTTGATAGTATTGGCTAGTTTATAGTAGAAAGTTTGTGAACCCTTTAGAATTTTCTCTGTTTCTGCATAAATACGACCTAAAGTGATCAGGTCATCACACAAATCCTAAAACTAGACAGAAATCCTGATTAAATAAATATAACCCAGAAAAATTACACTTCATTTATTTGAGAAAAATGATCCATATTATATGTATCTGTTGGAAAAAGTATGTGAACCTGTAGGATTATCAGTTCATTTAAAGTGGAAATTAGTCAGGTGTTTCAATCAATCGGATGATGATCAGGTGAGTGTGGGAGCCCTATTTAAAGAACATAAACCTGGGTCTTCACTATCAAAGTTTCATCTGCACCTCGCAGGTTTTTGGAAGTGTGCCATGCCTTAATCAAAGGAAATTTGAGAACCATAGAAAAAAAAGTTGTTGCTGCTCACTAGGCTGGAAAAAGATACAAATACTAAAGAGTTTGGGCTCCTCCAATCCACAGTCAGCCAGATGGTGCACAAATGGAGGAAATTCAACACCATTGTTACTCTCCTCAGGAGTAGTTGGCCAACAAAAATCACTCCGGAAGCAAGCATGTAATATTCCAGGAGGTCACAAGGAACCCCAAGGTAACATCTAAGGAGCTGCAGGCCTCTCTTGCATTGACTGTCAGTGTTCATGAGTGTCATCAGGCAGACACTGAAGAACAATGGTGTGCATGGCAGGATTGCAAGGAGAAAGCCACTACTCAACGAGAAGGAACATTGCTGCCTGTCTAAAGTTTGCTAAAGACCATGTGGATAAGCCAGAAGACTATTGGAAAAATGTTCTGTGGACAGATGAGTCCAAAATAGAACTTTTGGCTTAAATGAGAGTTGTTTGGCAAAAAGCAAACACTGCATTCCAGCATAAGAACCTTATCCCATCTGTGAAATATGGTGGTGGCGGTGTCATGGTCTGGGCTGGCTTTGCTGCATCAGGACCGGGATGGCTTGCCATCATTGCTGGAACTATGAATTCTGAATCGTACCAGCGGTTTTTACAGGAAAATGTCAGGGTATCTGTCCGTGAACTGAAGCTCAAGAGAAAGTGGATCATGCAACAAGACAACGACCCGAAACACAGAACTCAGACTACCAAAGAATGGTTAAAGCAGAAGAAATTTCACATTTTGGAATAGCTGAGTTAAAGTCCTGACTTTAATCCTATAGAAATGTTGTGGAAGGACCTGAAGCAAGCAGTTCATATAAGGAAGCCTGCCAACATCCCAGAGTTGAAGCAGTTTTGGAAGGCGGAATGGTTTAAAATTCCTCCAAGCCAATGTGCAGGACTGATCAACAGTTACTGAAAACACTTGGCTTAAGTTATTGCCGTACAAAGGGGGTCACATCAGGTTACTGAAAGCAAAGGTTCCCATATATTTTCCAACAAATACATGTAATATTGGATAATTTTGCTAATAATCTTAAAAAAAAAGTAAACATTTTTTGTGTTATTTATTTAATTGGGTTCTCTTTATCTAGTTTTAGGACTTGCCTGAGAATCTCATTACATTTTAGGTCAAATTTTTGCCTGTCCTTTTGATACAGTGTGTATCTTTGGACTTAAAGCTCCCAGCTGTAATCTTCTTTCAGTCCTGATTCAGTGATGCCTACAACATCATCCATGCCAATCTGTAACTGTGTGACATGTTTATTGACCTTATTCCATTCACTGCATGCATTCAAATATAAAACCTTCAGAACTGTATTTACCTTTTTCAATTTTGTCCACCTTTTATGCTGCAATTCATCTGGTTGACTGCAATTTTGCCCTAATCATCAGCTTTTCCTTGCTAGGTGTTTCGCTACACATGCCTCTGTTTGTAAACTAACTTCATCTTCAGCATGAGCATTCCAGTTCCCATTCCCCTGCTAAACCCACCTGAACAACTCTAGCCAACCAGTCCGCAAGGTTGGCCCCCCTCAGGTTCAGGTGTAACCCGTTCCTTTTGTTCAGGTCGTACCTTCCCCAGAAGAGATCCCAATGATCCATCCATCTGAACTCCTGCCCCCTGCATCAGTTCCTCGGCCTTGCATTCCACTGCCAGATCATCCTATTCTTGCCTTCACTGGCACATGGCACAGACAGCAATCCAGAGGTTACTACCCTGGAGATCCTGTTTCTCAGCTTTCTACTTAGCTCCCTAAAATCTCTCTTCAGGATCTCCTCACCTTGTCTACCTATGTCATTGATGCCAATATGCATTAAGAGTGCTCACCCTCATCCTTGAGAATGCCATGGACCTATCTGAGGCATCCCTGATTCTGGCACCAGGGAGGTAACATGTCATTCGGATGTCTTTATCATGCTCACAGAACCACTTCTCTGTTCCCCTGACTAAGGAATCTCCTATCAACATGGTAGTCCTCTTCACCTCTCTTCTCTTCTGAGTCATAGCACCAGAGACCTGGTCAAGCTGTCTCCCTCGGGCAGGTAGTTCCCCTCAATAGTATCTAAAGTTGTATACTTATTATTGAGGTTAACAACCACAGGTGTACTCTGCACTGGCTGTGCATTTCTCTTTCTTCTCCTGACAGTCACCCAGTTACCTGTCTCTTGCAACCTAGAGGTAACTACCTCCCTGTACCTCCTGTCTGTCACCTCCTCATTCTCTTGTATGAGTCAAAGGTCACTGAGCTGCAGCTCCAGTTCTTTAGTGTGTTCTCCCAGAAGCTGCAGCTCTGTGCACGTGGTGCAGATGTGTTTATCTGAGAGAATGGACGTCTCCCAGACTTCCCATATCCCACACACAGTACAAAACACTGCCCCAGAGCCATTCACTGAACATCTGTGCCCTAGTAGATGAGAATGGAACAAATAATTACAGAGAGAGTAACTTCCAAGATGCTTTGCCTTGATAAGCCAAAGCCACTTTAAAGTCTGGCACACTCAAAAGAATGGCTGCTCTGCTTGCACTTGTATTTTTTTTGGCCCTTTCTAATGAATCCCTCTTGCTGATTGGTCGCTGTTCAATTCAGAAACTGCTGTGAAACTCTGCCTTTAAAATCTTGATCACTGTCTTGATTTTTTTAAAAAAAGGCTCTTTTTAAGCACCCCTGATATACATTGTTCGACGATGACCAACACACCAAGGATATGCTGGGGCAACCCGTTACCATACCAAGTGTCACCATGCTTCTACTGCTAACGTAGCATGTCCACAACTTAATAACCCTAACCCGTACGTCTTTGGAGTAGGTGATGGATGTAACGTGAATGGAAGGAAGAAGCCAATGATTGGGAACAAATGCAGACTGAGCAAAGAGTCAAATTGTACCACAGAGGCAAAATTCAAAAGGGTGAAGAATGCAAGACTGAAGGTGATATATTTAAATGCACATAGCATTTGGAATAAGGTGGATGAACTCGTGGAACAGTTAGAGATTGGTTGGTATGACATTGTGGGCATCACTGAGTCTTGGCTGAAAGAAGGCCATAGTTGGGAGCTTTATATCGAAGGATGTACTTTGTATCAAAAGGATAGACAGGAAGGCATAGGTGGTGGTGTGGCTCTGTTGGTAAGAGGTGGAATTGCATCTTTAGAAAGAGGTGACGTGGGGTCAGAAAATGTTGAATCTTTGTGGGTGGAGTTAAGAAACTGCAAGTTTTAAAAAAAAATACGGGAATCGTATATAGGCCTCCAAATAGTAGCCAAGAAGTGGGTTGATATTGAAAAGGAAGCTGGAAAATGCATGTAATAAGGGTAATGTCACAATTGTAATGGGGGACTTCAATATGCAAGGGGATTGGGAAAATCGGGTTGGTGTCGGATCGCGAGAGAGGGAATTTGTTGAATGACTATGAGATGGCTTTTAAGAGCAGCTTGTGCTTGAGCTTACTCTGGGAAAGGCCATCTTGGATTGGTGGTGTGTAATGGCCCAGATATTAGTTGGGAACTTAACGAAAAGTAACACCGCATACAGTGGCCATGTTGTGAGCTCTGTTCCAACTTTATAGTGTTACGTACCAGCAGCAATAGATATGAAATTAAGTCGGGTTTTTATAGATAAACAATGAAATTTATTAACCTCTGCTCAGAAACGTAGAAAAGTAAACAAATGACTAACTTAAATGGAAGTTAACGGTATTATGCATCTATAGCTATCAAACAGTCATACTTAGAGACAATTCTTAACAGATCTTACTCAAGCACAGTCTTAAGGTGGTAGTTTAAGAAGTCCAAGTGATTCATGGAATAAGTGAGAGGAGCGACTTCCCGAAGCAGCGATAATGCGATTCTTGAAGAAACCGTTGACGCTGATCCCAGCCGAGAAGTACCTTTTCCGAAGAGACTATGAAGAGTGAGTTTTCTCAAAGTAGCTGACCTTTCGCCAGAGTGGTCACCACACAACACCCAAACCATGTAAGGGTTAACAAAAGTGCATGCCATGTATGGATTGTACCAAGTGTCAGTCACACCCGAAATACACCGAATGCTGCTGATTAACCCCAGTCCTTTGGGTTCATTTGGCTCTCGCTTGCTCTCTGGCTCTCTTTCACGACGATTGTGTAACCACCGACTGTGACTCCCCAACAAAGTGACTCCCAACAATCGGCGGTCCCCCTTTTTATACCAGTGGGATATGCCATCATGTGAGGCTCACAGGTAACAAAGTCGTGGGACACTCAAGGGAATCGATACTCCTGGGAATCACGAGACACTCACGGGAATCGATACTCAAGGGAATCATGAGACACTCACAGGAATCGATACTGCGGACAGGTAACAATAGTATACTTTTAATTTCTGTGGTTTCCTTAGGCAGTGATCATAATATGACTGAATTTGTACTGTAATTTGAGAGGGAGAAGCACAAATCACATGTATCAGTATCACAATGGAATAAAGGGACTTACAGATGAATGAGAGAATCTTGCCCAGGAGGTTTGGAAGCGGGTATTGGTGGGGATGATGGCAGAGCAGAGGTGGCTGAAGTGAGTGGGAAGTTGGTTGATTGGGAAGCTTTTAAAATCCAATAAAAGACAAATTAAAAAAAAAAGCTATAAGAAAGGAAAAGATGAAATATGAGGGCAAACTAGCCAATAATATAAAGCAGGATACCAAGTGTATTTTTTCCTCCAATTATATAAAGAGTAAAAGGGAGGTGAGAGTTGATATTGGACCACTGGAGAATGATGCTGGTGAGGTGGTAATGGGGGACAAAGAAATGGCAGATGAACTTAATGGGTACTTTGCATCTGTCTTCACTGTGGAAGACACCAGCATTGTGTCAGAGGTCTGTGAGTGTTGGGGAGCAGGAGCCAGTGCTGTTGCTATTACAAAGGAAACTCAAAAGGTCTTAAGGTGGATAAGTCACCTGGGTCAGATGGACTACATCCCAGAGTCCTGAGAGAGGTTGCTGAATAGATAACAGATACATTTGTCATGATCTTTCAAGAATCACTTGATCTTGGCATGGTTGCGGAGGACAGGAAAATTGCAAATGTCAATCCACTCTTTAAGAAGGGAATGAGGCAAAAGAAAGGCTAACTAGCCTATAATTTCCTAACCTCAGTGGTTGGGAAAGTGATGGAGTCTATTATTAAAAATGGGGTTTCCGGGTACTTGAAGACTAATGATAAAAGAAGCCAAAGTTATCATGGTTTCTGTAAAGGGAAATCTTGCCTGACAAACCTGTCAGAGTTCTTCGAGGAAGTAACCAGCAAAGGAGAGGTTGTGGATGTCATTTACTTGGATTTTCAAAAAGCATTTGATAAGGTGCGAACATGAAGATGCTTAGCAAGATAAAATCCTATGGCGTTACAGGAAAGATACCAGCATGGATAGAGGAATGGCTGACAGGCAGGAGGCAGCGAGTGGGAATAAAGGGAGCCTTTTTTTGCTTGGCTGCCAGTAACTAGTGGTGCTCCTCAGGGGTCAGTATTGGGACTGCTACTTTTCACATTGTTTGTCAATGTATCTATGGTTGAGAGGGTGAACAGCTTTAAGTTCCTTGGCATAAACATCATCGAGGATCTCATGTGGTCTACATACCGGCTGTGTGGTAAAAAAAAGGTACAAAGCACCTCTTTCACTTCAGATGGTTGAAGTTTTATGGGCCCCCAAGTCCTAAGAATTTTCTATAGGGGTGCAATTGAGAGTATCCTGACTGGCTGCATCACTGCCTGGTATGGGAATTGTACTTTCCTCAATTGCAAGACTCTGCAGAGAGTGGTGCATACAGCCCAGCACAACTGTAGATGTGAATTCCCCACTATTTAGACATTTACAAAGACAGGTGTGTAAAAAGAGCCCGAGGGATCATTGGGGACCTGAGTCACCCCAACCACAAACTGTTCCAGCTGCTTCCATCCGGGAAACGGTACTGCAGCATAAAAGCCAGGACCAACAGGCTCCGGGACAGCTTCTTCCACCAGGCCATCAGACTGATTAATTCATCCTGATGCAACTGTATTTCTATATTATATTGACTGTCCTGTTGTACATACTATTTATTATAATTACTATAAATTGCACAGTTAGATAGAGACATAACATTAAAATTTTTACTCATGTATATGAAGACTGTAAGTAATAAAGTCAATTCAGTTATTTAGATAATGGAATTGATGTCTCTGTGGCAAACTTTCTGAAAATGCAGATGAGCAAGCAGGCTAAGAGATCCTCTTTGGACCAAAACTGAGGAGTGGCTTCTATGACTTCTCTATTTTTATCTTGTACTTTGGTTTTATCTTTATTTGTATTGCACTGTATGTACTGCTGGTATCATTGGTCTGGATCAGGACAAGAGGATGGGCTATGCAGTTTTATTCAGATCAGCATACATAATAAGTATTGTCGCTTGTGCACATTAAATGGATGGGCAAAGGATACTAGTTAGAAGCTGAAACCAGTCAAAGCAAAAAAAAAAGCCTAATTTTCAATATGATTATAGCTAACTCGTTTAAGCTTCTAACTAATATACTTTTTCTAGTTCATGGGAATTGAATTTGTTCTGAAGATCCTTTGTTTTAAAAAAAATAATCTGACAGAATTTACTCCCAAAATGTGCTTCATTTCAAATAATTGCTTATAATCTGTTTTGGAGTGATCTGTCTCTCTCCCTCAATGCTGTTGGGAATAGCGCCACAGCAAGATTTAATTGATGTGGATATAATATTTATGATGTGTACTAGTTTCTATTTGTAGATCTGATTGCTCTTTTTGGTATTATTTTAAATTGGGTGGTCTGCAGATGATGAACACTGAGCTGAACAGTACTGACATAGGTCTTTTGATTTTGAGTTTTATATTCTGTGTTTTCACGCATTTTCTTTGTTGCCATTTGCGCAATTTTTTTTGCACATGTGGGGGTAGCGTGGTTGATATTTCTCTTTGAATGGGTTTGCTCTATGGTTTTTTGTTTTGTGGCTGTCTTTGGGGAAAACAGATTTCAGGGTTATATATTGCACACATACTTTGATAAGTATACTTTGAATCTTGTTAGCTGTAGGTATCTTCTCCTTAGTTGGGAGAGGAGACTTGCCAATGTGAAATATTGATTGACACTCTTCAGTAAAGAAACTAAAGTTAGCCTTAAAATGTAGGTTGATGCAATATTTCTCTAAAGTGAAGGTACTAGTGCAGAATTGTAATTGGGGTTAAAAAAAAAACTCAAGGTCTTAAGTCAAAGATTCCAGAATTAATACTCATAATATTCCATTTTACAGGGAAGGTGTAGTAGTTTAAAAGTTCTGGTAAGCTCATTGCAGGTAACAGAAGCTATATTACAATTTTATGAATTCAAAATAAATTAAATAGAACATCTGGAAAGTTTTTAAAAAAAAACAAACTTTGTTTTGTAGGAGCATTGTATTAGATTCTGAATAATTTATTCAATCCATAAAGCATAAATATATGATGTACTTGCACCTGTATTTTAGAAATGTGGCTATTTTAATTTCCTAAGCTCTGTCTTGTAATTTTGATTCTATTTTCTTTCTTGTAACTAGATCAATATTTGAGTTCTTCCTGATTTGGTCACCTTGGTGACAGATTCTAATGTCCACTGACATCTTCTATTAAGCCCATTGACTCTCATAACTACCTCGACAATACCTCTTCCCACCTTGCCACATAAAAAATGCCATTCCCTATTCCTAGTTCCTTCATCTCTGCCGCATCTGCTCCCAGGATGAGGCTTTCCATTCCAGGACATCTCAAATGTCCTCTTTCTTTAAGGATCGTGGTTTCCCTTCTGCCGTTGTCAATGATGCCCTCACCGGCAGCTCCTCCATTTCCTGCACTTCGGCCCTCACCCCATCCTCCCGTCACCACAACAGGGACAGAGTTCTCCTTGTCCTCATCTACCACCCCACTAGCCTCCGGATCCAGTGCATTATCCTCCACAACTTCTGCCACCTTCAACAGGACTCCACCACTAAGCACATCTTTCCCTCTCCACCCCTCTCTGCTTTCCGCAGGGTTTGTTCCCTCCGCGACTTCCTGGTCCACACGTCCCTCCCCACGGATTTCCCACCTGGCACTTATCCCTGTAAGCGTAAGTGCTACATCTGTCCCTACACCTTCTCTCTTGCCACCATTCAGGGCTCCAAACAGTCCTTCCAGGTGAGGCAACACTTCACTTGTGAGTCTGTTGGGGTCACCTATTGCATCAGGTGCTCCCGGTGCGGCCTCCTCTACATCGGTGAGACCCGACGCAGATTGGGGGACCGCTTCGTCGAGCACCTCCGCTCCATCTGCCACAACAGACAGGATCTCCCTGTTGCCACCCACTTCAACTCTGCTTCACATTTCCATTCAGATACGTCCATACATGACCTCCTCTACTGCCATGATGAGGCTAAACTCAGGTTGGAGGAGCAACACCTCATATACCGTCTAGGTAGTCTCTAGCCCCTTGGCATGAACATCGAATGCTCTAACTTCCGGTAATTCCCTTCCCCTCCCTTCCCCCATCCCAGTTTCACTCTACCCCCTCCCCCAGCTGCCTATCACCTCCCTCATGGTTCCGTCTCCTTCTACTACCTATTGTGCTTTCCCCTATTCCTTCATCTTTCCTGCCTTTCTCCTCCCCCACCCCTTTATCTTCCCCCCTACTGGTTTTTCACCTGGCACCTACTAGCCTTCTCCTTCCCACCCTGCCCCCCACTTTCTTTATAGGGCCTCTGCCCCTTCCCTCTTCAGTCCTGACAAAGGGTTCCAGCCTGAAACGTTGACTGATCGTTTCCACGGATGCTGCCTGAACTGCTGAGTTCCTCCAGCGTGTTGTGAGTGTTGCTTTGACCTCAGCATCTGCAGAGTATTTTGTGTTCTAATGTGAATTCTTCCACTTCCACTTCTAATGTCCTTCCATTCCCCCCCACCCCACTGTTTTCTACTAAAGCCCTAGGTTATTTCATTGAAATATGAATTCTGGAGGTGCCCATGTTTATTGTGAAAGATGCTCAACAAATATTTCATAGTTAATTTGAAATAGGGTTGAAGATGAATTATAAAAAAAATTGTGCTGCTTGGCAATCATAAAATACATCAAATTTCAAAGTAAGTTTATTATCAAAGTACATACATGTCACCAAGTACAACCCTGAGATTCACTTTTTGCAGGCATATCAGGTAAATTCAATAAATATAATAGAATCAATGGAAGACCTCACCCAACAGTGTGCAGGAAACAACTGTGCAAATACAAAATGAAGAAATAATAATAAATAAGCAATAAGTAACAACATGAAATGACTCCTTGAAAGTCAGGTTGTGGGAACATTTCAGTGATGGGGTAGGTGAAGTTAGACTTATTGTCATAGAGAAATACAGCACAGAAACAGGCCCTTCAGCCCAGCTAGTGCATGCCAAAACCATTTAAACTGCCATTGACCTTTACCGGGATCAGAGCCCTTCCCTATCCCTACTATTCATGTATCTTTCCAAGCTCCTCTTAAGAAATCGAACCCGTATACTGGCAGCTCATTCCACACTCTCACGACCCTCTGAGTGAATTAGTTTCCCCTCATGTTCCCTTTAAACTTCTGTCCTCTCACCCATAATCCATGACCTCTGTATTCCTACCCAGCCTCAGTGGGGGGAAAAAGCCTGCTTTCAACCTTGTTTACATCTTTCCTGTACATAGGTGACCAAAACTGCACACAATACTCCAAATTACAGCTCACCAAAGTCTTATACAACTTCTACATAACATCCATCTTCTGTACTCAAAACATTGATTTTTGAAGGCCAATGTGCCAGTCCCATTCCCAATCTGATATGTCTATCCACGACCTCCTCTACTGTCAAGATGAAATCACACTCAGGTTGGAGGAACAACACCTTATATTCTGTTTGGGTAGCCTCCAACCTGATGGCATGAACATTGACTTCTCTAACACTCTGTTAATGCCTCACCTCCCCTTCGTACCCCATCCCTTCCTTCCTTCCTTCCTTCATTTATTTAAATTTTTTTTCTTTTTTTCCTCCCTCTGTCTCTCTCACTATAACTCCTTGCCCATCCTCTGGGCTCCCCTCCCCCTTTCTTTCTCCCTAGGCCTCCTGTCCCATAATCCTCTCCCTTCTCCAGCCTCATTTCCCTTTTGCCAATCAACTTTCCAGCTCTTAGCTCCATCCCTCCCCCTCCTGTCTTCTCCTATCATTTCGGATCATTTTGGTGTCACTGCAAATTTGCTGATCCAGATCATTCATATAGATGACAGACAATAAAGGACCCAGCACCGATCCCTGTGGCACATCACCAGTCACAGGCCTCCAGTCAGAGAGGCAGCCATCTACTACCATTCTCTAGCTTCTCCCACAAAGCCAATGTATAATCCATTTTTCTACCTCATCCTAAATACTGAGTGAGCTTCTTGACCAACCTCCAGGACCTTGCTAAAGTCTGTGTAAACAACATCTACTGCCTTGCCTTCATCCACTTTCTTGGTAACTTCCTCAAAAAATTCTTAAGATTAATAAGACATGACCTACCATGCATGAAGTAATGCTGACAACTATCTTTAATCAGCCCATGTCTATTCAAATACTTGTATATTCAGTCCCTTGGAACACTTTCCAATAACCTTATCATAACTGACGTAAGACTCAACGGCCTATAATTTCCTGGTTTCTGTTTTGAGCCTTTTTAAAAAAATCGCGGAACAACATTGGCTATCCTCCAATCTCCTGGTTCCTCTTATGTGGCTAAGATATTTTAAATGCCTCTGCTAGGGCCCAGGTAATTTCTGCACTTGCCTCCTGTAGAGAATACCCTGTTAGGCCCTGAGGATTTATCCAGCTTGATTTGCCTTAGGGTAGCAAACACTTGCACCTCTGTCATCTGTACAGGGTCCATGAAGTTGATTGCCACTTCGTCTCACTTCTATAAACTCTGTATCCATCTCCCATGTAAATACAGGTGCAAAGAATGCATTTAAGATCTCCCCCATCTCTTTTGGCTCCACACATAGGTTATCTATAGCATCCCTAAGGATTCTCCTTTGCCTTGTCTGCTAGAGCAATTTCATGCCTTTTAGTCTTCCTGAATTCTTAAGAGTTCTCTTGCATTTCTTGTACTCCATAAGCACCTCATTTGTTCCTACCTGCTATGCACTCTTTCCCCCCCCCCCCCCATTAACCAGGGCTTTAGTCAGCATTGTAAATCTTTGGAATTTGTTGCCATGAGCCGCTGTGGAGGCCAAGTCATTGGGTGCATTTAAGGCAGAGCTAGATGGGTTCTTGATTAGCCGGGGCATCAAAGGGTATGGGGAGAAGGCAGGGGAGTGGGATGACAGGAGGAATTGGATTAGCGCCTGATTGAATGGTGGAGCAGACACCATGGGCTGAATGGCCCTACTTCTGCTCCTATATCTTACGTCCTTGTGGCTTCAGTATCTCTTAAACCAAGATTCCCTATACTTATTATCTCTGCTTTTTTTTCTGACGGGCACATACAGCTTTGTACTCTCAAAATTTTGTTTTTAAAGGCCTCCCGCTTATCAAGTGCACCTTTGCCAGAAAGCAACCTGTCCCAACCCACTTTTGCCAGGTCATTTCAGATACCATCAAAGTAGGCTTTTCTCCAATCTAGAATCTCATCCCACTGGTTCAAGCTTGATGGTTAAGAATGTTTCTGAACCTGGAGTGTGAGTCCAGGGGCTCCTGTACCACCACCTTGATGGCAGCAGGGAGAACAGAACATGTGCTGGGGGGCAGGGGGGTTCCCCTGATAATGCATTCTGCTTTCCTGTGATAACGTGTGTGCAAGTGCTCAATAGTGAGGAGGGCTCTACCTGTGATGAACTTAGCTGTATCTACTACTTTTGTAGGATTTTATGTTCAAGGGCATTCAGCATTCAAGTCCAAAATCCATTAACAACATGCACAAAATGCTGGAGGAACTCAACATATCATGCAGCATCTATAGAGTGGAGTAAATAGTTAATGTTTCAGGCTGAGACTGTCACCAAAGTGCATTTTTTTTTGAAGTCCTGTTCTAAGTGGACAGATGGATCTAGAAGGTTTTTTAAAATTCAAAGTTCTTTACAGTTGCAAGGACTTTTATTGATATTTTGTCTATAAATTGCAGTTGTTGCAAATTGATATCCCTCGTATTTTTAGCAAAAACTAAATCATATCAGACAGTATCCTAATATTGCTATTTCATTTGTATTGTAAAAATTAAATTTTAATTAATGTTTTTATGCAGTTTGTCCAAAACACAAGTGAAAGCAGCTTTAAGATTTCTGAACAAAAATGTGAAGTTCAAATGTTGAATTTCTGTATTATGGCAATGCTGAGAAAGCATTAAACTTGTACAGGTGCAATTATGGGTGCAAGGGTTGACCTTAACTTTGAAAGAAATATCAAAACAATAGCAGCTCTATAAGTTTTCACTTGTAATACATATTTATTACACTAGGGTGGTTTAGAAAATCACCATGGTAATAATGTGATCACAAGGGTAGCAATAAATTTGCATCTTGTGTGGAAATATCATGTAGAAAGCATGATACCTGGCATGTTTATGGTACTGCAGCCCTCTCCTCTTCATGAGACATTACTGATACAAAATTTACCTTTTATTTCAGTACTCTAGGATCAATTTCACCTTTAGAAATCTACTGGCTTTCTGTAATGACTTTTTAACAACACGATGAGGTTAAGATGCAACTTTTTGGATGCAACTAGTAACATTTCAGTTTGATTTTTACACTTGCTAAAGACAACAGAGCATGTGTATTTAGTTTTCATCTTGTCATACCATTATTTTGACTGGTGGTTACTACTGATCTGAAATGCATCAGCGCTTTTGCTTTTGATGTATTATACAATAATAGATTTATTGTTAAACATATTTTAAAATACTTATCATATTCTGATATGGTGTGAGCAGAATTATCTGCAGCTTAATGTGAAAAAGACTAAGGAGCTGGTGGTAGACCTGAGGAGAGCTAAGGTACCGGTGACCCCTGTTTCCATCCAGGGGGGTCAGTGTGGACATGGTGGAGGATTACAAATATCTGGGGATATGAATTGACAATAAACTGGACTGGTCAAAGAACACTGAGGCTGTCTACAAGAAGGGCCAGAGCCATCTCTATTTCCTGAGGAGACTGAGGTCCTTTACCATCTGCCGGACGATGGTGAGGATGTTCTACGAGTCTGTGGTGGCCAGTGCTATCATGTTTGCTGTTGTGTGCTGGGGCAGCAAGCTGAGGGTAGCAGACACCAACAGAAACAACAGACTCATTCGTAAGGCCAGTGATGTTGTGGGGATGGAACTGGACTCTGATGGTGGTGTCTGAAAAGAGGATGCTGTCCAAGTTGCATGCCATCTTGGACAATGTCTCCCATCCACTACATAATGTACTGGGTGGGCACAGGAGTACATTCAGCCAGAAACTCATTCCACCGAGATGCAACACAGAGCGTCATAGGAAGTCATTCCTGCCTGTGGCCATCAAACTTTACACCTTGGAGGGTCAGACACCCTGAGCCAATAGGCTGGTCCTGGACGTATTTCCTGGGATAATTTACATATTACTATTTAATTATTTATAGTTTTATTACTATTTAATTATTTATGATGCAACTGTAACGGAAACCAATTTCCGCCGGGATTAATAAAGTATGACTATGACTACTATGTGTATGATATAACAGTACAGAGTAGGAAGAGGCCCTTCAAGCTATGATGTCTGTACTAAACATGATGCTAAATTAAACTAATCCCATCTGCCTCTGCATGATCTATTACCGTATTTTAGTTGTCTGTTTTCTCCCAGAAGTATTTAGCAATCAAAGTATTACTTGTTATGAGGAAATTTTATTGCATTCTTGATCTGAAATAATTGTTTTGTGATCTCCATGAAAGCCATATTGGGGCAATGGACAACACACCATGAAAATGCAAATTTTCCTCATTGACTTTAGGTTATTCTTAAACAATAGGTTTAGTTTCTAGGAGCCTTTAGTACATTCTAGAGGGTGAAATTGAAGGAGTGTTATATCGTTGAGTTGCTAGTTTGTGCTGATGTCGAAGATAAATGTGTCTATTTAGGTGAATGCAAAGATTCCTCCTGTATTGATCCTTTTTCTAGTCCTTTCTCAGCTACATATTAGTCGAAGGATTATCATGAATTATTGAGAGGACAACAAGAAATCTGAAGTGTCATGGTTACTGCATTAACTCAGATGTGAGCAGTGGTAGCAAAGATTCTGTGTCTGGACATTCTTGAAAAATGTGGCCTGCATTGGTATGCTTTAGCACATCTATTGTATTTGATTTGAAGTTTGATGTTTTGTATCATTTTCCAATATAGGCCTGTGTTGATTAAGTGGAGAGATTGCAAGTGTGACTACATTTTTGTGGCAAAATGACTGGTGTATACAAGGTCATGAGATGAGAGGATACAGTTTTGTTTAATATGTTAGCCTCCAGTCATGCATGGCTAATCTGGAATCTGCATGCAGTGAATTGGATTAGTTTGGTAAGAGGTCAGGTACAGTTGTGCATGTGATCTTTATCAGAATCTGGTTTAATATCACTGGCATATGTCATGAAATTTGTTAACTTCATGGCAGCAGTACAATGTAAAACATGATAGGAAAAGAGAACTGAATTGCTGTATGTGTGTGTGTATATATAGTATGTGTGTATGTATGCACACATGTACACATGTGCACACACATCAATGTGGTGGGTCTAGGTTAGGTCCTCGGAGATATTTACGCCTAGGAACTTGAAATTGCTCACTCTCTCCACTACTGATCCCTTTGAGGACTGGTGTGTGGGATTGCCTTTGTAAATTTTTGGTAATATAGTGAGATGGAAAGCCAAGTCTGTGCGTTTTCAGGTTTAAACATGCAACTTCTGTGTATTGGTCAATGTGCATGAGTACACACATCATGGTAAGTCTGTTTCATGATGTTTGTCATGAAAAGCAGTTTCACTGTGATGTATTCTGAA
The DNA here is from genome assembly GCF_963921235.1 of Mobula hypostoma. Classification (NCBI taxonomy): domain Eukaryota; kingdom Metazoa; phylum Chordata; class Chondrichthyes; order Myliobatiformes; family Myliobatidae; genus Mobula; species Mobula hypostoma. Next base: position 60,573,935 of record NC_086115.1, read on the forward strand.
ATGGCGTGTTCTGATTAAGGGAAGATTAGAGCCCATGGGTTTGTTTTCCTTGGAGTAGAGGAGTCTGAGTCGGTAATTCTAAAGCTATTCAAGGAAAATAAAGGTCATAGACATTGGCAGGAAATACTTCCCTGTAACAAGTTTTTTTTAAAGAACAGAAGGATGCAAGTTTAAGATAATAGGAAAGATACTAGCATGGAAAGAAGATTGGTTGACTGGCAGGAGGCAAGAGTGGAATAAAGGGGGCCTTTTCTAGTAGGTTGCTGGTATCTAGTGGTAATCCGCTGGGGTCGGTGTAGGTACTGCTTCTTTTCACATTATATGTCAATGATTTGCATGAGAATTGATGGTTTGTGGCCAAATTTGCAGCCTATATGAAGCTGGATGGAGGAGGATGTAGTGTTGAGGAAGCGGAGTCTGCAGGAGGAACTAGACTAATTAGGAGAGTGGCAGATGGAATATAGTGTAGGGATGTATATGGTCATCTACTTTGGTAGAAGGAATAAAGGCATAAACTCATTTAGAAAAGTTGAGAAAATTCAAAATTCCGAGATGCAAAGGATCCTTTTGAAACCTGTTGAATATTGAAAGATCTGGCTGTAGTGGATGTGGATAAGATGTTGCCTATAGTAGGTGAGCTTAGGACCAGAGGGCACAGCCTCAGGATGGAGGAGCATCATTTAGAGCAGATGAGGTATGTTTTTTAGCCAGAGCGTGGTGAATCTGTGGATTTGTTGCCATGGAAGGTTATGGAGGCCAAGTCATTGAGTATATTTAAAGTGGCGGTGGCTGGGTTCTTGATTAGTCAGGGTGTCAAAGGTTACATGGTGAAGGCAGGAGAATGGGATTGAGAGGGATAATAAATCAGCCATGATGGAATGGTGAAGAAGAGTCAACGGGCTGAATGGTCTAATTCTGCTCCTGTGTTTTATGGTAGATTAATAATGGAAGAGATTTATAGAGAATTTTTGCTTCAACCAGAGTGACTGGAAACTGGAACACATTGGATGGTGGAAGTTCAAAGGTCCAATTTAATGTCAGAAATGTATACAATATACATCCTGAAATGCTTTTTCTTAACAAACATTCACAAAAACAGAAGTGCCCCAAAGAATGAAGGACAGATAAACATAAGAACCCCAAAGTCCCCCCCACTCCACCAGCTCCCCTCCCTCCTGCACGTAAGCAGCAGTGAGCAGCAATCCCTCCTCCCCCCCCACTGGCAAAAAAAATAGCAAGTATTGGCACCGTCACCAAGTATTCAAGTGTGAGCAAAGCAATAGCAAAGACTCAGACTTGCAGTTACTCCAAAGACTTCACGTTACTCCTGGCGTTTGACATACCACAGATTCTCTCTCTCCCTAATAAGGGAGAAAAAGGTGTGTCTGTTTTTCTCCCCCAGTGAGTGGGGAGGCATAATAAACAACTTGCTGGTTTACGATGTTAAAAGTCCATTACGTCGCTTTTTTTGAGCTCTGTGCCTGAAGATCGCAAAGATCCCGGGTCTTTGGGCCCACAGCAGGTATCCCAACTCCCTCGACGACACATGGGTCTCCTGCCATAACACCGACCCTCGAATTGCCCATCTCCAGAGTCCTGAGATCTTAGGCTTCCAAATTTGAGCCGGACTCTTAGGCCAAACCCTTGCCGTGCCGAACAACGGTCAGTCCTGAAACCCCGAGAACGGGTCCCATTCCCACAAAGAACTGAAGTCGGCGTGTAACTTCAGGTCATGGGCTTCAAAAGAACCTTGAAAGGGAAAAGTAAAGATATTAAAGATGGAAATAGAGCTGTTTCTGAAGCTGCAAGCAGAAGAGTCGCCGTTTAGCGCCATATTAACTTCGCTCCACCTCCCGACGGAAGTGGGTACTTGTACAACATTTAAGTATCTTCACCACTTCATCAGTGAATCTGCTGGGGTTGTCTATTGTGTCTGGTGCTCCAAATGCAGCCTTCTCTACATTCGTGAGACCCGTTGTAAATTAGGTGTCCACTTTGTTGAGCACCTCCACTCCATCTGCCAAAAATAGAATTTCCCAGTGGCCAAACATTTCAATTCCAATTCTCAAACCTGTTCCGACATGTCAGTCCATAGCCGCCTCTTGTGCCAAAATGAGCTCACCCTTATCTTGGAGGAGCAACACCTTGTATTCCATTTGGATAACCTCCAACCTGATGTCATGAATATTTATTTCTCCTTCTGGTTTATAAAAAAATCCCTCCTCCACGCCTCTGGCCATTAGCTCTTCTTGCCAGTCTATCACCTACTCTTGGGCCCACTCCTCCTTCCCTTTCTCTGGTCTGCTCTTCTCTGTGACACTAATTTCCTTTGGGATCAATAAAGTATATCTATCTATCTCTCCAATCAGATCTCTTCCTCTCCGGCCCTTTATCTTTCCCACTCACCTGGTTTCACCTATCCTTTTACCCCTGCCACCCCCCACCTTTTTATTCTGGCATCTTCCTCCTTCCTTTTCAGTCCTGAAGAGGGGTCTCTACCTGAAACATCGATTGATTATTCATTTCCATAGATGCTGCCTGACTTGCTGAGTTCCTCCAGCATTTTATGTGTTGGATTAACTATCCAGCTGAGCACTCGAATTGCCAGGGCATGGAGGCCATGGATCAAGTGCTGATAATTTGATTAGTAAAAAGAGAAATTGATGTTTGGCTTGAATATGGTAAGCTTAGGGTGTGACTCACTGTGACTAAAATTGGTATGTGGCTAGAACTATTTCCATTGATGCCATCTGTCTAATCTGGTTTTCTATGAAAAGTGGAACTCTGAAATTGTAGAATAGATTCAGATCTAGTTTCAGTTTCTTAGTAAATTTGTTCCTTCTGTAAACATATTTTAGTTAACTTCAAAGATGCCATAATTTTATGGACAATTTGTTCACTTCAATTGTTTGCATGACATGTTTCTTTTCCTTGTGCTTTGGGTGTCGACTTTTAAAATTTTTTTCTTTAATTGGGTTCTTTCAGGTTCCTAGCTTTTTGGCTACCTGTAAACAAAGAAATCCTAAGGTTGTATAAGTTAGTAACCCATCTCCTTCTACCTTAGGCCACTAACTTATCAATCACTCCTGATGAGTTATTAACTTCAAACTTTCCGTATAATCACTCAGAGTTGATCTGCATGTGCATGTAACGAGAGCTGTATAACTCATCTCCTTCTACCTTAGGCCACAAAACTTATCAATCACCCCTGCAGTGGACACTTTCTGGAGATCCAAGATCCGTATGCTCCAGGACCGCTGGACTAAGTGTGTAAATGTAGGAGGGGACTATGTTGAAAAATAAATGCGCTAGTTTTCTAAAGCTGACTCCTTCCACCTTAGGCCACGAACTTATCAATCACCCCTTGTACTTTGAGATTCATTTTCTTACAGGTATTCACAGTAAGTACAAAGAAACGAGAATCAATGAAAAACAGTACCCAATAAGATAAACAAAATGTGCAAAAGATGACAAACTGTGCAAATACAAAAAATATAAACAATAATAAAAAGCAGTATGTATAGTGAACATGAGATTGAGTCCTTGAAAGTGAGTCCGTGGGGTGAAGTGCATTGGGTACAATTGTACATGGCTGCAACCTGCCCTTTGAAAAGATAGTACAACACCGAAGAAGCTGTAAGAACTTGGCAGGTCAGGCAGTATCTATGTATGGGGATGGACTATCAATGTTTCTAGTTGAGACTGGAAAAGAATGAGGGAAGATAGCCAGGTGATAAAGATTGTAGTATGATTGGGGGGGAAAGGGGTGGACAACAACTGGCAGGCGATGGGAGAATCCAGTTGAGGTGGAATGATCGGGAGGAGCAGAGTGGGAATGAAGTTGAGAGGTGTTAGATGGAAGTCACAGGGCTGAAGAAGATGGAATCTGATGGGACAGTGCAACATGTAATTAGGGAAGGAGGTGAGGGGAGCCTCTTGGAGCAATGTGTGGGTGATGGTCAGATTGAATGTGAAGTGTAAGCGAAGAGGTGATGAGGCCAGTGGGATAAGGGAAAAAATAAGTGGGATAGAGGGGAGATTACCAGAAGATGGAGAAACCTACGTTCATGCTGTCAAGGTAGGGATTACCAAGGTAGGAATGTGGTGTTCTTCTAATCTGTATCTCACTTCAGTTTGGCAGTAGATGAGACCATAGTATTTTCATCTGTGTGGGAATCTCCAATAGGATCTCTCAGCACCAAGCACTGTCCCTCCTTCTCTCCTTCCCCTCTACTTACTGCAGAGATTGCTCTTTCTCTCAACCACTTCTCTTTATTTTCATCATCTCTTCTCCCTCTCCCACCTAGGCACTTATTCCTGCAACTGCACTGGACAACAATTTTTTAAGGTGTTGCTTCCTCAGAATTTTTTTTCTGTATATGATAGACCACTTGAAGCTGAACACGGCTATAATTTCTGACTACTTGTATCATGTAGGAATTTGGAGAAACAAGAAATGAACTTTTATTGAATATAATGTGTTTAAATGCATAATAGTACGGACACTTTGCAATGATTCAACTAAGCTAAAAATGTTTTGTTGATTTCCATTTGTACTCAAGTTTCTGAAGCTTCTCACTAAAGTGTCCAACAATTGTCAGCCAGTAGTGCTGTATTCTAGTGGCCCTGATATCATTTCTCCATGACTGCAATGTCTTGATGAAATCTTTCACTGTGCTCATCACTAACAGCATCAAGATTTGTAGGGAAGTAGTCTAAATAGGTATGCAGAAGATGAATCTTTGGTGACATGTTGCACTTGATGGTTTTGTATGCTTGAAGCATGTTGTCAAGCAACTGCATGCAGTTTGATGGTCTGTAGTTGCCAAGAAAATTTTCAAAAACATCCTTGAATGCCTTCTGTGCAATTTTCTTCAGTCCCACTCAAGCTTTTAAAATTGTCTGTTACTTGTGGACCAACAAAAATGATTTCCTTAGTCTTGGCATCAGTTATTCTGACTTAAATTATGAATTGAAACAACAAATATAAGTGATTTTAAAAAAAAGGTGTGTGGTAGGGAAATTTCATGGTGATTTTCATGATCAGCTGCTCAAAATCCATAAGATATCTCCAAAAGTATTCAGGAAGCAAAATCTTTGTTCTTCTGTGCTCTTCAGCCTAACCTCACACTTCCTCCCTCATGCCATACAAGGCCCTAAAAAAATCCTTTGAAATAAGGCGGTTCTTCATATATGAATTCCATCAGAGTTATTTGTTGCATCTGGTGCTCCAGGTGCAGCATCCTCTTCAGTGCTTCACTGAGCACCTTCACCCTGTCCACTGTACAGTACCAGATGGGATCTCCAAAAGGCCAGCCATTTTAATTCCACTTCCCATTCATATTACCATTCACAAGAAAGAGATGGAGATTAGTGATGTGCTGTTATGGCTGCAATCTTTCCCTCAATATCAACAAAACAAGAGATGATCATTAACTTCAGGGGAGGGGGGTGATGCACATGCACATATTTACATCAACTGTGCTGAGGCCAAGAGGGTCGAGAGCTTCAAGTTTCTTGGAGCGATTATTGCTAATAGCCTGTCCTCATCCACAAGTAGAAGCCATAGCCAATAAAGCTCATCAGCAGCTCTACTTCCTCAGGAGGCTAAGAAATTTCCATGTTGCCTTTGACCCTCATCAGTTTTTATTGATGCACCAGAGAAAGCATCCTATTCTGAGGCATCGAGGCTTGATATGACAACATGAAACTGCAGATTTGTAGGCACAGAACATCACAGAAACATGCATCCCTTCCATGGACTCTGTCTGCACTTTTCACTGTTTTGGGAAAGCAGTCAGCATAGTCAAAGACACTGCCCACACCAGACATTCTCTCTTCCACCCCCCCCAGACCAGAAGACATAAATGAATGAAAGCGTGTATCACCGGCTTCTATCCTGCTGTTGAGACTTTGGAATGTTTCTTCACTATGATAAAATGGACTTCTGATCTCTCAATCTATTTATTATGACGTTGCACCTTATTGTTTATCTGCACTGTGCTTTCTGTAATGGTAACACTTTATTCTGCAATGTTATTGTATTACTCAATACTACCCCAATGTACCATTGAAATGAATTGTTCTGTTTGGATGATATGCTCTTTGTTACTTCCACCTATCAGCTCTTAGCTTTTTACAGCATTCCACACTTTCCCCTCCCTTACTTGCCTATTATATGGATTCATCTATCACCTGCCAGCTCTTATTCCATTCCTCTGCTCTGCACCTCTACTATTTTGCACTGGCTGTTTCCTCTTTCTTTCCATTCCTGATTTAGTCCTGAACCAACATGTTGATTGTCCATCTCTCTCCACAGACGCTGCTGACCTATTACATTCCTCCAGCTTCTTTATGTTGCTCCAGGTTTCCAGCATCTGTAGTCTTTTGTGCCTCATCTTTGAAAAGATACTGTCTTTTAAAGCAGTGAATTTTTTAAGTGGATTGGAAGAAATAATGTTTTAGTTTGTCTTTTTTACTTTCTAGGTTAAATTATTTTATCAGATTTTTTTCATGGAAACAAGCACAAAGTTTGAATGCATCTGAATAGACAAAGTTGTGGAATATCATTCACAATTAGAAGTTCTGATTTGCTCTAGCGAATCTTCTGATGTTTTCACCATCTGTCTTGTATTGTGCATTTCCTGTTTCCTCAGTTTTTTGGAAGTTGCCTGTGGTTTGGCTGTCTTTCAACGTTGACTCATTTACACTTTTCAGGTTTTGTTTGTACTATATTGTTTTCTTCAAAGTGGAAATTTTTAGAAACTTTTCTCTCAAATTAATGCCCCAGTTTCATTTTTTCCCTGTATATTATGGAAAGTATTCAAAATCTGTGTTCTACAATAGGTGGAGTTTGTTTAATATGTATGGAAGTGAATGTAGTATTTGCATTTTATTTGGAGTATAGTTGTCTGACTGTTACATCTGTTTGTGATCCATAGGCTTTTTCAAGTTATCTTTTTATATTAGGCAAGTTGCTTCAGAAGAAAGGAAAAACAATCAAGTACAAGGTAACTCTGTAGTTGAATGACTCCAGGTAGGCAGAAGTAGTGGCAATTTGAATAATTATTTTGAATACAATATACCTACATCAATAGTTTTTGATTTGATGCTAGTGGAGCCACTGCTTCTCCTTTAGGACCTGTGTCCAACACCTGTCTGTGTAGAGTTTGTATGTTCTCCCTCTAATGTTATGTGTTTCTTCCAGTTGCTCTTCATTTCTTCTCAAATCTCTAAGATGTAGGCAGCCAGAGCAAATTGCTGTGTGAGTGGTGCTACTGGATGATTAATGGGTGCATACTGATAATAAAATAGGACTAGTGTAAATTGCTAGCCAAGATAATTCTCAGTACTTATGCCCCACAAGGCTATCTGTTGAGCCCGCACTTTATTTCCTATACACTAATGACTGCATGGTCAGTCTACTCCAACTCCTTCTACAAGTTTGCAGATGTTTACACGTGGGCCGAATATCAATAACAATGAGTCAGTGCAGGAAGAAGATTGAGGGCCTATAGACATGGTGTCATGACAGCAGCCCTTCCTTTCACCAGCAAAACGAAAGAGCTGGTCTTGATTTAAGGGGTGGGGGCAGGGTTTACATCACTAGTTGAGAGGATTGAGAGCTTCAGGTTCCTCAGTGAACATCACCAATAGCCTTCTTGATGCAACCACGTAGATACTGTAACTAAGAAAACAAACTGCTTTTTCCTAGGGCTCAGAAAAACCAAATCAGCATGTTCCTGTTGACCCTCAACATTTTTTTTCATTGATGCACCATAGAAAACAACCTATCTGGATGTATCATGGCTTGGTATGATATTTGCTCTGCCCAAGATTGCAAAAAAAAAGTATAAAGAGTTGCAGACATGGCTCAGCAATTCACAACAACCATTTTCTCCACCGTACATTCTGCCTGTACTTATCAAGACAATGATAAAGCAGCTAGCATATTATTGGAAAGCATCGAGTTGGATAAGTCACCTGGACTGGACGAGATGTACCCCAGGCTACTGTGGGAAGCGAGGGAGGAGATTGCTGAGCCTCTGGCAATGATCTTTGCATCATCAATGGGGATGGGAGAGGTTCTGGAGGATTGGAGGGTTGCAGATGTTGCTCCCTTATTCAAGAAAGGGAGTAGAGATAGCCCAGGAAATTATACACAAGTGCGTCTTACTTCAGTGGTTGGTAAGTTGATGGAAAAGATCCTGAGAGGCAGGATTTGTGAACATTTGGAGAGGCATAATATGATTAGGAATAGTCAGTATGGCTGTGTCAAAGGCAGGTCGTGCCTTACGAGCCTGATTGAATTTTTTGAGGATGTCACTAAACACATCGATGAAGGTAGAGCATTAGATATAGTGTATATGGATTTCAGCAAGGTATTTGATAAAGTACCCCATGCAGGGTTTATTGAGAAAGCAAGGAGGCATGGGATCCAAGGGGGCCTTGCTTTGTGGATCCAGAACTGGCTTGCCCACAGAAGGCAAAGAGTGGTTGTAGACGGGTCATATTCTGCATGGAGGTTGACCAGCAGTGTACCTCGGGGATCTGTTCTGGGACCCCTTCATGATTTTTATAAGTGATCTGGATGAGGAAGTGGAGGGATGGGTTAGTAAATTTGCTGATGACGCAAAGGTTGGGAGTGTTGTGGATAGTGTGGAGGGCTGTCAAAGGTTACAGCGGGACATCGGTAGGATGTAAAACTGGGCTGAGAAGTTGCAGGTAGCGTTCAACCCAGGTAAGTGTGAGGTAGTTCATTTTGGTAGGTCAAATATGATGGCAGAATATAGTATTAATGGTAAGACTCTTGGCAGTGTGGAGAATCTAGTGGTCTTGGGGTCCGAGTCCATAGGACTCTCAAAGCTGCTGCGCAGTTTGACTGTGTGGTTAAGAAGGCATACAGTGTATTGGCCTTCAGCAACCGTGGGATTGAGTTTAAGAGCCGAGAGGCAATGTTACAGCTATATCGGACCCTGGCCAGACCCCACTTGGAGTACTGTGCTCAGTTCTGGTCACCTCACTACAGGAAGGATGTGGAAACTATAGAAAGGGTGCAGAGGAGATTTACAAGAGGCTTTTTCCTAGGACTCAAATGACTAACATGAGAGGACACATTTTAAGGTGCTTGGAGGTAGGTACAGTGGAGATGTCAGGTAAGTTTTATACGCAGAGAGTGGTGAGTGTGTGAATGGGCTGCCGGCGATGGTGGTGGATGTGAATACAATGGGGTCTTTTAAGAGACTCCTGGATAGGTACACGGAGCCAAGAAAAACAGAGGGCTATGGGTAACCTGAGGTAATTTCTAAAGTAAGTACATCTTTGGCACAGCGTTGTGGGCCAAAGGGCCTGTATTGTGCTGTAGGTTTTCTATGTTTTTATGTAAACAGACCCTACCCACTCTGGACATACTCTCTTCTGTCTCCACCTATTGGGCAGAAGATAAAAAAGCTTTAAAGCAGAATTTCCAAAACTGGGGTCCACAAATCCATCAGTTAATTGTAGGGGGCCACGGCATAAAATAAGGTTGGGAACTCCTGTGGTATGTAGCACTGTTTTCAAGGGCAGTTTCTATCCTACTGTTATAACACAATTGAACAGTCCCCTTGTATGATAGTCTATATTGTTATAGCCTTGAACCTTACTGTCTGCCCACATTGCACTTTCTTGAACTGTAATGCTTTATTCTGCATTTTGCTACCTCAATGTATTGATGTGATGAAATGTTGTTTGTATATGGCATACAAAGTAGTTTTACACCATCTCTATATTTGACAAAAAAAATTTACAATTGTCATTTCACAATTAGTTTTTAAGGACCAGGGAAGTTGTTCAGTAATGCTGCATGTTATTTCGCAAAGCTTTCTTGTTTCATTCATCTTGCTTTGAGGTTGGAAGATAAAAATCGTGTTAATTGTAAGGATGGGATGGGAAAATTTCTTCCCCCAGGTCATTTGGCTTCTGAACTTCTGGCCACATCATATTTGCAGTATCACTGGTTAATCTGTTCTGTACCTTTACAATATTTAATATTAATGCAGTTTAGTTTGTTATTTATGTGTGATTTATCTTCAGATTTTATCCTTGCCTTCATAAGTTAACGAGTGTTATGTGCTTTACACCCTGGTTTAAAGAAATGTTGTCTCGTTTCTATATACATTATATATGTTATATACATGTATGTGGTTAAATGACAATAAACTTCAATTGTCACTTGTTTTAAGGAAGACTGCATTTACTGAGTTTTATCTTGCTTGGGCTTCAGGTGTCAAATTTAAAAAAAATAAAATAAAATTCTCTTACTTGTGCAATGTCCATGTCCCTCATTCCCAGCTTATTCATTCATGTGTCTTTTGAAAACCAACATTGTGTCTGCTTCCACCAATGCCTTTAGCAGTTCATTCCAGGTATCTATTATTTAAAAAAGAATCTTTAAGAATATTAAAAAAAAATCTCCTTTTAACCTTTCCCTGTCTCCCCCTAAATGTATGTCCTCTGGTGCTTGACATTTCATATATGGGTAAAAGATCCTGAATGTCTACCCTATCTACACATCTCTTAATTTTATGAACCTGTATCAGGTTTTCCCTTGGCTTTAAATTCTTAAGGAAACAGCCCAGGTTTGTCCACCCTCTTTTACAGTTCATATCCTCCGGTCTTGACTGCATGTGGTAAGTATCTTCAGCACCTTCTCCAAAGCCGCCTCTTCCTTTCTAGAATGGGGCTACCAGAATTGCGACATGCTCCAAGTGTACCCTAATCAAAGTTTTACGTAGCTGCGATATGATTTCCTTACTCTTATACTCAACACCCCTATCAGTGAAGGCAAGCATGCCATGTACTGTCTTTGTACTTCCAGTGACCTGCAGACGTGGACCCTAAGATCCCTCTGATTACCAGCACTGTCAATGGTCAAATCTCTTACCAGCTCTTCTTTCAGTTAGTCCTGACGAAGCGTCTCGGTCCGAAACATCGACTGTACCTTCTTCCTAGAGATGCTGCCTGAACCTGCTGCGTTCCACCAGCAACTTTTATGTGTGTTGCTTGCAATTCCAGCATCTGCAGATTTCCTTGTGTTTACTCCTTCCTTGCTCACTTTATTTATCCCAAATGTGCTACACTGATGAAGGTTCAGAAGGCTATCCTGGAAAGCGTGAACTTCTTCCCATATCCTCCGAAACACTTCAAAAAAAAAAAAAAGACAGCCATTAATTATTACCTTTTAGTGTGCCTTTTGATTAATTGATTGGACAAGGATAACTGGAGGTCAAGAATTCACCTGCCAGAAAGCTCATGTTCTAATGAGCAGTAATCACCTTGCCTTTCTATACATGTATAGACATGCCTATTTACTGCAGGTATTCAATGCAAAGGTAAAATAAAAATCAAAAAAATGCTCAATTTGCTGAAAGAATAAATGAACCATTATCATTGTCCTCTCTCCTGGTCATCACTGCTGATGATGGCCTGGGGCGAGGACTGTTTTTCATGCCCAACACCAGATTCCCAAAATAAACACTGAATTTGGAGTTTAGAGGTGATGACCGGGTAGACAAGGATAGGATTGGTAAGGTTAAATTGGATTGTTGTCACATATTCAGATACAGTGGAAAAAATTTGTTTTGCAGGCCATCTGTACAGATCATTTTATCACATCTGTGAATTGAGGTAGTACAAGGGAAATTGAATAATTGTGCAGAAGAATGTTTTTCGGTTACATAGAAAGTACCTTATTGTCTGCCAGCATGTCCATGAAGGCATAGATTGTGAGGTAAAGTCCTATACACGAGGTCTGTTGAGGGGAAGATTTGAGTAGTTCTTCATGCTTCCTTCGAGTACAATGTCTCCATTCATTGCTGGAAACTTCTGATCTATAACTCCTTAAAGCGGACGTGTAGCATTAAGATAACATTGAGAATGGGGACCATGCATAAGCAGCATACATTTGTATGTAAATAGTAGGTGAAATACACCATCTCACAAGCTATCGACTACACTCAGGCATTAGTTTATTAAAACCTGTACATTGGCTGATTAGTTATTTTCAACAAGCAATCATGTGACAGCATGTGGACCTAGTCAGGAGGTTCAGTTGTTGTTCAGACCAGACAGCAGAATGGGAAAGAAATGTGATCTAAGTGACTTTGACTATGGAATGATTATTGGTGCCAGATGTGGTGGTTTGAGTATCACAGAAGCTGCTGATCTCCTGGGATTTTCACGCATTACAGTCTCTAAAATTTACAGAGAATGGTGTGATTTAAAACAAACATTCAGTGGACAGCAATTCTTTGGGTGAAAATACCTTGTTAATGAGAGAAGTCAGATGAGAATGGCCACACTGATTCAAGCTGACAGGAAGGCAACAATAACTCAATTAACCACACATTACAGCAGTGCTGTGCAGAAGAACATCTCTAAATGCATATCATGTTGAACCTTGAAGTGGATGGGCTACAGCAGCAGAAGACCATAAATGTACACTCAGTGTATATGCCCCATGTTTAGAGCAGTCTGTGGTTCCCATATTGGGATTAGCAGCTTCTTCCTGAAGGCTGTTGTGAAGCTAATATTGCTGCACCCCGGATTGCCAATGGCCTTTGAGTGTTGTGGACCACCGAAGCCACTTGTATGTAAATATGGGAAATTTTATTTATTTTTAATTAGCTGTATTGCATCCTTTGTGAATATCTATTTTGCACAGACCGGAGTAGCACTTCATTCTTGTTCTGCACAATAACAAAGTTCAATTCAATTCTATTCCATTAGTCACTGTTGCAAATCGATTCATTCAAGAAAATTGCTTTATTACACATTTAGTAACAAAAACAAATAATTTGCAATGTAAGGAGTAAACATAGTCCCCAGTCACAGTCTGCTGCTTCTAGCAACAGCAGATGTAGAGTGTCTGCAATAGCCTTTGGTGCTACTTGGATGTGAGTGTATTCAGAGGCACAGTCTGCTTAATCTGGCTAGAGTGCAAACAAACTGCTCTGACCTATGACTTCTCAAAGATTCTGACCTGTTAGACACTATTTTAAAAATCAACCCTTCAGTGAAAGGTTTTATTGGGAAAATTTATAATTTACTATTACAACAGGATAATTATCCTCTATTTAAGATTAAGCATGATTGGGAAAGAGAGTTTAACATGACCCTGATAACAGAGGATTGGTTGCAAATTTTGAAGTTGGTCAACTGTTCTTCGATTTGCGCCAGTCATTCTTTGATTCAATTTAAAATTGTACATAGTTGTTATTTGACAAAGGAGAGACTGTCTAAAGTATTTCCTAATGTTAATAATTAGTGTGATAGATGTAAAACTGAGATAGCTACATTGACACATATGCTTTGGTCGTGTTCTATATTGAAACAGTTTTGGAAATCTATTTTTTCTACAATTTCTAAAGCTTTAAAAATTAATTTACAACCTAATAAGTTGACAGTTTTGTTTGCTATAGCTCCTCAACATATTCATGGTATTTCGATATCAGACCAATATGTAATTGCATTTGTTACATTATTGGCTAGAAGGGCTATTTTATTAAAACGGAAAGATGCTTCTGCTCCCAATTTGATACAATGGTTCTCTCAGGTGATGTTATGTCTTGGTTTGGAAAAAATCAGAAGTTGAACTTTTGATCCTCGATTTGACTTTGATAAGAGGTGGGGCTCCTTTGCTTGCTACTGTCATTTGATTTGAGTTAATTAAGATGGTTCCCTTCTGATTCTTGGGTAAATGGATTTGGTTGGCGGATCGAAGTCTTTTTTTAAATAGAAGCTTGTATGGCGTATAGCTCCGGGTTTGTGCTCCAAATGGGTTTTTTTTTGTTTTTGTTTGTTAGTTGCACATGACGAACGTTGAGCTCTCTAACAACCTACCGATGCTGTCCACTAAAATTGAGGCGAGAAGACTGCAACTAGCGGGGCACTGTCTACGCCACCCTGAGCTACCTGCCAGCCTGGTCATCATATAGGAGCTCAAGCACGGGAGGATGAACCCTGGGCGCCCTCCCAAGACTATGGTCAACACGCTCCTAGAAGACAGCGGTGTGGCTAATGTAGATGAACTGAACACACTGATGAGGGAGAGGAAGAAGTGGAGAGTCGGTCATCGTCCCCGACGCCGGCCCCCTAGGCCTGAGTCGACGTAGTAGTAGTAGTAATAGTAGTAGTTGGGTTTTGTTTTTGTTTTAGTTAGTAGGGGCTCTTTTTTCCTTCTTCCTTTTTTCAAAAAAAATATAGCTTTAATATTTTGTTTCTTTTAATTATTATTGATGTACTGTTTAGTTTGGTTAATAGTTTGACTCTTACTGATATATTGATTTGATTATTTTAATGTATTTTTCTTTGTCAATTTTCAATAATAATTAATAAAAAGATTTAAAAATGAAATGAAATCCTGACGACAACAACAATTGCAGCCTTCTCAGATTTGGTCCTTGGCACCACTTCCAACTCCAATCTGTGGAAGCTTTCTCTTTCACTGGCCAAAACTCTTTTGTACGTTTAAAATAACCTCCTATCACATGGCAAACAAGCTTTAGTTATTAGCACTGTAGTGGTTTTTAACAATGTTGGTTGCACATATCATAGTGTTGATAAAAGACGTAGCATTTTTACCATTATTGTTTTAAACATCTTGCACAACCTGTTATGGTCCCAAAACACATCCTACACAATCAAGAAAACTCACCCATGCGTTTACTTTCCAAGGAGGCTGAAGATAGCTGGTCTATGTACATAAATACTTTGAACCTTCTCCAGATGCGCAGTAGAGAACATTCTAACATGCTGCATTACTGCATGGTATGGAAATTGCACTGTGGCAGACAGGAAATCTTTGTAATAGGTAGTCAAAACTCCTAATGTATTACCAACACCAGCCTACCTGTCATCAAGGACATATACAAACATAAGAAATAGGAGCAGGAGTAGGCCATCTGGCTCGTCGAGCCTGGTCCGCCATTCAATAAGATCATGTCATCCACACCAGGACCACCAGACTCCCAAAAAAAAAAAAAAAAAAAAAAAATTATTTTCCCCAAGCAGCAAGGCTGTTCAACCACCTCCACCACTACTTTGTCATTTCCGGTCAGTCACCTTATGTAGAGACTCCCTTGTGCCTAAGCGCCAGTTATGGACATACAGGTTTCCCCCGCCATCCAAAGGTAGAGCGTTCCTATGAAACGGTTCGTAAGCCGGAATGTCGTAAAGCGAAGAAGCAATTACCATTTATTTATATGGGAAAATTTTGTGAGTGTTCGCAGACCCAAAAAATAACCTACCAAATCATGTCAAATAACACATAAAACCTAAAATAACAGTAACATATAGTAAAAGCAGGAATGATATGATAAATACACAGCCTATATAAAGTAGAAATACTTTTCCACAATCATTACTGCACTGTTCTCTGTAGCGAAAATCTCACGCAAGCGCTCTCGGCAGAAACATTCTCTCCAGTAACCTTTAAGCTATGAAGCTGCCAAATCATACCAAATAACGCATAAAAATACACAGCCTATATAAAGTAGAAATAATGTATGTACAGTGTAGTATCACTTACCGGAATTGGGAAGACAGCTTGCAGAGCACACTGATGATGGTGTGTTTGGCTGAGTCGTCAGAGGTTGGGGTGGTGCAGTGGCCCCCACCGATCGATACCGATCCATGAAGAATGCAGTGGTAGCCGGGATGCACCCAGCACCTTTAAGAAAAAAGCCGAAATAAACAAGCTAATTAATTAGGTGCAGCCCGGCACGTAAATGTCGGCCCAGATCAGAGGCGTATGTAAACTTCTGACTTCAACTGTATGTATGTGAACTATCTTACCACAAAGTTCAAAGTAAATTTATTTTCAAAGTTCATATATGTCACTACATACAACCCCGAGATTCATTTTCTTGTGGGCTACTACTACTACTACGTCGACTCAGGCCTAGGGGGGCCGGCGTTGGGCACAATGATGGACTCTCCACTTCTCCCTCTCCCTCATCAGTGTGTTCAGTTCGTCTACATTAGCCACACCGCTGTCTTCTAGGAGCGTGTTGACCGTAGTCTTGGGAGGGCGCCCAGGGTTCATCTTCCCGTGCTTGGGCTCCCATATGATGACTAGGCTTGCAGGTAGCTTGGGGTGGCGTAGACAGTGCCCCGCTAGTTGCAGTCTTCTTGCCTCAATTTTAGTGGAGAGCATCGGTAGGTTGTTATAGAGCTCGACATTCGTCATGTGCTGTTGCCAACTCACATCAAGAGCCATCCGGAGCATTCGTGTATAGCAACCATCCAGAAACTTTCGCATCGTCTTGGTGAGTGTCCACGTCTCACATCCGTACGTGAGAATGGACTCTATGACCGCTATGAAAATCCTCTTTTTAAGCCCTCTTGTTAGGTTCGACTTCCAGATTTCCTTCATGTCGTTCATAGTCCTCCACGCCAGCGCCTTCCGTATCTTTATGTCCTTCTCCGAACTCATCATTCTTGACCCGAGATACTTGTAGTCAAAGACTTTCTTAATGGTAATCACAGTAAATAGAAGAAACACAATATTGAATTGAATTGACTTTATTTCTCACATCCTTCACATACATGAGGAATAAAAATCTTTATGTTACGTCTCCATCTAAATGTGCAATGTGCAATCATAGTAATTTATAATAAATAGAGCAGTCAATGTAACATAGAAATACACTAGATCGGTGTGAGTTAATCAGTCTGATGGTCTGGTGGAGGAAGCTGTCCTGGAGCCAGTTGGTCTTGCTATTTATGCTGCGGTACTATTTCCTGGATGGTAGCAGCTGGAGTAGATTGTGGTTGGGGTGACTCAGATCCCCAATGATCCTTTGGGCCCTTTTTTCACACCTGTCTTTGTAAATGTCCCGAATCATGGGAAATTCACAACCACAGATGTACTGGGGTGTCTGCACCACTCTCTGCACAATCCTGCAATTAATTGAAGTACAGTTCCCATACCAGGCAGTGATGCAGCCAGTTAGGATGCTCTCAATTGTGCCCCTGTAGAAAGTTCTTAGGATCTGGGGGCCCATATCAAACTTCCTCAACCGTCTGAGGTGAAAGAGGTGCTGTTGTGCCTTTTTCACCACACAGCTGGTGCATACAGATCACATGAGGGTCTTGATGATGTGGATACCGAGGAGCTTAAAGTTGTTTACCCTCTCAACCTCAGATCCACTGATGTCAGTAGCCTGTCTCCATTCCTCCTGTAATCCACAACCAGCTCCTTTGTTTTTGTGACATTGAGGGAGAGGTTGTTTTCTTGACACCACTGTGTCAGAGGGATGACCTCTTCCCTGTAGGCCATCTCGTTATTGTTTGAGATAACGCCAATCAATGTAGCGTCATCAGCAAATTTAATTAGCTGATTAGAGCTGTGGGTGGCGACACAGTCATGGGTATACAGAGAGTAAAGAAGGGGACAGTATGCAGCCCTGAGGGACTACTATATTGAGAGTCAGAGGGTTGGAGGTGAGGGAGCCCACTGTTACCACCTGCTGGCAATCTGATAGGAAGTCCAAGATCCAGCTGCACAAGGCAGGGTCAAAGCCGAGGTCTTTGAGTTTCCTGTCGAACCTGGGTGGAATTATGGTGTTGAATGCTGAACTGTAGTCCAAGAACAGCATTCTCACTTAAGCATCCTTCTTCTCCCGATGTGTAAGGACGGTATGTAGAGCAGTGGCTATTGCATTGTCTGTCGATTGGTTGTGTTGATAGGCAAATTGTGTAGGGGCTCCAGTTTGGGTGGTAGCATGCTGCAGATGTAGGATCAATGAAATCAATCAATCAATAGGATCAATGAAAGACTAAACTCAGCAGGATGGGCAGACAACTATTTGCAAAAGACAACAAACTGTGCAAATACAAAAAGAAAAAAAAATAAATAATAAGTATCAAGAACATGAGATGAAGAGTCCTTGAAAGTGAGTCCATAAGTTTTGGGAATAGTTCAGTGCTGGTAAATGAAGTTATCCACTCTGGTTCAAGTACCTGATGGTTGAGGGGTAGTAACTGTTCTGACCTGTATCTCCTTCTGGATACAGCAGCAATAAGAGAGCTGGACCTGGATGGTGGGGGCCCTTGATGATGGATGCTGCTTTTCTGTTACAACGCTCCTTGTAGAAGTGCTCATGGTGGGGAGGAGTTTTCCATGATGGACTGGACTGTATCCAGTACTTTTTGTAGGCTTTTCCTTTCAAGGGCATTGGTGTTCCCATACCAGGCCATTATACAATCAGTTAGTATCCTACCCCCACCACGTATCCATAGATGTTTGTCAAAGTTTTGGATGACACTCCAAATCTTCACAATCTTCAAAAAAAAGTAGAGGCACTATTGTGCTTTCTTTGTAATGGCACTTACGTGCCAGATCCAGGACAGATCTTCTGAAATGATAACACTGAGGAACTTTAAAGTTACTGACCCTCTCCACCTCTATTACCCTGATGAGGATGGTTCATGGGCCTCTGGTTTCCTCCTCCTGTAGTCAATAATCAGCTTTTTGGTCTTGCTGACATTGACTGAGAGGTTGTTGTTGTTGTGCGACCACTCAGCCAAATTTTCAATCTCCCTCCTATATGCTGATTCTTCACCACCTTTCATTTGGCCTCTGACAGTGGTGTAGTCAACAGACTTAAATGTAGCATTGAAGTTGTGCTTAGCTTCACAGCAATAAATATAAAGATAATAGGACACAGCCTTGTGGTGCACCTATGCTGATGGAGATTGTGGAGGAGATGTTGCCAATCTGAACTGATCGGGGTCTGTAAGTGAGGAAATCGAGGATCCAATTGCAATCTTGTATATCTTGAGGATCTTGTGTATTTATTTTGTGTTTTTATTATTGCATTGTTTTCCTTAGTGATTTTTTAATGTTCTTCATCAGATCTGGAGTAACAATTATTTTGTTCTCCGTTATAACCTTTGTACTGGAAATGACATTAAACAATCTTGAATCCTGAACTTCTTGTCTTCTGCAGTTTGTTATCCTTGGAGTACATGAAACTTGAGAGGAAATACCTAGGGACTGCTTTAAAAAAAGAACCTTAGTGAGAACTGAGTCAGCAAGAGGCATCTTGTGAAGTAAAACTTGGTTTCATGAAATTGGTTTAAGGAGCATTCGTTATTTCATGAATAACAGATTTATCTTTGAGTTTTGTTTTCAGTTTGTTGGCGGGGGGGGGGTGGGTGGTGGGGAAGTAGCCAGATTGTTACTTTTAAAAATTTTATCAAACATTATTCTGGGGATAGAGCCAAGATAAAAATATTTAACATGTACAAACATGTGAAAGAACGGGGGAAAAGGATAAAACTGGACAAAGAGAAATACCTGGGTGTGTAAGCTGGCCAGTGTGAAAGTCAGCTGTGTTTTGTTTGACACTCTAAGTCAAACTGAATGGTGGGAAACATTCTGTTGCCAGGACCCAAAACATAAAGTTTCTAGCTTTAGTTTCCTAACAGTTGTAGATATTGACCTTGCTTAAAGCTGTGACATTTAATTCCAATTACTAATGCTTCCCAGAGAGCAAATAAAATTTCTTCCAACTAAAATTATGGCAGCTGGTTTGACGTCCTAGATTTGTTTGTCTCTGATAATTGCTGTTGGGTCATATTGAAGTAAAAAATCAGATTGGACTCCAGCTAAGTCTATTTGGATGCTGATGGGAGGGCAGAACGCATGAAGAATGACAGAATTGGATTGATACTGCTAGACTGCCAATGGCTGTAGTACTGTATTGGAATCTGTAATTTAGATTTTGGGTTGAGGGGAGGGCCTGGATAGAACCATCTGCATGATGGAATTGTAGTATTTCGTGGTTTGGTTTTGGTCTGGGCTTGATCACAAATCTAGATTAATGTTCCAGAGTGCCAAATTTGATGGAGTACCAAATTTTTGCTGATTAAGGGATTTTGGAAAGAAGTTAATCCCAAATCCTGCTGTTATTTTTTGGAAGTAAAATATCCCTTAACACTACCTCAGGGAATATGAAGGAGTTATGCTTTGTGTCTGCTCCAATATTGATGCCTCCGTTCTTTCTTTTTCAATTTTTTTATTAGTTTCATAATAATAAACATAACACAGTAATGGTACGAAGTTATTGGGAATACGTTGTTATAATTGGCATAGTTTATTATAAAGCCAGTTGACACTTAAATGATAAAATTCCCAATCATATAGGATACAGATGAACAATATAAAACAAAGAAAAATGTCTAAAAAAATTTATGAAAAAGGAAAAAAAAACTGTAACCCCCCCAAAAAACTAATCTAAACGGTATTAATCAACTAAACTAAAAAAAGACATGGGTGGTTATGTAACATCATTAAAAAAAAGGAAACCTTCGTGTCGACGACTCCGTTCCTCTCAACCAATATTACAAAGAAATACAGTAAGTTTGGAAAAGGTCAAATTAAGACTTATGAAAATGTTGAATAAATGGCCTCCGGGTCTTCTCGAATTTAATAGAGGGATCATAAGCAACAGTTATAATTTTTTTCCAAATTTAAACACAGCATAGTTTGAGAGAACCAATGAGATGTGGTAGGAGGATTAATCTCTTTCCAATTCAGCAAATTGGATCTTCTAGCCATTAATGTAAGAAGTGCAATCATCTGACGAGCTGGAGGTTAAATGACTTGATTCTATCATTGGTAACCCAAAAATAGCAGTAATTGGGTGATGCGTCCTTTCTGCAACAGTTTAACTTTGATTGTTTCGTTGTTTTTTTAAAGGAAAGGCATAATAGCAATACAAAGAAGCAGCCTTTTCTCTATTCTGATATTCCTTGTGGTGGCATTTCTATTTTGACTTCAAACTTGTGTATACAAGCAAACATGCCATTGGAGGAACTCAGTAGGTCAGCCAGCATCTGTGGAGAAATACACACAACATATGTAGTCGAGAGCCTTCATGTGGACATCTTGCTGGCATCTTGTTACTCCAGATTCCAACATCTGTAAACTTTTGTGGGTTTTCGCTGGGTGCTCCAGTTTCCTCCCACAGTCCATAGGCATCCTGGATAGGTTAATTGATTATAGTAAATTGTCCCATGAGTAGGTGAGGTTTAATCGGAGTTACACACACAAAAATTGCTGGTGAATGCAGCAGGCCAGGCAGCATCTCTAGGAAGAGGTAGAGTCGACGTTTTGGGCCGAGACCCTTCATCAGGACCAACTGAAAGAAGAGATAGTAAGAGATTTGAAAGTGGGAAGGGGAGGGGGAGATCCAAAATAATAGGAGAAGACAGGAGGGGGCGGGATGGAGCTAAGAGCTAGACAGTTGATTGTTGGGATGGCGTAGCTTGAAGGCCTTCTACATGCTGTATCACTAAATAAATAAATATAACTCCAGTTGCATTGATGCGGGGGTGGCGTTAGGAGGAAGGGAGCTTGAGTCTATACTTAGGAACTGGCTGGACTGTCTTAAGGCTTTGCAATGACTGGAAGGTACAGAGTGATGTGGGAAGGCAAAGGGAAATATATGAATTTAAATAGATTCATGATTTCAGATGCTAGGAATCAGAGCTGAGGATAGATGGTATTGGATAGTCTCCATGCTTGACGTAAGGCAATATAAGTGTTACTTTTTTTTTGAGATTAGCTTTAAGCAGGATTAAGAATGGACAGCAGTTAGCTCTGCTTTCATGTGATATCATACCCTAACTCTGAAAAGTAATCATTTTGTGTCTTGTGGATTAACATTTGTGTGGGTAACTGCTAAAGCTTATCCAAATTTTCAGCCCATTTATTTGTGCTGAATTTGTACTAAGACTTGAATTTATATTATGATTTTGTGGTCTTCAGCTATTCTAAGAAATTTTTGAGGTAACTTTGCACAATATTCATTATTGTAAAATGATAGACAATTATTGGTGAAGTCCTTTTAATCTTTATGAAATGGTGGTTCTGCACTTCAATACAAATGTTACCTTACTATCAGGCTAAATCTGAAAGTTGGATACTCTGGCAGTACAGCATTCCTTCACTAATTTAATGAAATGTCAGATTGAATTTTGTGTTCCAGGAGTTAAGGATAAATTGAGTCTGATGGCCATGGAAATGAGATTAGGCTATGGTACTACTTATGAGCACCCACCTTGGTTCAACATATTGAAGTTAAAGTGTAATATGGTGTTTGCAATAGGAACTAAATGTAATGACCTCCAGAATTTGGAGGATGTTTCTGGTGATGTGTCTACTGGACATTTGGCCAATAGAGCAATAATGGAGGAGTTCAGAGATGTGGTGATTAAGTTTGAACTATCTCATTCACAAATGGAATTAATCTTGAATTTTAAGATGTACCTCAGGGCCACCATGAAATTTGAGAAATTATTGGGAATGGATAGACTCTATTCACTGGGCGAAGCAAAGCCTATAGGTGATAATTGGAACCAGATGGGGTGGGGATGATGGACAGATAGAAATTCTATATACTGTAGTTGTTTCTATTTCTTTCCCTCTGTTCAGATTCAGGGTGTTTACTTAAAACATCAACTTGTACATTTGACTCATAGATGCTGCCTGACTTAGAGTTCTTCCAGTATTCTGAATTTGAAATAAAGTGGGTTTATATTCTTAATGGATTTCATTCAGTGCCTTCCTACAATATTTTATGAAAGAGACAATACACATGGAATTAAATAAGTTGGTAATTATAGACATAATAGGTTCACCAATCAAAACAAAGGTTGGTGATGGATTTGTGGTGTTTATCATACTGGGTGGTGATTTGCAGTAGCATTGCCCAAGGGTTCGTTTTGTATTTAGTATTGTTTTCAATTTCTATAATTGATCTAGATCTGAGTAAAGGGAGTTGCTTACTGAAATGTGCTGGAGACAGTATGTGATTCAGGATGGTGAAATACCAGATGGAGAATTGTGAAGTGATGCTCTTTGTGACTAATGTGGAAAGAATTTATCGTAATTGGCATGGTTTTTAAGGAAAACAGTTGAGTGGATGGTGATGATAAATCAAATCCTTAAAAATACAGTAGTTAAGTTGTATTGTTTACTGCAAGACTGGTGCATAAAGGCTACGCCTGTCTTTGGACTTTATAATGCTTCATGTGAGTAATTTGTGAGCAATTATAGGTATCTAACTTTTTTATGATTGGTATTTTTTGACTTAGCGGATCAGAGAAGACATATCACAATATTATTTGGATGAAGGTCTGTTTAATAAAGTTATTTTTCGCACATGCTGTAAAATCAGTAAATGGAAAGGGATCAGAATCAGATTCAGGTTTAATATTACTGGCATATGTCGTTAAGTTTGTTGTTTTGTAGCAGCAGTACTTTGTGATACATAATCATAATAAAAAACTATAAATTACAACAAGTATATATTTAAAAATAAGTAAGTAGTGTAAAAAGAGAACAAAAAATGTGGAGGTACTGTTCATGAGTTCATTGTCTGTTCAAAAATCTGTCAGCAGAGGGGAAGAAGCTGTTGCTGAAACATTGAGTATGTGTCTTCAGGCTCCTGTACCACCTCCTTGATGGTAACATTGAGAAGATGTCCTGGGTTTTGGTGGTCCTTAATCATGGTTGTCACCTTTTTGAGATATCGCCTTTTTAAGGCGTCCTTGATGCTGGGGAGGCTAGTGCCCATGATGGAGCTGGCTGAGTTTACATCTTCCCACAGCTTTTTCCAGTCCTCTGTAGTGGCCCCTCCATACCAGATGGCGATGCAACTAATTAGAATACTCGAGGTTTGCATGTATTGTAGCAAAATATCCCAAACGCTGCAGAGTATTATCAAAAGAATCCACTTGAAAAAATGGCAGAACTCAAATGGTTCAATTTAATATCAGAGAATGTATACAGTGTACACCCTGAAATTCTTACTCTTTGCAGACATCCATAAAACAGAAAAAAATCCCAAAGATTGAAGGAGCACTGCTTGTTCCAAGAGCAAGTGCAGGAATGACCAGATAAATAACTTCCTTCCATCTTGTATGTTACTCTAAGCTGAGAATTTGGACATTGATTAAGAGAAAATTTTGACTGTTTTGCTTCGCTCCTGTCATAAGCCTAGTCCAGTAATAACCACTGACTGAAATCTGTGACTGGCTTGAGATGGCTTTAGTGCTTTCAGAGGTTGTGACAATTTTATATCATGTGAGTTTAATTTGTTCATTCCCTCAGGTATTGGCCCACTGCCACTTGCTTTTGTGGCTTAGGTGGCAGTATTCAACAGAGGCTGGCATATGTAATTTCAATAATTGGTGCAGAATTTGAATTTAAAATTCCATTATTGTTCCTGTGAAATTCCAAGAGAAAAACATTTTTCTTTCTGCAGAAAGTTATAATTTCTTTTCTGCATTCTTAGCTGCTTGGCTTGCTCTGAAAGTTCATAAACTGAATCATCTGTTGCTGTGTGTCTGAGAGCTGTATTACTGGACGTTACTGAATTTTAACTCTCCATCTGTAATAAGGAATTTGGAATAAATGTCATATAATCCGTGCCCATGGTCTGTCTTTATCAAATTACGGTATTGTTTTGTACTGTTGTAACTATATGTTATAATTATGTGGTTTTTGTCAGTTTTTTTGGTCTTGGTCTGTCTTGTGTTTCTGTGATATCATACTGGAGGAACATTGTATCATTTCTTAATGCATGCATTACTAAATGACAATAAACGACCATAAGACCATAAGACAAAGGAGCAGAAGTTGGCCATTCGGCCCATTGAGTCTGCTCCGCCATTTTATCATGAGCTGGTCCATTCTCCCATTTAGTCCCAGCCCCCCGCCTTCTCACCATAACCTTTGATGCCCTGGCTACTCAGATACCTATCAATCTCTGCCTTAAACACACCCAATGACTTGGCCTCCACTGCCGCCGATGGCAACAAATTCCATAGATTCACCACCCTCTGGCTAAAAAAAATTTCTTCACATTTTGGTTCTGAATGGGTGCCCTTCAATCCTTAGTCATGCCCCCTCGTACTAGACTCCCCCATCGTAGGAAACAACTTTGCCACATCCACTCTGTCCATGCCTTTCAACATTCGAAATGTTTCTATGAGGTCTCCCCTCATTCTTCTAAACTCCAAGAGCAGACAAACGTTCCTCATATGTTAACCTTCTCATTCCTGGAATAATTCTAGTGAATCTTCTCTGTACCCTCTCCAACGTCAGCATATACTTTCTTAAATAAGGAGACCAAAACTGCCCACAGTACTCCAAGTGAGGTCTCACCAGTGCCTTATAGAGCCTCAACATCACATCCCTGCTCCTATACTCTATTCCTCTAGAAATGAATGCCAACATTTTTATAAGTGATCTGGATGAGGAAGTGGAGGGATGGGTTAGTAAATTTGCTGATGACATAAAGGTTGTGGGTGTTGTAGATAGTGTGGAGGGCTGTCAGAGGTGACCACAGGACATCGATAGGATGCAGAACTGGGCTAAGAAGTGGCAGATGGAGTTCAACCCAGATAAGTGTGAGGTGGTTCATTTTGATAGGTCAATTATGATGGCAGAATATAGTATTAATGGTAAGGCTCTTGGCAGTGTGGAGGATCAGAGGGATCTTGGGGTCCGAGCCCATAGGACACTCAAAGCTGCAATGCAGGTTGACTCTGTGGTTGAGAAGGCATACGGTGCATTGGCCTCCATCACTCATGGGATTGAGTTTAGGAGCCGAGAGGTAGTGTTGCAGCTATATAGGATCCTGGTCAGACCCCACTTGGAGTACTGTGCTTCCTGCTTCACTACAGGAAGGATGTGGAAACCATAGAATGGGTGCAGAGGAGATTTACAAGGATGTTTCCTGGATTGGGGAGCATGCCTTATGAAAATAGGATGAGTGAACTCAGCCTTTTCTCCTTGGAGCGATGGAGGATGGGAGGTGTAAGCCTCTATAACTACTATATAATTACTATAAGCCTACTGACTCTCACAGCTATCTGGACTATTCCTCTTCTCACCCTGCCTCTTGCAAAAACGCCATCCCCTTCTCGCAATTCCTCTGTCTCCGCCGCATCTGCTCTCAGGATGAGGCTTTTCATTCTAGGACGAGGGAGATGTCTTCATTTTTTAAAGAAAGGGGCTTCCCTTCCTCCACTATCAGCTCTGCTCTTAAACGCATCTCCCCCATTTCACGTACATCTGCTCTCACTCCATCCTCCCACCACCCCACTAGGAATAGGGTTCCCCTGGTCCTCACCTACCACCCCATCAGCCTCCGGGTCCAACATATTATTCTCCGTAACTTCCGCCACCTCCAACGGGATCCCACCACTAAGCACATCTTTCCCTCCCCACCTCTCTCTGCATTCCGCAGGGATCGCTCCCTACACAACTCCCTTGTCCATTCGTCCCCCCCATCCCTCCCCACTGATCTCCCTCCTGGCACTTATCCGTGTAAGCGGAACAAGTGCTACACATGCCCTTACACTTCCTCCCTTACCACCATTCAGGGCCCCAAACAGTCCTTCCAGGTGAGGCATCACTTCACCTGTGAGTCGACTGTCCGGTGCTCCCGATGTGGCCTTTTATATATTGGTGAGACCCGACGCAGACTGGGAGACCGCTTTGCTGAACATCTACGCTCTGTCCGCCAGAGAAAGCAGGATCTCCCAGTGGCCACACATTTTAATTCCACATCCCATTCCCATTCTGACATGTCTATCCACGGCCTCCTCTACTGTAAAGATGAAGCCACACTCAGGTTGGAGGAACAACACCTTATATTCCATCTGGGTAGCCTCCAACCTGATGGCATGAACATCGACTTCTCTAACTTCCGCTAGGCCCCACCTCCCCCTCGTACCCCATCTGTTACTCATTTTTATGCACACATTCTTTCTCTCACTCTCCTTTTTCTCCCTCTGTCCCTCTGAATATACCTCTTGCCCATCCTCTGGGTCACCCCCCCCTCTTGTCTTTCTTCCCGGACCTCCTGTCCCATGATCCTCTCGTATCCCCTTTTGCCTATCACCTGTCCAGCTCTCGGCTCTATCCCTCCCCCTCCTGTCTTCTCCTATCATTTTGCATCTCCCCCTCCCCCTCCAGCTTTCAAATCCCTTACTCACTCTTCCTTCAGTTAGTCCTGACGAAGTGTCTTGGCCTGAAACGTCGACTGCGCCTCTTCCTATAGATGCTGCTTGGCCTGCTGCGTTCACCAGCAACTTTGATGTATGTTGCTTGGATTTCCAGCATCTGCAGAATTCCTGTTGTTTGAGGATGAGAGGTGACCTGCTGGAGGTGTATAAGATGATGAGAGGCATTGATCATTTGGATAGTCAGAGGCTTTTTCCCAGGGCTGAAATTGCTAACATAGAGGGCACAGTTTAAAGGTGCTTGGAAATAGGTACAGAGGGGATGTCAGGGGTAAGTTTTTTACGCAGAGAGTGGTGAGTGTGTGGAATGGGCTGCTGGCAACGGTGTGGAAGCAGATATGATAGGGTCTTTTAAGAGACTTCTGGATAGGTACATGGAGCTTAGAAAAATAGAGTGCCATGTGTAATCCTAGGTAATTTCTATGGTAAGGACATGTTCGGCACAGCTTTGTAGATGGTGTTTAACCTGGCTAAGTATGAAGTGTGGGAGTTCAAATGTAAAAGAGACAGTGCATTGTTAATGGCATGACCCTTCAACAATGCTAATGTGCAGAGGGGTCTAGGATTCCTATTTACGATTCATCATGAACACAACCTTGTTATTTATCATTTATACTATTTATTGATTTTTCTAATTTTTAATAATTTGATGCCTTTGCATTGTACTAGTGCAGCAACACAATGAATTGCATGACAATACGGTTGTCCCTCGGTATCCATGGGGGATTGGTTCCAGGACCCTCGCAGATACCAAAATCCACGGATGCTCAAGTCCCTTATATAAAATAGCATAGTATTTGCATATAACCTACGCACATCCTCCCGTATACTTTAAATCATCTCTAGATTACTTATAATACCTAATACAATGTAAATGCTATGTAAGTAGTTGTTATACTGTATTGTTTAGGGAATAATGACAAGGAAAAAAAGTCTGTATATGTTCAGTACAGACGCAAACATTGTAGCTCTTCTGGGAACGCTGATGCTGCCTTGGCATCATCCAATGCTGATTCTCCCGTGATCTTTAAGTTCTTGAGACTGTAGCGCTTTACATAGCTAGCCAGCCATCCATCCCTTACTAGCCTTAAATTCCTTTCCTCTCGCTCACAACACAAGTAGCGAATGAACGAGACGCGAGGCGAACAATGCTCAAACAATGAGTGCTGGAGAGAGACTGAGGATCTGTGAAATGGCGGGAGGCTACAGCAGGGTATGCCTACACATCACTTCATTCGTGTAGATTCAGCGTAGTGCTCAGCGCGCGGGAAATTCAAGTTTTGCTTTTTGGAACTTTCTGGAATTTTTTTTTCAAATAGTTTCGATCTGCGGTTGGTTGAATCTGCGGATGCAGAACCCGCGGATATGGAGGGCCGACTGTAGTTAATATTAGTAAAACTAATTCTGATTCCAGGTCCCTGAAAGTGGCTATGTGGGTTGATAGGGTGATAAAGATGGCATATGGCATGCTTGGCTTTAGTAGCTGAGGAATTGAATTCAAATGTCTGGAGGTTATGTTGTAGCTTTATTAAACTCTAGTTAGGCCACATCTGCAGTATTGCATTCTGTTCTGGTCACCCCATTTGGGAAGCATGTCAGGGCTTTGATGAAGGACTAGAAGGCACATGCTAAAAGGAAAGGTTGGACCTACTTGAGTTGTTTTCTCTGGAATGATGGAGGCTGAGGGGAAAACTGATAGAACTTTATAAGATACAAGAAGCATAGATAGACAGCCAGTATCTTTTTCCCAGCATTGAAGTGCCCAATACCAGAGGCCATGCATTTATAGTGAGAAGGGAGTGGAGATGTGGGGGCAGCGTTTTAACACAGAATGCTGGGTTAAATGCACTGAAACCTCATTCAGCCAGTGGTACAAGCTAAGACTAAATTGCATATGCAATTTAGTTAAGAGTCTTAACTTCTGATTTAATTGCATAGCAGTTCTCAAACACATACCTAGCAATGTTTATTGACATAGTTTCTGAAACATTTGTGTTTTCTGATTAGCTTTTAATGTGTTGTGGATATTTTTGTTTCCACTCCTGTTTGAAGTTTTGTAACCAAATGGCAAATGTAACCAGCATATTTTTCAGCACTCCTCAAAGTAAACTGGGAAAAGAAGTGTCTGTGTTAATTTAGTTTATATTTGACAAAACTTAATTCCATGAATTTGGGAATCTTTTGGTGCTATTTTTCATTTAACTCTTGTAGTAAATGGTAAAATTAGTTTAATATTGTTAATGCACTGACATATAATGTAAAACCTGCCTTGTATACTGTTCATGCAGATCATTTCATTACAATAGTGCATTGAGGTAGTACAAGGGAAACCAACAAAAGAATGCAGAATAAAGTGTTACATTACAGAGAAGGTGCAGTGCAGGTACATAATAAATGTAGTCATAAGATGGGTTGTGAGGACAAGACTCCATTTTATTGTACTAGGAAACCATTCTATAGTTTTATAACAGTGCAGTGGAAGTTGTCCTTGAGCCTGGTGGTACGTGCTTTCAGGTTTTTGTATCTTCTGCAACACACACAAAATGTTGGAGGAACTCGGTCAGGCAGCATCTATGCAAGTGAATAAACTGTCAACGTTTCAAGACCCATCTTCAGGACTGATATCTTCTCTCTGATGGGAGGAGAAGAGAGAATGTCCAGGTGAGTGGGGTCTTTGATTGTACCTGCTGCTTTACCAAGGCAGCAAGAACATAATAAAAACATAACAACATATGAATAGGAGCAGGAGTAGGCCATCCGGCCCATTCAATAAAATCATGGCTGATCTGTCCGTAAACTCAGCTCCATCTACCCGCCTTTTCCCCATAATCCTTAATTCCCCTACTATGTAAAAATCTACCTAACTGTATCTTAAATATATTTAGTGACGGAGCCTCAACTGCTTCCCTGGGTAGAGAATTCCACAGATTTACCACTCTCAGGGAAAAACAGTTTCTCCTCATCTCCGTCCTAAATCTTTTCCCCTGGATCTTGAGGCTATGTCCCCTAGTTCTAGTCTCACCTACCAATGGAAACAACTTTTCTACTTCTATCTTATCTATCCCTTTCAGAATTTTGTATGTTTCTATAAGATCCCCTCTCATTCTTCTGAATTCCAGAGACTCAGTCTCTCCTGATGGGTTAACCCCTTCATCCCTGGAATCAACCTGGTGAACCTCCTCTGTACTGCCTCCAAAGCTAGTATATCCTTCCTTAAGTATGGAGACCAGAACTGCACACAGTACTCCAGGTGTGGCCTCACCAGTACCCTGTATAGTTGCAGCATGACCTCCCTGCTCTTGAATTCAATCCCTCTAGCAATAAAGGCCAACATTCCATTTGCCTTCTTAATAACCTGTTGTACCTGCAAGCCAACTTTTTGCGATTCATGAACAAGCACTCCCAAGTCCCTCTGCACAACAGCATGCTGCAGTCTTTCACCATCTAAATAATAATCTGCTCCTCTATTATTCCTTCCAAAGTGGATGATCTCACATTTACCAACGTTGTATTCCTTCTGCCAGACCTTGGCCCACCCACTTAACCTATCTATATCCCTCTGCAGACTCTCCACATCCTCTGTACAATTTACTTTTCCTCTCAGTTTAGTGTCATCAGCAAATTTTGCTACGGTACACTCAGTCAAATCATCAGTGTAAATGGTAAACAGCTGTGGGCCCAGCACCGACCCCTGCGACACCCCACTCACCACTGACTGACAACTGGAGAAACACCCATTTATACCAATTGTCTGCCTTCTATTGGTTAACCAATCCACTATCCATGCCAATACACTTCCTCCAACTCTAGGCATCTGTATCTTATTTATAAGTCTCTTGTGCGGCACCTTATCAAACACCTTCTGGAAATCCAAGTATATGACATCCACCTGTTCCCCTCTATCCACGGCACTCATTATGTCCTCAAAGAACTCCAGCAAGTCTGTCAAACAGGACCTGCCCTTTCTGAATCCATGCTGCATCTGTCTAATGGAACCACTCCTTTCTAAATGTTTCGCTATTTCTTCCTTAATGACAGCTTCAAGCATTTTCCCAACTACAGATGTTAAGCTAACTGGCCTATAGTTGCCCATCTTTTGCCTACATCCTTTTTTAAAAAGTGGCGTGACATTTGCTGTCTTCCAATCTGCCGGGACCTGCCCAGAGTCTAGATAGATTTGGTAAACGATTACCAACGCGTCTACTATAACCTCCGTCAATTCCCTCAGCACCCTGGGATGCATCCCATCAGGACCAGGGGACTTATCTACCTTCAGGCCCTCTAGTTTGCTCATCACTATCTCTTTAGTGACAGTGATTTTATTGAGGTCCTCCCATTTCATCCATAACATCACTCTTTGGCATATTAGATGTGAAAACCGACAGAGAATAGTCGTTCAATGCCTCAGCCATTTCTTTATCACCCAATATCAATTTCCCCTTCTCTCTTCCAAGGGACCTATGTTGACTTTAGCCACCCTCTTCCACTTTATGTATTTATAAAAACTTTTGCTATCCGTTTTTATATTTTGTACTAATTTACTTTCATACTCTATCTTCCCTTTCCTTATTTCTTGTTTGGTTGTTTTTTTGTTGCTTTTTAAAGTTTTCCCAATCCTCCAGTCTCCCACTACTCCTTGCGACTTTGTACACGTGAGTTTTTAATTTGATACTATCTTTTATTCCTTAGTTATCCAAGGCTGGCTCTCCCCACACTTACTGTCCTTACTTTTGTCTGGAATATACTTTTGTTAAGGACTGTGGAAAAAGAGTAGAGTCCATGGAGGAGAGATTTCTGTGATGTGGCCACAATCAGCACAGCTGTTGTTTCTTGTAGTCATGGGGAGAGCAGTTGCCATACCATATCACAGTGTATGTGGATAGGAGGGCCTTGTTGCTCAGTGTAGTTCGGAGATACTGACACCAACTAGAAATCATTGTGACAAATGTGATGGTGGGGGGGACATGAGTTGGGTGGAGGGTGTATTGGAGGAGAATGAAGTGGAACCACAAAGAGGCAAATTGCTTACTTACCAAAGTTTGCTTTTATTCTTCTCATTTTCTCATTTTTATGCAAAGCACTTGTGAAAATGGAAAGGCAGTTCAAACTGTTACAGTTAGAAGCTTGCAGTGACATATCAAAACATATTTTTTCAGGAGATTGAGTTATATTTAAGGGCTGCCTTCTAAAACATCAGTTCATTTAATGATGCACTGAATATTCATGGAGGCTGCATGGACTGGTTTGTTGAACTTAAAGTGATTTAATCAGTGCCCATTGTCTCATCACAAGTACAGACAGCTGCTGCTTTCTTTAATGTTATTCCCGGGAGCAAAGGGAATGTACCCAACTTTATTGATCAAACAGGTGGGTTGTACTGTTGGTAAGAAATCACTCTCATAGCCTGTGTAACTGGGTCTTGGTTACACTGGCTACTGAGGTGTCTAAAATGGCTTCTTTGTATGTTATATAAAATGGCTTTAATAACTGTGATGTAAGGAGTTCTCTCTCTCCCTACTTGTTTGGGTTATATTATTGATAAGGGAGAGAACGAACCAATGAGTGTCCATGTTATTCTTTTTGTGGGTGATATTCTGTCTCATATGGCTGGGAACCGTGTGGTTTGGCGGGTTTTCGGGAGGAGAACTGAAGAGGAAGGACGTGCTGGAGGCGCTCTGGTCGACCACCGTGGTTGGTCCCGAGTGGCGAGTCGAAGGGGTGGGAGGAGATCGTATGGTGGAAAGAGGACCCTGTTAATTGAGTTCCAACGATTGTTCATGAAGTGATTGAACTCTGATAAGTTTGGTGCCCTTTTACTTTCCCTTTTATATTGCATCTCCATTAATTACATAGTTCCAGTAAATTTATAAAGTGTAATCTGTAAATCATACGTTGTGTGCTGTCTGATATTTGATGTGTGAGTTTGTACCAGGTGGCATTACACAGCAACGACGCAAACATGAGACATGGTTTGACGGGTGGACGGGGTTTCCCCTAGATTTACACGAGCCCATAGACCTGAGCGTTACACCTATTATCTAGCTAGGCAAGTGCTGCACATTACGGTCAGCTAAATGTACGGCTAAATGTGGAGCATAATAAATTAAATGACTCTGCTCCTGATAAGGCAGTGTTAGATTGGGTAGCTGAGAGTTGGGGAGGCATGCATCCAATAATGTCAATATTGATGTGCTAAGTAAGTTTGACAATATCTCATGGGTTTCTTAGCATAATTTAGAAAATCACAGCTGTGTGCTGTTATGGTTGAAGTCAGATGGGACCTTGTTAATTTTGTCTATGGTCATTTTGGCGATATTAAACATGATATCTACAGATAACAGTTGTTCACCAGATTTTAAATGACATTTACTTTTTTCCCCATTATAATACAGCAAAAAGATGATTTCATAGAGTTTTGAAAGATAATAATTACCCACAGTTTGTATTGTTGTTACTTACAGGTTGAAAAAATTTAATTGTTTCAGTGAAATCTTTCATTTTGATATTGTATGTGGCTAGAATTGTCCAAATAATTAGAAGCATCATTTTATGCAACAAGTTAGTGCTTTGAACCTGCTAATTGTAGTGATGCACTGATAAGACCTGGAGGGGTCTCTGGAGGGGAGGAGAAGACGGCGGCGCGACGCAGTGCGCGCGGCCGCTCTGAGATAATATCGATATTTGTTAAGTAGGTACCATGCACAATCCTGATTTGATGGAGACAGACATTAGAAGCATGGAGGAACACCAGGAGAAACTTCTGAAATGCCCGCTTCGCTGCCGCTGCTACTGTGCGATCGAGAATCTCCGGAGGGGAAGGCCCCAGATCCTTGGCTTTGCCTATTGCCTGTTGCCGGGGCCGGGGTCGGGGTCGAAGCACTCGGCAGAGATGGTGCTCAGTGCTCGGTGTCGGCGGGCTGGTCGGAGGCTTGAAGTTTTCGGACGGACTCAGAGTCAGCTGTGGTCGGGTGCTTCCAGGGTGCTGCATCGGCAAGTTTGCGGCGCTGGAGGTTCATGGCAGGGAGAGTTTTTCTTCCTTCTACCATCTGCGTGAGACGATGGGACTTTCGAGAGACTTTGAGACTTTTTTTTAACCGTGCCCATAGTCTGTTCTTTATCAAATTACGGTATTGCTTTGCACTGTTGTAACTATATGTTATAATTATGTGGTTTTTGTCAGTTATTCAGTCTTGGTTTGTCTTGTGTTTCTGTGATATCATTCTGGAGGAGCACTGTATCATTTCTTAATGCATGCATTACTAAATGATAATAAAAGAGGACTGCGTGTCCTCATAATCTAATCTAAAATAAGATCTTGGACTGTATTGTTGCACTTGATGTAAAGTTAGCGCAATCACTTAGACACATCTGTGCCTGAGCAAAGTTTCTCATAGCAATAATTTGAAGCAGGGATATTTGTTGGCAAGTTAACAGTACAACAGAAATTTTTCAATTTTATTGAGAACTTAAGGTTTTTGTTTTTAAAAGGGACGCATTTAATGCAGGGGTATTAGAAACGGTTTATAGTTGAGTCTAGACCATAAAACTAGGGAACTGTGCAGCACTTAATATGCCATTCAGCCCACATTGTTGTACTGATCTTGATGGTAATTTAACTAAATATTCTGTGTATCATCCATATCCCCCCACTTTCTTCATATTCACATGTCTATCTGAAACAGAGGTTTCCAACCTGGGATCCATGGACTCTTAGGTTAATGGTAGGGGTCCATGGTATAAAAAAGGTTGGGAACTTTTGATCTAAAAGCTTTTTGAACACCACCAGACTACCTGATTCCATTACTACCCCTGGTAACCCATTCTGGGCACCAACCACTCTTTTTGTAAAAGAGCTTGTCCCTCATGTTGCCCTTTTAAGTTTCTGCCCCGCCCACCCAAACCTTAAATTTGTGCCTTCTGGGGTTTGACATTTCTACCTTTGTGGAAACTACTGTGACTGTGTACTCTGTCTATGTTCTGATAATTTAAATAAAGTTCTGTCAGCTCTCTCCTTAGCCTTCCAACATTCTAGGGAGAACAACCCAAGTTTGTCCAGCATTTCCTTATAGTTCAACCTCATAATCCTGGCAACATTTTGGTTAATTTCTTCTGAACCCTCTCCACAATTTCTACATTTTTCTTATAATGGGACAACCAGAACTAAACACAATAATCTAAGTGCAGTCTGCACACAAGTTTTCCATAGCTGTTGCATGACTTCCTTATTTTTATACTCAACATCCCTATCAAAGAAGGCGAACATGCCATATTCCACCTTTAATACTTTATCCATTTTCATTGAGACCTAGAGCTGGGCCTCAAGATCCCATTGTATCTCATTGCTGTCAAGGGGTCCTCCATTAACTGCATACTACTTTGATTTGACCTCCCAAAGTACAACTCATTACGTCACATTACTGGATTAAATTCCATCTGCCACATATCATTCTATGTCTGTAACTGACTTACGTCCACTGTATTCTTTGATAATCATTTACACTGTGTATATCTCCATCAGTTTTGGTGTCATCTACAAATTTGCTGATCCACCGTCTACGTTTTCATCCAAATCATTGATTATTCATCACTAACAGAATTCCCACCACCAATCTGTGCAGAACACCATTGGTCATGGTCCTGCAGTCAAAGCAACAGCTTTCCACCCCTATTTCCTATTTTCTATGGATGAGCCAATTCTGAATCCTAACTTACTCTGGAGCATATGCATTTTTATCTTGTGAATCAACCTACTGTAAGGGGCCTTGTCAAAAGCCTTAAAGTGCATGTAGATACATCGACTGCCTCACCGTCAACAAGATACCTTGCCATCTCCTCAAAAAAAACCTCAGTCACATTTGTAGGGCATGACCTGCACCAGCCAGCTGACTGGCTGCCCTTAAACAGACATGCCTTTACGAATGCACATAAATTCTATACCTTAGTAACTTCTCCAATAACTTCCCTACCACTGTTGTGAGGGTAATTGGCTATTAATTACCTGGATTATCCCTACTTAATTTCTTGAATAAAGTCACAACATTTATTACTCTCCAGTTTTCTGGGAGTGAACACAAAGATCTTTGTCAAAGCCTCAGCAATCTCCTCACGCATTTTTTGAGGTGTATGCCATCAGGTTCTGAGAACTTATCCACTGTGACTTTGTACAGGAGAACCAGTATTTCCTCCTCCTTAATCACAAAATGTTGTAGCTCATTGGTATGCCCCAATTTGCCTTCATATCCTCCAAATCTTACCCCTTGGTCAATACCAACACAGAGTACACATTTAATGCTTTTGTTACCTGCTCTGAATCCCTGCACAAATTCCCTTGTTAATCAGCACATACAAATGCTGAGAAACTCAGCAAGTCAAGCAGCATCTAAGGAAGGGAACAAACATTCAATATTTCAGGCTGACACCCTTCATCAGGACTGGAGAGGAAGGGGACAGAAGCCAGAATAAGAAAGTGTGGTGAGGGGGAGGAGTACAAGCTGGCATGTGATGGGTGAGGCCAGGTGAAGGGAAAGACGGGTCATGCCATTTCACCTGTTCTGCAATCAGTTTCAGTTCCCTGTCCTTGATGGCCTTACATTTTCTATGGACATCCAGTCCCTATATACTTGCATCTCCCATCAATAAGGCTTTAAATCTCTTCACTTCTTTATGGGCAAAGACCTTACTGGTTCCTCTCTACCACTTCTGTCTGGTGGAAGTCATTCTCAACCTCAGCAATTTCCCTTATGGCTCTTCCCACTTTCTCCAAAGCGAAGGTATAGCCAAGGGCATGTCTTGGCTCAAAGTGTCAAGTGCTGGCACCACAGAGCATAGCGGTTAGAGCAGTACTATTCTCAGTCTCAGCAATTTCTCTTTTGGGTCCTTCCACTTTCGCCAAATCACAAGTGCAGCCAAGGGCTCTCCTGGGCCCAAAATGTCAACTGTTGGCATCATGGTAATGTAGCTGTTAGTGCGTCGCTATTACAGCACAGGGTGTCCGGAGTTCACTTCCAGTGCCATTCTGTAAGGAATCTCTTAATGTCCTCCCTGTGGAATGCATTGGTTTCCCCCGGTGGTTTGGTTTTCTCAGTAGTTTAATTAGTCATTCTAAATTGTCCCTTAATTAGGTTAGGGTTAATCAGAGTTGTGGGGATTGATTCTAGTGCAACATGGCTCCAGCATTTTGTGTACGTTGCACAAGATTTCCAGCATCTGCAGAATGTTTTGTGTTAGTGGACCTACCTGCTCCTTTGTTATCTTCTTTTTTGCATAATGTAACTATTATGCCTTGGGAATCTCTTTCATCCTGCTTGCCAGGGATATTTCATGGCCCTATTGGACCAACTAATTGCCTGCAAAAGCACTTTCCTGCTATCTTTATATTCTACAGGGGACAAAAAAAAAAGAAAAACTTAAACAACAGGAATTCTGCAGATGCTGAAAATTCAAGCAACATACATCAAAGTTGCTGGTGAACGCAGCAGGCCAAGCAGCATCTATAGGAAGAGGTGTAGTCGACGTTTCAGGCCGAGACCCTTCATCAGGACTAGCTGAAGGAAGAGTGAGTGAGGGATTTGAAAGTTGGAGGGGGAGGGGGAGATCCAAAATGATAGGAGAAGACAGGAGGGGGAGGGATGGAGCCAAGAGCTGGACAGGTGATTGGCAAAGGGGATTTGAGAGGATCATGGGACAGGAGGTCCGGGAAGAAAGAAAAGGAGCCTACTGACTCTCACAGCTATCTGGACTATTCCTCTTCTCACCCTGTCTCTTGCAAAAACGCCATCCCCTTCTCGCAATTCCTCCGTCTCCGCCGCATCTGCGCTCAGGATGAGGCTTTTCATTCTAGGACGAGGGAGATGTCTTCTTTTTTTAAAGAAAGGGGCTTCCCTTCCTCCACTATCAACTCTGCTCTTAAACGTATCTCCCCCATTTCACGTACATCTGCTGTCACTCCATCCTCCCACCACCCCACTAGGAATAGGGTTCCCCTGGTCCTCACCTACCACCCCACCAGCCTCCGGGTCCAACATATTATTCTCCGTAACTTCCGCCACCTCCAACGGGATCCCACCACTAAGCACATCTTTCCCTACCCCCCCTCTCTGCATCCCGCAGGGATCGCTCCCTACACAACTCCCTTGTCCATTCGTCCCCCCCATCCCTCCCCACTGATCTCCCTCCTGGCACTTATCCGTGTAAGCGGAACAAGTGCTACACATGCCCTTACACTTCCTCCCTTACCACCATTCAGGGCCCCAAACAGTCCTTCCAGGTGAGGCATCATTTCACCTGTGAGTCGACTGGGGTGATATACTGCATCCGGTGCTCCCAATGTGGCCTTTTATATATTGGTGAGACCCGATGCAGACTGGGAGACCGCTTTGCTGAACATCTATGCTGTGTCCGCCAGAGAAAGCAGGATCTCCCAGTGGCCACACATTTTAATTCCACATCCCATTCCCATTCTGACATGTCTATCCACGGCCTCCTCTACTGTAAAGATGAAGCCACACTCAGGTTGGAGGAACAACACCTTATATTCCGTCTGGGTAGCCTCCAACCTGATGGCATGAACATCGACTTCTCTAACTTCCGCTAAGGCCCCACCTCCCCCTCGTACCCCATCTGTTACTCATTTTTATGCACACATTCTTTCTCTCACTCTCCTTTTTCTCCCTCTGTCCCTCTGAATATACCTCTTGCCCATCCTCTGGGTCACCCCCCCCCCTTGTCTTTCTTCCCGGACCTCCTGTCCCATGATCCTCTTGTATCCCCTTTTGCCTATCACCTGTCCAGCTCTCAGCTCTATCCCTCCCCCTCCTGTCTTCTCCTATCATTTTGCATCTCCCCCTCCCCCTCCAACTTTCAAATCCCTTACTCACTCTTCCTTCAGTTAGTCCTGACGAAGGGTCTCGGCCTGAAATGTCGACTGCACCTCTTCCTGTAGATGCTGCTTGGCCTGCTGTGTTCACCAGCAACTTTGATGTATGTTGCTAGAAAAACTTAAAGCTTGCTTTTCCGTTGTCACCATGTAAAGTGTGGTGTACATGGCTACTGTGATTTTGTTCTTTTTATGTTTGAGGTTGGATTTTGGTGTGAGAATTAATGGCAGAAAGGAAGTTGCACTTTTGATTTTAATGTTTTGTTAATGGGTTTGGTTTGGCCAAGAATAATCCAGTGCACTTTGTGTTTTCACTGAAATAAAATGAATCTTTTGGCATCTCATGAAGTCAATCGTGTAGTTGTAAAAGTTGTACGGTGATGTAAAGGAAAATAATTTTATGGCAACAAGGTGGATTGCTGATGGGCACGGTTTATAGCTGGGATTTCTTTGGTTACCCATAAGACAGTCATTCCACCAATACCACATTTCTGCTTTTTGTATGTCGTAAGCTGCAGAGATAAATTTTATGCTTTGGGCATGTAACCTCAATTCCTTTTGCTGCCTGTTTGGAGTGTACAGTTGGCTTTACATTATGCTGATGTTAAGCCAGAGCTTTGCTAAATTGATGCAGCTGCAGATCTTGGAGCATAATTTTCTCAGGAGGAGCAAGTGAAGTGATTTCAGCAAATTGAAATCTGTTGTCATGAGACCAATTCCAGTATGTCATGCTTATGGGCAGATGCTCACTTTCAGAACCCAATAAAATCACACTCTGAAGGAAACTAATTGTGCAATTTGGATCTTTGTGACATATGTGTATATTGGACTGAATGAATAAGCAGTGTTTGGAATAGTTTAGAATAATACCAGATGTCTAATATCAGAGGGCATGCATTTAAGGTGAGAGGGATAATTTTAAAGGAGGTGTGAGGAACAAGTTTTTTTTTACACAAAATGGTGTGTACCTAGAAATTGCTGCCTGGGTGGTGGTAGAGGCAGAAACATTAGGGACTTTTAAGAGAAGTTTAGATAGGCACATGAATGTGAGAAAATGAAAGAATATGGACATTGTATAAGCAGAAGAGATGAATTTAGAATCAGAATCAGAATTGGATTTCATATCACTGGCCTATGTTGTAATATTTGTTAACTTTGTGCCAGCAGTACAATGCAATACATGATAAAGTTAGAAAGAAAAACTGAATTACATTAATTATACAGTATATATGTATATTAGTTAAGTTAAAATAAGTAGTGCAAAAACAGAATTAAGTGATAGTAAAAGTAGTGAGGTGGTGTTCATGGGTTCATTGTCCATTTAGAAATTGGATTTTAGAGGGGAAGAAACTGTTCCTGAATCATCGAGTGTGTGCCTATAGGCTTCTGTACTTCCTTCCTGACAGTAACAATGAGAAAAGTTGTATCCTGGCTGGTGGGAGTCCTGACTGCTGGATGCCGCCTTCTTGAGGCATTGCTCCTTGAAGATGTCTTGGATACTGTGGAGGCTAGTACTAGTACCATGATAGAGCTGACTAAGTTTACACTTTTCTGCAACTTACTTCAATACTGTGCAGTAGCATCCCCCACCCCATACCAGACAGTGCTGCAGCCAGTCAGAATGCTCTCCATTGTACATCTGTAGAAGATTTCAAGTGTTTTAGGAGACAAACCAAATCTCCTCAAACTCCGAATGAAATATAGCTGCAGTGTTGCTTTCTTTATAGCTGCATCAATATGTTGCAACCAGGTTTGGTCCAAAGAGGTATTGGCACCCAGGAACTTGAATTGCTGACTCTCTTGTGTGGAGAGCCACTGAGATCACGTCTGCCGTAGACTTATTGTGGTGATAGGCAGATTGCAGAGGGTCCAGGTCCTCATCGGGACAGGAGTTGATTCTAGCCACGACCAACCTCAAAGCATTTCATCACCATTAATGTGAGTGCCATTGGACGATAGTAGCACTTGGAGAGCATGCCTTAAGGCAGGGGTCCCCAACCTTTTTTGCGCTGTGGACCGGTTTAATATTGACAATGTTCTTGCGGACTGGCTGACCCAGCCGGGGGGGGTGGGGGTAGGGTTGCCAACGGACAAGAGTAGCAGTCAAATACGTTGTGTTTACCCCGAGAAAGACTACAATGACCATGAAGCCTTGCACGGGCACCAGTGCGCATACGTGACTTGCACGTGTGAGTACGTGCCGATTTTTTTCTACAAATCGTTTTTGGCGATTCTGTCCGGGGGTGAGGGGGTTAATCACGACTGGAATATAAGTGATAAGTGGCTAAGACACTCAATTTTGTTTCTAAAAGGGTTTATCTAACGAATTTAATATTAAACACACAGCGCATATTTTCCTCGCATGAATATAGTGATAAGTCAATTATCAGGGGAGGACAGGGGAGCTTGAAGTAAGTGTTGAACGAACTTCCAGTAGAAGTAGCAGAAGCAGGTTCGGTATTGTCATTTAAAGAAAAAATGGATAGGTATATGGACAGGAAAGGAATGGAGGGTTATGGGCTGAGTGCAGGTCGGTGGG
Source organism: Mobula hypostoma (assembly GCF_963921235.1). NCBI lineage: Eukaryota > Metazoa > Chordata > Chondrichthyes > Myliobatiformes > Myliobatidae > Mobula > Mobula hypostoma. The sequence continues at coordinate 60,615,433 of NC_086115.1, forward strand.
ACTAGGTGAGAGTAGCATTCAGCACGGACTAGAAGGGCCGAGATCGCCTGTTTCCGTGCTGTAATTGTTATATGGTTATATAAGTAAGTCAATAGCATCATAACATTTTAAGTAATGTTTGGATATTAAGCACACAGCACATATTTTCCCCGTATGAACATATAAAATCATTGCAACACACCAATATCGCTGAATCAGTGGGAGCCCTGGGTTTGTTTCCCTGCAACAAGACGGTGATGGGAGACAGCGATACTCGAAGGGGGGTTCCTTATGTCCAGTCTATTCCGCAATTTAGTTTTCGTTGCATTCATTGCAGAAAACTCCGCTTCGCAGCGATATGATGTTGGAAATGGAAGCAATGTTTTCAGTGCTTTTGTGGCTATCTCAGGATATTCAGCCTTGACTTTGATCCAGAATGCTGGCAGAGATATTATGTCAAACATACTTTTCAGCCCACCGTCATTTGCAAGCTCGAGGAGTTGATCTCCTTCCTGCACTGACATGGATGACGCGCGGGAAATGACCTCGCGTGCATTCAAGTTCAACAGTGGGCATGACAGGGAATGAGGAAAGGTGCAGCTGACTCATATTGCCAAATCATATCGTTTCCTCACGGCCCGCTAGCACATGCGTTGTGGCCCGGTGGTTGGGGACCACTGCCTTAAGAGAATAGATTAAGTGAACTTGGCCTTTTCTCCTTGGAGCGACGGTGGATGAGAGGTGACCTGATAGAGGTGTATAAGATGATGAGAGGCATTGGTCATGTGGCTAGCCAGAGACTTTTTCCCAGGGCTGAAATGGCTAACACAAGGGGGCATATTTTTAAGGTGCTTGGAAGTAGGTACAAGGGGGATGTCAGAGGCAAGTTTTTCACACAGAGAGTGGTGCGTGCGTGAAATGCACTGCCAGCAAAGGTGGTAGAGGCGGATACAACAGGGCCTTTTAAGCGACTCTTAGATAGGTGCATGGAGCTTAGAAGAATAGATGGCTATGTGGTAGGGAAATTCTAGGCTGTTTCGAGAGTAGGTTAAATGGCCAGCACACCATTGTGGGCCGAAGGGACTGTAATGTGCTGTAAATGTCTATGTTTAGGCATAGTTGTTAAGGCAGCTTGCATTGCTCTTCTTGGGCACTTGCATAATTAATGCCCTTTTGAAGTTAGTGGGAACTTCCAACTGTAGCAAAGAGAGATTGAAAATGTCTTTGAATACCCCCGCCAGTTGGTTGGCACAAGTTTTTCAGAGCCTTACCATCAGGGCCCACCTCCTTGCTAGGGTACACCCTCCTGAAATACCTTGATGTCTGCCTCAAGACAGAGATCACAGGGTCACCAGATGCTGCAGGGATCCTCATAGCTGTGGTTTTATTATTCCTATCAAAGCGAGCATAAAAGGCTCATCTGGAAGTGAAGCGTCAATGTCATTCATTATGTTGGGTTTTGCTTTGTAGGAACTAGTGGCTGGCAAACCTTGCGGGAATTGACGTGCATCTGACGACACTGCTAAACTTTCTCGGAATTGTTTCTTAGCTCTTGAAATAGCCCTCTGCAAGTCATACCTGGTTTTCCTGCACAGGCCTGGGTCACCAGAATTAAATGCCACAGATCTAGCCCTCACCAGACTACGAACCTCCTGGTTCATCCACTGATTTTGATTTGGGAATACACAGTAAGATTTCGTGGGCACCCACTCGTCCACGCAGGTATTAATGAAGTCAGTGAGAATTGTGGCATAGTTATCCAGACTTGAAAGTGGATTTCTGAATACAGTCCAGTCCACCGATTCAAAGCAGTTAGTTAACCATTTGATTACTAATTTAATTTGTTTGGCACAATATTGTGAGCCAAAAGGCCTGTTCCTGTGTAATGTTATAGTCTGCCAATGTTCTAAGGAATTTTAACATTGCTTCCGGAAAATTATGGAATGATACCTTAACCCGAGTTTGGCTTAAAGAAGCACGATCATGGCTGATGATGTCTTTGAGATGATTATTTTATTTTCAATTAAATAGTGTACACAAATACCGATATATTTACTTATGAATATATTACAGTTGTGAAGCTGTTTGTGAAGATGATCAAAGAAGAAACAATGCTAGCAAGACTCCATGACATAGGAACGGAATAAGTATTTGGCCCACTGAGTGTATTCTACGGTTTAATCATGACTTTTTTTTAAAAACCCATTCTCCTGCTTTCTACCCATTACCCTTCGTCAAGAACCTATCGATCAAAAACCTATCAATCACTCAATAACAACCACTGCAGTCCTCTGCGGCAACTAATTCCACAGATTAACTACTCTCTGGCTGAAGAAGTAGCAGCAAAACTCAACTTAAGGCTGTATTTTTTATTCCGCCCACGGATCCTCCATATCCATTCTACCTTAATCTTTAAGCCTGAAATGTCAACTGTTTATTCATTTCCATAAATGTTGCTTGACCTGCTGAGTTCCTCCAGCATTTTGTGTGTGTTCCTTTAATTATCTTGTAGGTTTCAATGGGGTTCTCCTCCCTACCCCATCCTTTTGAACTCCATTAAGTACAGGCCCAGAGACACCAAATGCTCCTGGTAAATTAGACCATTCATTTCTGGGATCTTCCACGTGAACCTCCTTTGGTCCCTCTCCAGGATCAGCACAGCCTTTTAGATACAAGGCCCAAAATTGCTTTCAATAGTCCAAATGTAAAAGTTTAGCTTTTCCATTGTTGACAATAAACGGAGAAGCGTACCCTTGAATTAGCTGAATGGCGAGGTTGATTTTCTCCAGGTGCTCCAGTTTCCTTGCGTAGTCCAAAGCTGTACTGGTTGGTAGGTTAATTGTTCATTGTAAATTGTCCTGTGATTAGGCTAGGGTTAAATCAGGGGTTGCTGAATGGTGCGGCTCAACAGGTCTATTTCGTGCTGTATCTCAAAAAAAAAGATAGATAAATAAATAAATTAAAGTAAACATTTGTATTGGGGTTGCTATCTTAAAATTCTAGTGAAAATATCTTAAGATTAATTCTCGTTTTGGATTTGCAAATTTTTCAGTAAATTACAAAGACACTTGAAGACTTTTGAGAATAGGTTTTGAAAATCTAATCAGCTGTAAAGAATCAGTCACTGCATCAGTCACTGCATCTGTCACTGCATTTTATGATGAATTGGGCAGGAACCATTTGGAACCACCTCAACTGGGTAGAGATGATGACTCGGCTGAGTTTAGTGAATGAGAACCAACATAACCAATCTTTCTGTAATAATGAAATCTGCTGGGAAAATCTTAAAAGGCAAGACTAGTTGTGAAAGCTTTTTTTTTGGAAGCTCCTGAGGTGTGCATGCTAATTGTTTACTCTGGCAGATGATGCTTAGAGAAATATTAATGAATGGGAGTGAAATTAAAAGAGAAATTGGGAATGCAAAGGTAGGGTGTGAAAATAAATATTGAGAAGTAAAACCAAAGAGAGTTATAAAGCTGTTTTGTATACACAAAAAGGACAAGAGGAAATCTAAGAAAAGGATAAAAGATCTGGGGGGACAAAAAGTTAACTTGCATGTGATGTGGAGGATGTGGCTAATATTTTTAAGAATCCTTTTAATTGGCATCATTTACCTCTATGTTTAAGTTAATTAGCTAACTATTGACTACAGGAGGAGGAAATTGGAGGTCCATGAACCAGGCCTCATCAGGGAATCAGAGGTGGAGAGGATCGAACTGGTACAGGGAAGGTATGGTAGTGTCTCTATTTTCTTAGAAGTTCGTGCAGATTTGGTACGTAACCTAAAACTTTGACAAACTTCTATAAATGCACAGTGGAGAGTATCCTGACTGGTTGCATCACAAACTGGTATGGAAACACCAGTGCCCTTGAACGGAAAAGCCTATACGAATAGTGGGTGTAGTTCAATCCATCACAAGAAAAACCCACCCCACCTTAAAGCACATCTGCAAGGTGAAACTGGTACCCATCATCAAGGACCCCCGCTATCTGGGCTATGCTCTCTTCTCACTGCTGCCATGCGAAGGAGGTACAGGAGCCTCAGGACCCACATCACCAGGTTCAGGAACAGTTATTATCCTTCAACCATCAGGCTTCAGAAACAGCATTTTTAAATTTGATTCATCTCAACACTGAACTGATTCTGCAACCTATGAACTCACTTTGAGAATCAGAATCAGTTTTAATATCAAGGACTCTACAACTCATATTCTCAGTATTATTTAGCTATTTATTTATTTTAGCCTTTATGTGGATTTTTTTCATAACTTCTATTGCATTTCTTTGAATGTAAGAAAATGAATTTCAGGGTAGTAAAGGGTGACTAATTCCTACTTTGATAATAAATTTGCTTTGAACTTTGACATTCAAGAGACATGGATGAAGGGAGGGCTAGAGTTAGAATGATCTTGGAATAGATTAATGGGTCAGCACAACATCATGGACAGATGGGCGTGCACTGTGCTGTCCTGTTATATGCTCTAAGCTCACATGATGAACTTAAGCTCCCGCCAGCAAGGTTTCCAGCTTTTAAGTGGCTATGAGCTGCTCTGTGGGCAAGGTAGGCAGGCAAAAGGAATTGGAGACTGCCATGAAGGGGATGAGTGATGGCAGTCTGGCTTGGTAGCTAATCTTTGGGAAGGTGTGACAGGCTTCATATTGGTTTGGGTGGGTAGTAAGGTGTGGCAGCAGGCAAGTGTTGTTAGTGTTCATGGACTGTGAAAGAAGGATGGCGATTAAGGGAGCTGGAGTTGGTGGGTGCTGAGGAAATGTAAATCGTGTGGTGCCAACAATGGAGCCTGTTTTTTGATTAGTTTGGACCTCACTATTGTCCCAAGACCTTACATAGTCCAGTTTGTGTGATGGTCAATTTATAATGGTTATCCAACATTAAAATAATTTGTGCACAGCAGGTCCATCTTCAGGTGGAAACAAGTACCCAGTACCCTAGGGACTTGCCTTGGAAGGAGGAAAGGGTCTGGAGCTTATTGCTTGAAAGGGTAATTGACACAGGTTTTTCCTGCAGTTCAGCTTTGCCCAGTCTTTAGAATTATTTACCCATTTTCTTTTATTCTTTGTATAGATCTCCTTGTCTGGTACTTGTTAATTTACAGTCTTTCAATTTTTCTGGTTCCTTTGCTTTACTTTGTTTTCATTGGTTCTAACCTTCACATTATTTGGGAGAATTATTATTGTTGTGCTGTTTGATGTAGAGCTGCTTGGATTCTCTCTTTGTACACTGAACCAGGAAACTACTTCTGAACATAAAGCAGCTACCAGACTGTCACTGACCCCTGATTCTCTGGAATGTGATGTGCTTGTATTATAATCTCTGGCAGTTTCTTAGCCTAATATAATACTTTTATAGTTTCCTGGTCCGTTTCACTTCCTTGCCACCATAAATCCCCTTCCACACCAGATGGTTTGAAGTCCTCTTTATTCACTTCTTGTAAGAATGCCAAATAAAACATTGTCCTCCACCACATTTCTCTGCCTGGGTGAACATTTTTATTGCTTTGAGCAACCACTCTCTTCATCACTTCCTTCCCCAGTAAATATCACTGTGGAGTCTGCATGGGTCTGAGATTGGTTTGTCTTTTTGTGGCGTGTATGAGACATTCATTGTTTCAGTTCCATCTGGTGCTTTGACTAAGGCCTTTCACCATCTGGGACATACCCTTTCTTGTTACTATCGGGCAGGAGGTACAGAAGTCTCGAGACCCACATGGCCCAAGACTCAGCAATCTAGAACAGCTTCTTCCCCTTAGCTTTCAGATTTAAAAATGGTTCATGGATACTACATTGTTCCTTTTTTTCTGTGTAATTTATTTATATCTGTAAGTTACAGTAATTTTTTGTTTTTTCACTGAATAGCTGCTGTAGAAGAGCAAATTTCATCATATTAGTCAGTGATAATAAACCTGATTCATCTGTTACATTAAATTTATTGATGTAGTGTTTTGTTTCTGTCCTGCCTACAAAAGCTCATCAAGTTTGCTTATCATCTTCACCCTTCCAACATCATCCAGTAGCCTAACCTGAGTGCTTGCTTACCTTGACTTCAACTTGTTTACCTCATCTGTTGATGGACTAATGAGCAGGACGCACAAAGAACCTGATCTTAACAATGGTTCACCCCAGTCCCTTTTTACTGATTCCATTGACAGCTGCAAGCAGTTGTTGGTTTGAGGAGATACCTGAAATTTAGTTGCTTGATGGCATAGTGGAAGGTGAGCAATCAGATTCCAATATTCACCTGGTTATTTCGTAGAATATGGAATAATGAGTACCACGTATCCAAAACTGAGGAGGAAATTGAAATATCATTTAATATTTCTATCCATTATTGTGTGAAATATTTATAGAGTGGTAGATGCTTGGAGTGGGTCACTAGAGGTAGCAGTGGAAGTAGGCATTTTGATGGAGTTTGAGGCTTTTTGACATATGTATACAAAGGAAATGGAGGGATATAGATGATAAAAAAGAAGGATATTTAGTGTAAATTGGCATCAAAATTGAAAATGGGATTGTGGGTTGAATCGCTTGCTCATCACTCTTTGGTTGTTTTCAATGTTCTATAAGGCCACCCTCAGCCTCCTGCGCTTCAGTGTCCCGTCGAGCCTCTGCTTGTACTCAAGCCTTTCATTCCCAAGAACATCCTCGTGAATCTTTTCTGCCCTTTTTCCGGTTCAGTGAGATCGTCCCTGTAGCTAGGCAACCAGAACTGCACACAATACTTCAAGTGTGGTTTTGCCATTGACGACTTCTACTTGCTTTACACCCATGACACTTTGGCATGACATCTAAAACTTTGACAAGCTTTCCAAAGATGTGTGGTGGTGAGTATATTGTCTGGCTACATCTGGTATGTAAACACCAATGCCCTTGAATGGAAAATCTTACAAAAAGTATTGGATACAGCTTAGTCCATTATGGGTAAAGCCCACCCTACCACTGAGCAAATCTACACGGAGCATTGTTACAGGAAAGCGCCACTGATTATCAATGGCTGTCACCACCTCGGCCATGCTCTCTTCTTGTTGCTGCCATCAGGAAGAAGTTACAGGAGCCTCAGGACTCACACCACCAGGTTCAAGAACAGTTCATACCCCTTAACCATCAATCAAGCTCTTGAACCACAAGGGATAATTTCATTCAACTTCACTTTCCCCATCACTGAAATGTTCCCACAACCTATGCACTCACTTTCAGGACTCTTCATCTCATGTTCTCGATATTTATTATTATTCCTTTTTTTGCATTTGGACAGTTTGTTGTCTTTTACACACGTCGGTGCCGTCTTTCATTGATTCTATTATAGTTATTATTCTATTGTGGATTTATTGAGTATGCACACAAGAAAATGTTGTATATGGTGACAAATATGTACTTTGATAATAAATTTACTTTAAAGTTTGAACTTTGAACTTTCTTCAATGAGGACATTACATCCCATCTCCTGTACTCAATGCTTAAGTGATGAAGTCCGTTACCACCCTGTGTTTCCACATTTAGACACCTACCTACCCATATCCCTAGGTTTTCCTGTTCTACAATACTGTCCAGAGTCCTGTCAATTACTGTGGCAGTTATGGAGTAATTTTACTCAACTAAGTGCAACAGTTTACACTTGTCAAATTTAAATTCCGTCTGCTATTATTTGACCCAATTCCCCAGTTGATCTGGATCCCATTGTAATTTTACTCAAGGCTACAATCCACATGAGATTTGTTTGTTAAGAAGAGGAAAATGAGCAATCAATGCTGGTTAGTTTGACATTTTATGAAGTACTTCAGTTAGATTCATTTAAACATCATTGAGCAGGGCTTACTTAGGTGTTGAACATAGAGCTGTTCAGCACAGTACAGGCCCTTTGGCCCATGATGTTGTGCTGACCTTTAGCCTATGTACATCAAGGTCAATCTACCCCTTTCCTCTTACATAACTATCTATATTTTTTTTTATCCATGTGCCTATCTTAAATGTTCCTAATGGTACAATGGTTCAATTGAATAATGCATACAATATACAACCTGAAATACTTGCTCTTCACAGACATCCACAAAACAGAAAAAACCCAAAGAATGAATGACAGAAAACATTAGAACCCCAAAGCCCCCCCTGCACTCTCACACACAAGCATCAGCAAAAAGCATCAACCTTCCCCCTTCCCCCACTTGCTCCAGCTAAAGCATCAACCATCAACCTCTCACCACCCATTATGCAAGCAATAGCAAAGCCCCTCGAGACCATGATCTAGGGTCCATCAAAAATTACCGACCATCCCAACACTTCTATATTTCAGACAGGTTCTCTCTCTCACTAGTGGAAGAAGAAAGAGCTATCGCTCCTTCCATAACAAGAGGGGAGATCAGAATCAAAATCAGGTTTAATAGCACTGGCATATGTCGTGAAATTTGTTAACTTTGTGGCGGCAACACAATGCAGTACATGATAATATAGAAAAAAATAGTTAAATAAGTAGTGCAAAGGCAGAAATAAAAAAATGTAGCAAGGTAGTCATCATGGGTTCAATATCCATTGAGAAATCGGATGGCGGAGGGAAGGAAGCTGTTCCTGAATCACTAAGTGTGTGCCTTTGGGCTTCTGTACCACCTTTCTGATGGTAGCAATGAGAGGAGGGCATGTCCTGTGTGGTGGTGGTCCCTAGTGTTGGATGCCAACTTTCTGAAGCTCCGCTCCTTGAAAATATCTTGGATTCTACAGAGGCTAGTGCTCAAGATGGAGCTAACTAATTTTACATCTCTGCAGCTTGCTTTGATCCTGTTCAATAGCCTCCCCCACCCCCATACCAGACTGCAATGCAGCCAGTTCGAATGCTGTCCGTGGTACTCCCCCACCCCCATACCAGATCGTGATGCAGCCAGTTCGAATGCTCTCTGTGGTACATCTGTAGAAATTTGCGAGTATTTTAGGTGACATGCCAAATCTCCTCAAACTAGTGAAATATAGCCAATGTCTTGCCTTATTTATAGCTGCCTCGATATGTTCGGACCAGATTAGTCCTCAGAGATATTAATACCCAGGTACTTGAAATTGCTCACTCTCTCCACTTTGGGTCCCTCTAATGATTTGTGCTCCCTCATCTTACCCTTCCTGAAGTCCACACAGCTTTTTGGTCTTACTAATGTTGAGTACAAGGTTGTTGTTGCTGTTACACCACTCAACCAACTGGTATATCTCACTCCTTCATGTCCTCTCATCACCATCTGAGATTCTGCCAACAACAGTTGTTCCATCAGCAAATTTAAGAATGCTATTTGAGTTGTAGAGAGTGTAGAGTAGTGGTCTAAGCACATATCCCTGGGATGTGCCTGTGTTGATTGTTTCGAGGTGGAGAAGTCATTTCCAATCTGTGTAGATTATGGTCTTCCAGTGAGGAAGATGAGGATCCAGTTTCAGAGGGAGGTATAGAGGCCCAGATTCTGTAGCTTATTGATCAGGACTTTCGGAATGATGGTTTGAAATGCTGTGCCATGGTCAATAAACAGCATCCTGACATAGGTATTTGTATTGTCCAGGTTTTCCAAGGCTACATTCAGAGTCTGTGAGATTGTGTCTGCCATAGATCTACTGTGGTGACAGGCAAATTGCAGTGGGTCCAGGTCCTGACTGAGGCAGGAGTTAATTTTAGCCATGACCAACCTCACAAAGCACTTCATCACTGTATATGTGAATGCTACTAGACGACTGTCGTTAAAGCAGCTTGCACTGTTCTTCCTGGGGAGGTGGGAACTTCTCACTGTAGCAGGGAGAAAACATCTCTGAACACCCCCAGCAGTTAGTTGGCACAAGTTTTCAAAAGTTCAATTTAATGTCAGAGAAACGTGTACAATATACATCCCGAAATGCCTTTTCTTCGCAAAACATCCACGAAAATAGAGAAGTGCCCCAAGAATGAACAACAATTAAATGTGAGAACCCCAAAGTCCCCCCAGCTCCCCACTATTGCGTGTAAGCAGTGGCAAGCAACAATCTCCACGCCCCCCCCCCGGCAAAACAAAAAGCGCACCTGCTACCAGGCACAAGCATGCAGCTAAGCAATAGGAAAGACACAGACCTTGGCGTGACCCCAAAGACTATCGCAATTCATCTGGCATTCAGCAACCCAAAGGTTCTCTCCTTAATAAGGGAGAAGGAGGTGTCCCCCATTTTCACAGCGAGCGGGAGACATAACAACTACCCGTTGGTTTATGATGTTAATAAGTCAGTTTTGTCGCTGCTTATGAGCTTTGTGCCCAAAGATCTCGGGTCTTTGGGCCCACAGCGAAAGATTTTCCAGCCTCCCTGACGACACACGAGTCTCCTGCTGTGACACCAACCTTGAACCGCCCGTCTCCAGAGCCCCGAAACCTTAGGCTTCCAAACACTAGGCCACCTCTCAGGCCTAACCCTTGGTGTACTGAACATCGGCTGGTCCTAAAACCCCGAGAACGGGTCCCGTTCCCGTAAAGAACCGAAGTCAGCATGTAATTCCAGGTCAGGGTCTTCAAAAGAACCCTGAAAGGGAAAAATAAAGATATTAAAGATGGAAATAGAGCTGTTTCCGAAAATGCAAGCAAAGGAGTTGCCGTTTAGCGCCATCTTAATTCCGCCTACGCCTCTGTTTTCAGAGCCTTACCAGCGAAGATTCACCCTTCTGAAAGACAGCCTGATGTTGGCCTCCAGGGCAGAGATCACAAGGTCACTGGGTACTGCAGAGATCCTCATAGTTGTGGTTCTATTCTCCCTTTCAAAGTGAGCATAAAGGTGTTGAGCTGATCAGAGAGTAAAGCATCAATGTTATTCATGATGTTGGGTTTTGCTTTGTAGGAAGTAGTGGCCTGCAAATCCTACCAGAGTTGACATGCATCCGATGTCACCTCCAACCTTGCTCGGAGTTATCTCTTCGCTCTTGAACTAGCCCTCCGCAAGTCATATGTGGCTTTCTTGTACATACCTTGGTCACCAGACTTGAATGCCACAGATCTAGCCCTTAGCAGACTATGAATCTGCTGGTTCCTCCATGGCTTTTGATGGCTACGTACAGTAGATTTTCGTAGGCACACACTCATCCACATAGGATTTAATGAAGTCAATGACAGATGTTGCATACTCATACTCATTTAGACTCGAAGATGAACCCCTGGGTACAGTCCAAATCACTGATGTAAAGCAGTCCTGTAAGTGCTCCTGCTCCTGTCTTGTCCATAAGACCATAAGATATAGGAGCCGAATTAGGCCATCAAGTCCGCTCTGCTATTTCATCATGGCTGATCCAATTTTCCTCTCAGCCCCAATCGCCTGCCTTCTCCCCATATTCCTTCATACCGTGACCACTCATCTTGGGTCTCACTACCAGTGCTCCAGTCTTCAGTCTCTGCCTGTAATCAGGGAGAAGTAGTACAGCCAGGTGATCAGACATTTCAAAATGTGGGCGTAGCATCACTCTTGGTGGTGGTGTAACATTGGTCCAGTCTGTTGGTTCCTCTGGTGGTACTACAAGTGATTTGGTGTGAAGCATGGTGGAAGGAGCATCATGGTTTGGTGCTACTTTGCTGCCTCAGGGTCTGGACAACTTGCAATTGTTGAGGGAACAATGAATTCAAAATTGTATCAAGACATTTTACAGGAGAATGTCAGAGTAGCGGTCTGTCTCCTGAAGCTGAATAGAAGTTGGATGATGCAACGAGACAATGATCCGAAACACAAGAATAAATCAACAACAGAGTGGTTTAAAAAGAAGAAAGTTCTTGGAATGGCCAAGTCAAAGTTCAGACCTTAACCCAATTAAGATGTTGTGGCATGACCTGAAGAGGGCTGTTCATGCAATTTATCCCAGAAATATTGACGAATGGTCTAAAATTCTTCCTTGCTGTTGTGTAAGTCTGATCAGCAGCGACAGGAAATGCTTGCTGGAGGTTGTTGTTGCTAAAGAAAGTCCTACCACTTATTAACTACAAAGGTTCACATACTTTTTCCAGCCTGGACTGTGAATGATTAAACAAGTGTTCAATAAAGACATGAAAAGTACAATTATTTGTGTGTTACTAGCTTAGGCAGATTGTGTTTGTCTATTATTGTGACTTAGATGAAGATCAGACCATATTTTATGATTAATTAATGCAGAAAAAGAGGTAATTGAAAAGGGTTCACAAACTTTTTCTTGCAACTGTACACCGATAATAAAATGATCAACCAAATCTGCAGTGGCAGGTAAAATGGATGGCACTTTAATGTGTGGTGTTCCAGGTCTGTTGAACAGAACTGGGACAGCACCACCATGTTTGTACAGCATGAGGAGTTGATCATGAACCATACTCTACTGCAACTGGCTTTAAGAGACTCAACAATCCTATCTTGGTGGTGTGCTATGAACTCATCTGTCTGAATCGCTATGTCTGGAAGGCGTTAATCAAGATTCCGTGAAAAGAAAGACGTAAGTGGTCCTAGTGTCCCTCTGACATAGCATCCTAGCTTTGAGATTTTCAATTTTATTTGCCAGAAACTATACGTTTGCCAGCAAGATAGTTGCTATTGGGAGTTGCAGGTCTCTTTTTCTTAAATGCACCTTGAGCCCAGCACAACACCATCTCTTTCTCCGCTATCTCAAAGGGGCAGGCTGCTGGCCAGAATTTGATCTATTTCCGTCAATCTTAGACCATAAGGTATAGGAGCAGAAGTAGGCCATTTGGCCCATTGAGTCTGCTGCGCCATTCAGTCATGGGTTGATCCAATTCTTCCAGTCATCCCCACTCCCCTGCTTTCGCCCATACCCGTTGATGCCCTGGCTAATCAAGAACCTATCTATCTCTACCTTAAATATACCCAATGACTTGGCCTCCACAGCCGCTCGTGGAAACAAATTCCACAGATTTACCACCTTCCGACTAAAGTACAAACTTTGTAATTTCTCCGCATCTCAGTTCTAAGAGCATGGTGTTCAATCCTGAAGTCGTGCCCGCTTGTCCTAGAATCCCCTACTGTGGGAAATAACTTTGCTATATCTAATCTGTTTAGGCCTTTTCACATTCGGAATGTTTCTATGAGATCCCCCCTCATTCTCCTGAACATCAGGGAATACAGCCCAAGAGCTGCCAGACATTTCTTATATGGCAACCCTTTCATTCCTGGAATCATTCTCGTGAATCTTCTCTGAACCCTCTCCAATGTCATTATATCCTTTCTAAAATAAGGAGCCCAAAACTGCACACAGTACTCCAAGTGTGGTCTCACAAGTGCCTTATAGAGCCTCAATATCATATCTCTGCTCTTATATTCCATACCTTTAGAAATGAATGTCAACATTGCATTTGCCTTTTTCACAACCAACGCAACCTGGAGGTTAACCTTTAGGGTATCTTGCACAAGGACTCCCAAGTCCCTTTGCATCTCTGCATTTTGAATTCTCTCTCCATCTAAATACAGTTGGCCCTCCTTATCGGCGAGTTCTGCATGCGCGAATTCAACCAACCGAGAATCGAGAAAACCCGGACGTGCTCTTCCAGCACTTGTTGTTCGAGCATGTACAGACTTTTTTTTTCTTGTCATCATTTCCTAAACAATGCAGTATAACAACTATTTTACATAGCATTTACATTGTATAAGGTATTATAAGTAATCTAGAGATGATTTAAAGTATACGGGAGGATGTGCGTAGGTTATCATGGATCGGGATTGGAAAAGAAAATGAAAGTTCTCTTACTAAGTAAGTTGGAACAGGTGCATTCGGTATTATTTAGCGTCAGTTAGTCAAATGTTTGTCTTAGTATATAGTATATATTTCGCCTTTCTATGCTTACACTTAAGAAACGTATGTTTCAGCGCTGGGCTTGGGAACAGAAGTTCCCAAGTTCGATCCGGTGACAGACTGCTCCCGAGCGTGCTCTTCATCCGTGCCAGGTTGATGTGGAGGATCAAAAACCCAAAACTGCAAAACCCAATAATTAAACCTCTACGTTGCTTAGTAATAATTGTAGCTTACATCGGGGCAGGGCCTTTCTCACTTTATCCTTTAAAATTGTTCCAATCGTTGACCGACTGTAGCCTAACATTTTTCCAGTGACCGATGGCATTTCACCTCTTTCCAATCGCTTTATTATTTCCACTTTATTTTGAATCGTGATCGTGATTATTTTCGTGAACAGAAACACTGTGGATTCAGAGCTCTTCCGCCGGGTCTTAATGTCCATCACATTGAGACAGGTTAAATAAGGTCCGGGGTTCCGCTGGGTCCTAAGGTCCACCGCATTGAGCTAGGTTGAATAAGGGACTTGAGCATCTGTGTTTTTTGGTATCCGCGAGGGGTCCTGGAACCAATCCCTCGCGGATAAGGAGGGCCGACTGTAATAGTCTGCGCATTTATTTCTTCCACCAAAGTGCATGACCATACACTTTCCAACATTGTATTTCATTTGCCACTTCTTTGCCCATTCCCCTAGACTATCTAAGTCTCTCTGCAGGCTCTGTTTCCTCAACACTATCCACTCCTTCATCTATCTTTGTATCATCGGCAAATTTAGCCACAAATCCATTAATACTGTAATCCAGTTCATTGACGTAGATCAGAAAAAGCAGCGGTCCTAACACCGACCCCTGTGGAACTCCACTGGTAACCGGAATAGGATCCCTTTATTCCCGCTTTCTGTTTTCTGTCAACCAGCCAATGCTCCACCCATGCTAATAACTTCCCTGTAATTCCATGGGCTCTTATCCTGCTAAGCAACCTCATTGTCATGGTCCAGTCCGAAGTCCGCATTCCGGTTGGACTCCGGGTCTGCCGGCTGTCCCTGGTTTTGGTTGGACTTAATAAGCACCTGATGCTCATCTTGGGGCTGGGAATATATGTGGCTCTGGGATTGAGTGTGGGTGCTGGGTTGTCTCGTCATTCTTCCCTTGGAGCAACCCACCGGTGGAAGGCTAGTGCAGTCATCGAGATATGGATTTGGCTGTTCTATAGCTTGCCGAGGTTACCGGTCACCTCGAGTCTTGGAGCCACCCCAGACCTAGCTCCCTTCCTGTCCCTTGCCTCCGTCGGGTAAGCCAGGCCGTTTGTCATTACTCTGTGGTTGGTTCTGTCCCTTCCTGTCCCGTGCCTCTGTTGGGTAAGCCAGGCCGTTTGTCGTTACCCCACGGTTGGGTCCATGCCTCCCTCTCCTTGCCTCCTTGGGGTGGACTCCCGCGTCCTGCCTAGGAGTCCCACTTCCTGCCCAGGAGTTGCCTCAAAGTACCCTTGCCCTGTCACGTCCTCGTCTAGCCTTCAAGAACCTGAGCCTCGTCATGTCTTCGCCTGGTCTTCAAGAACCCAAGCCTCGTCAGGTCTTTGCCTGGTCTCCAAGAACCCGAGCTTCGTCACGTCTTCGCCTGGTCTCCAAGAACCCGAGCCTTGTCACGTCTTCGCCTGGTCTCCAGGAACCCGAGCCTCGTCACGTCTTCGCCTGGTCTCCAGGAAGCCGAGCCTCATCACGCCTTCGCCTGGTCTCCAAGAACCCAAGCCTCTTCACGTCATCACCTGGTTTTGGGGTCCGAGCCTGAGTCAAGACCCAGGTTCTGGGTCCATGTCCAGTCTCTGGCTCGGAGTCCACGCCCAGGCTCCTTGTTCCCAGTCCCTCGTACTGGTCCTGCTTCCTTAGTCTAGCCTGCGTCCTGTCCTGTCATTTAGTTTTGTCCGTTCCTGTTCCTGTGTCTCTGTCTTGCATTTGGGTCCGTTCCCAATGCCGCATATTATGACATTCGTGCGGCACCTTGTCAAATGCCTTCTGAAAATCCAAGTACACCATGTCTACTGCATCTCCTTTGTCTACCCTGCTTGTAATTTCCTCAAAAAATTGCAGTAGGTTTTTCAGACAAGATTTTCCTTTCAGGAAATCATGCTGGCTTTGGCCTGTCTTGTCACATGCCTCCAGCTCTTCCGTAATCTTATCCCTAACAATCGATTCCAACAACTTCCTAACCACTGCTGTCAGGCTAACAGGTCTATAGTTTCCTTTCTGCTGTCTCCCACCCTTCTTAAATAGTGGAGTAATATTTGCAATTTTCCAGTCATCTGATACAATGCCAGAATCTATCAATTCTTGAAAGATCATTGTTAATGCCTCTGCAATCTTCTTTCAGATTACTTCCTTCAGACCCGAGGGTGCAATCCATCAGGTCCAGGAGATTTATCCACCTTCAGACTATTAAGCTTCCTTAGCACCTTCTCAGTCGCAATTTTCACTGCACAAACTTCACTTCCCTGACACCCTTGAATGTTCGGTATACTGCAGACGTCTTCCATTGTGAAGACTGAGGCAAAATACGCATTCAGTTCCTCTGCCATCTCTGCATCTCTCATTACAGTATCTCCAGTGTCATTTTGTATTGGTCCTATATCTACCCTCTATTCTCTTTTACCCTTTATATACTTAAAAAAGCTTTTAGTATCTTCTTTGATATTAGTTGCCTGCTTCCTGTCATAATTCAACTTTTCCTTCCTAATGACCTTCTTAGTTTCCTTCTGCAAGTTTTTAAAAGTTCCCCAATCCTCTATCTTCTCATTAGCTTTGGCTTCCTTGTATGCCCTCTCTTTTGCTTTTACTTTGGCTCTGACTTCACTTGTCAGCCACGGTAATGCCCTTCTTCTCTTTGAAAATTTCTTATTATTTGGAATATATCTGCCTTGCACTTCTCTCATTTTTCAAAGAAACTCCAGCCATTTCTGCTGTGCTGTCTTTCCTGCAAACGCCCCTTTCCAGTCAACTTCGGCCAGTTCCAATCTCATGCCGTTGTAATTTCCTTTATTCCACTGAAATACCAACACATTGGATTTTATATTTTCCCTCTCAAATTTCAATGTGAACTTGATCATATTGTGATCATTTCCCTAAGGGTTCCTTGACGATAAGCTCTCTTATCACCTTCGGATCATGCACAACACCCAATCTAGCACAGCTGATCCCCTAGTGGGCTCAACAACAAGCTGTTCTAAAAAGCCATCCCTGAGACATTCTACAAATTCTCTCTCGAGGTCCAGTACTGGCCTGGTTTTCCCAATCCACTTTCCTGTTATAATCCCCAAAGATTATCATGACATTGCCTTTCTGACACTACTTTTTTATCTCCTGATGTAATTTGTTTGGAGGCCTTGTTGTGATGGAAATGAGACAGAGTGTTTGGGTCTCAAAGGCATGGATTCTGGACACACAGTTTTAACAATAAGGAGTTTATGTACAAGGGGAGAAGAGCTTGGGGACAACACAAGCGGCTACAATATTCGCACAAACGCGCTTAGAATAGACGAGCCTGGGAAAAGTCAGGTCGGCGGTACAATACACGGGAAAACGGTGTGGAGACAGAGTACAGGTACATATACTAACAAGGGAAAAGTAACTACGATACCTGCCACCCCTTGACTATGGGCAGGCACGGCTCTCTGCTACGGGGACAATAATAAACGCTCCCAAAATGCTATTCAATGCACAGCTCACCATGTGCCTCCAGCACTGTTCTGCAGTCTTCAGCCTGGAGTGAAGCAGGGTGGTCCCTCGAGGATGGCAAAAAAGAGAGTGAGCCAAGCACCTGTAGCACCTTTTATAGGTCAGGGGGCTGGAGGGTCCAGCCCAGGTGATTCACCGGGGCGCCAACAGCTTGGTGCTAGTTGGGTTAATCCAGTTAAGGTGGCCGATGGTTAGGTGTGCATTGATTAGTTGGGAGGGGTGAAATCTTGACTGGCATGTGGTGTGCCTTCCGACCTTGACAGGCACAGCTCTCTGGATACAAGGTGTGTATACAACTGCCATGAGGGTCCTTTTACCTTTGCCATTTCTTAACTCAACCCATTCAGAGTCTACACCTTCCAATCCTATGTCATCTCTTTCCAATGATTTCATATTATCTGTATACTACTAAAACTCTCATACTCTGTCTGTTTGTTTGTCTGTTTGTGACCTCCAATTAGCACAAAAGGTGCACAATAGCACCTCTTTTTTTGGCTAAATCTAATTAAAATGCACCAACTTACAGAATGCAGGCAAAGTTCAGGGCTATATACTTGTATAAAATTGCTCATTCACCAAAAATCACCAGGCTGGCTTTCACCCGAGACCCAATCGGCCATCATGGAAATCAGGACGCGACAGCTCGACGCATGCGCACGGCCAGCCTCAGCAGCGACACCTACCGGAGCAAAAGGGCAGGGCAGCTCTATTTCGAGGGGTCACATTCTGCTAATCACCATCAGCATGTGCAGGACTGGGAGAGATCTAACTGCCACCCATCAATAAGAGATAATTAAATCTTTTTGTAATGACGTACATCAAGACACCCATAAAACCCTTTTTTTGCAGTCAAAGGACAGCGATAACTATATCACGGCTATTTAGGAGAGCGCCAGCCACATCATCAGGAATAATCAGCATCCTTTGGTGTTACTGCTTCGCATCTTTTATCCAGCATTAGGGTAAAAAAAAGTCAGTCTAATTATGCCGCGTGGAAAGGGAAGGGGGACATTATGGTCAAGAGATGACGGCTAACGTTGTCGGGAAGCGGCTAGGAGAGGGAACGAACAAGAATCGGATGAGGCCAGGACCGCACGACTCCAGGATCAAAGAGTCAGGACAAAAACAGATGAGAGAAGAAGAGACAGAGGAGGAGAGGCATGCATGTCTCCAGGATCAGAGACAAACAACAAACAGCAGAAGAGCTGAAGAGACGGGGGATGAAAGGGCTGTACGTCTCCAGAATGACAACGAGAGGCACAAGGGTGGCAGATAAGCCAGAAATGATGCCATCAAAAGTGTCCTTCGTAAGATGAGGAGCAGCTATATTTGCTTTGCTACGGGTCGTTCTTCTTTAATATACTGAGGTTTTCTACTTCAGTTTCCAAAGCAAAGCGATACCAATAGCATTCAGGAAAGTTTAATGTTCATTCTGGTCACATCAGATTGCACTACCCTTCTCTCAAAGGGTGTCTTGTTGTCTAGTTTCTTACATACAGAGCCACACTGCCCCCTCTGCCTAATAACCTATCTTTCTGATATATCATATATCCTTGGATGTTAAGCTCCCAATGGCAACCATCCTTCAGCCAAGTTTCAGAGATGGCCACAATGTCATATTTGCAGATTTTGAGTAGCGATAGATTTTAAAATCATACTAAAACGTCATTACTAACTGTACAGATCTTAGATGCAGTTGTGCTTCTCAGCTGTAGCAGACTGAAAAGGGAGTATTTGATGGTATCCATCAGAGCTGCCTTAGGAGTCGCCTTTTTGGTGGTGCCCTGCAAGTGGAACAACAAATGTATTTGCCTCTGCCGTCATCCCTAGCATGGTCCATGCATTAACTACTCTCTGTGTAAAAAAAAAACACTATTTCCGACATATCACCTGTACTTTCCTCCAAATGCATAAAAGGATGTCTTCTTGCTATTAGCCATTGCAATACCACCCTGAAGACTAAGGCACTGGCTGTCCACTCTATCTATGCATCTTATCTTACATACCTCTGTCAAGTTTCTTCTCATCTTCCTTCACTCCAAGCCTTTGCTTGCTCGCTCAACCTTTTCTTGTAAGACATGTTCCCTAATCTAGGTAGCATTCTGGGAAATCTCCTCTGCACCCTCTGTAAAACTTCAACATCCTTCTTAGAATGAGGTGACCAGAACTGAATACAGTATGTCTGGTCTAACCAGTGTTTTATCAAGCTGCAGCATTACCTCACAGCTCTTAAACTCAGTCTCCTAACTAACGTAGGCCAACACACTATACACGTTCTTAACCACCCTACCAACTTGCGCTGCAGCTTTGAGCGATCTGTGGACTTGGATCCCAAGATCCCGCTATTCCTCCACACTGCTAACAATCCTGCCAAAAGTATTCAAATTGGTATTTAGGGAAATGGCCACAGGTTACTTTACACAGTTTTCCTCTTTTGACAGTCAACCAGCTACCTGCCTCTTGCAACTTGGTTGTGACTGCCTCCTTGTAGCTTTCAACCTGATGGCCTGACGAATGATTTGCAGTTCATTCAGCTGCAGGTTCAGTTCCCTATTATGTTAATTCCAATGACAAAGACTGTAGAACAAACTAGTGAAGAATTAAATTGTTGTTGGCAAACACGGAATTTCATACTACGTGGCGCATGCAGAGAATTGCCAATGTTTTTTTCAGTTTTGGCATTTCACGGTAACCAATCCCTGCTGTCTTGCTATTGTTACTCATCAATACTTGGATAGTTTAAGTTGGGGGATAAAGAACAATGAAAATTTTAAAGGTTCTGCAACTGAAATTGTAGTTTATCTTCTCTCTCCAATGTTGTCAAATGAAATATATATAGCATTTTCCTAAAGTGATGAGCTATGAAGTCATTAACTTGACATATTAATACTGATTGCCGGAGTATTTGCTAAATATTTGGTTTTATTTTGTACTTTTTCAACGTACATATATACTTTCTTTGTTACCAGCACAGAAAGAAAATTGCTTCCTTTTCCACATTGTTTGATTAAAGCAATATCATAATTTATGACATGTATCAGATTTGCTTAACTACTTAACTATATTTGATAACATACAATGCTGACATTTTGCTTCAAATGAGAGAACAAAAGTCTTGTATCTAGTTTTATTAGAATATGAAGATTGGCTTGTAGAGCTATATTTTGTGTGTTTACAATCTAATTTTCTAATTATGTAACTCATCACTATTATAAGTTACTTCAAACATTTTAAGTTATAATAAAGTTAAACAAATGTTGGAGCTTCCTGTATTTTATAAACTGAGTGCTGAAATCTGCACAACTTTAGCTGCTTTCCCATAGTAAAGGAGTCTAGTTTAATTAACCTTTTCCTTGAGGCTTTCTGGATCCTTTGGATGTTTGTTTTATAATGTTGTGGATTTGGGTAATGCTACTATTACTATCACATCTTATATTATAGACCACCCAACAGTCCACGGGATATAGAGGAGCAAATTTGTAGAGGGATCGTAGACTGTTGCAAGAACATAAGGTTGTGATAGTAGGTGATTTTTTTTCCAAATACTGACTGGACTCCCATACCATAAAGGGGCTGGTTGGGAAAGAGTTTCTCAAATATGTTCAGGAAAGCTTTCTTAACCAGTACATGGAAGTCCCAACCAGAGAGAGTTCGATACTAGTTCTCATAGTAGAGAATGAGACAGGGCAGGTGACAGAAGTTTATGTTCAGGAACACTTCGCATCCAGTGATCATAATGCTATTAGTTTCAAGATAATTGTGGAAAATGTTGGTCCTCAGGTTAAGATTCTAAATTGGAGAAAGGCCAATTCTGATGCTATCAGAATGGATCTAGCAAATGTGGATTGGGACCAGTTGCTTTCCTACCAAGGCAGTAGTGTACTTTATAGGTAGGAGGCCTTCAAATGGGAAATTTTGAGAATACAGAGTTTGTATGTTCCTGTTGGTATAAAAGGCAAGGATAACAGATTTAGGTAACCTTCGTTTTCAAGGGATATTGAGCCTTTGCTTAAGAAAAAGAAGGATGTACATAGCAGGAATGGGCAGGTGGGAACAAATAACTTGAACAGTATAAGGAATACAAGAGAACATTTAAGAAGGAAATCAGGGGGGCTAAAAGAAGACACAAGATTGCTCTAGCAGACAAGGTGAAGGAGAATCCTAAGGGTTTCCACAGATTTATAAGAGCAAAGGGATAGCAAGGGACAACATTAGTCCTCTGGAAGATCAGAGTGGTATTCTTTGCGTGGCGCTGGGGGAGATCCTAAAAGAATTTTTTTTGCATCTGTATTTATTCAGGAGATGGACGGTCATGGTGAGGCAATGAAGCAGCAAGGTCATTGGCCTTATATTGATTACTGAGGAGGAGGTGACTGCTGACTTGAGGCAAATTAGTATCGGTAGGACCTGATGAAGTGTTCCCTTGGACCCTGTGTGAGACAAGTACAGAAATTGCAGGGGCCCTAACAGAGCTATTTAAATCATCCTCAGTGATATGTGAGGTACCAGAAGACTGGAGGATATCTAATGTTGTTCTGTTGTATAAGAAGGCTCTAAGAATATGCCAGGAAATTATAGGCCAGTATTGGGAAAGTTATTGGAAGGTATTCTAGGGGACTGGATATATAAATATTTAGATAGAGAGGGGCTGATTAAGGATAGTCAGCATGGCTTTGTGTGTGGTAAATCATGTCTAACCAATCAAAGTTTTTCAAGGAAGTTGCCAGGAAAGTGAATGAAGACATGACAAAGTGAATGTTGTTTGCATAGACTTTAGTAAAGTATTTGACACGGTCCCTCATGGGAGGATGGTCAAGAAGGTTCATTCACTTGGCATTCAAGATGAGGTAGTAAATTGGATTAGACATTAGCTTTGTGGGAGAAGCTGAGAGTAGTTATAGATGTTTGCCTCTCTGACTGGGGGCCTGTGACTAGTGGAGCGCTGCAGGGATCTGTGCTGGGTCTGTTGTAGTTTGGCATCTGTATCAAAGATCTGGTTGATAATGCATTAAACTGGATTAGCAAATTTGCAGATAACACCAAGATTGGGCATGTTGTGGACTATCAAAGTTTGCAGTGGGATTTGGACCATCTGGAAAAATAGACTGTAAAATGCCAAATGGAATTCAAGGCAGGCAAGGTATTGCACTTTGGGAGGACCAACCAGGGTAAGTCTTCCACCGTGGGGCACTGAGGAGTGCGGTAGAACAAAGGGTTCTGGGAATACAGATCCATTATTCTTTGAAACTGGCGTCACAGGTAGATAGGTTCATAAAGAAAGCTTTTTCATATTGGCCTTCATAAATCAAAGTATTGATTACATGAGTTGGTATGTTCAAATTGTTTAAGACGTTGGTGAGGCTTAACTTGGAGTATTGTGTGTAGTTTTAGTCATCTGCCTACAGGAAAGACGTAAATAAGGTTGAAACGCAAACAACAGGAATTCTGCAGATGCTGGAAATTCAAGCAACTTTGAAATAAGGTTGAAAGCAGGCTTTGAGAAAGTTTATAAGGACGTTGCCAGGATTTGAGGACCTGAGTTATAGGGAAAGGTTGAATAGCTTAGGACTTTGTACCCTAGAATGTAGAAGATTGAGGGGAGATTTGATTGAGGTACACAGAATTATGAGGGGTATAGATAGGGTACATGGAAGCAGGCTTTTTCCACTGAGGTTTAGTGAGACTGTAACCTTCATGGGCTAAGGGTGAAAGGTGGACTGTTTTGGGTGAACATGAGAGGGAACTTCACTCAGAGGGTGGCGAAAGTGTGGAATGAGCTGTTAGCGCAAATGGCGGATGTGGAGTTGATTTCAACATTTATGCAAAATTTGGGTAGGTACATTGTGGGGCGGGGGGTGGTGTGGTATGGAGTGGCCAGGTGCAGGTTGATGGGATTTGGCAAATTAATGGTTCGGCACAGACTGGATGGGCTGAAGGGCCTATTTCTGTGCTGTAGTGTTCTTTGACTCTGTGACTGTATCATGAGGTGAGCTGAATTCAGTGGCTTGCTATGTGGTCATGAAGAGCCTCTTCGATGGAGTGGAATTGTATATTGGTTGTACTCTAAAGATAGATTATTACATCAACAATGAAGCAGGCTTGGGTTCACTTCCACTAATTTTATTTAAAATGAATTGAAATTCTCATTTTGTCACAGTGGAATTTAAACTCTCTTGTTAAAGAAAATTAAAATCAAAACTGTGTTAATGAAATGAGAAAAGTGATATGTTGCTCCCTGATCTTCAGATGCCCTATCCTTAAGTATTGTTTTTTCTCTCTTCCCTAGTGCCTTTTATTGGTTATGTTTTCTGTTAATTAAATTCATACATTTTCAATGGTCCTTATTTTTGACCTGCAAAACAATATGACTTTCTCATTACATCAAACAATAGTGTAGATTGTCTTTTTCTTGATTGTAGTTAATTGCCTCAGTTCACTTTCTGTTACCCTTCTATGTATCCAACCTGGCACATAGTCCAGAAAATAAAAATGAAAAGAAAATTCCTGCAGTTTAGTTAGCTTCTGTGAATTCTCAGCAATTGGATTTGTTTTCCATGGATCACCTAAAGTCATTCAAGAAAATGTTCTCCCAAACCAAATATTGAAATTGGCAAGAGTGTTTATCAGCCCTGAAAACTTTTTATAAACTTAAGCTTTATGACATTGAATAATTGTTAGTGATTTTTCCCTGTTGTGTAGATAGGCCCCACAAAGCTTGCTGAATTGCTATTGGGGATGAAGCTGAAAGATGCACATAAAAATGAGAGTTGTTTCTTATTCCCTTGATGCTGGTTATTTTAGCACTTTCTGTTTCAAGTTGAAGTTTATTGTCATTCAAGTGTACAGAATGACAGAACTGTGCAGATGGTTGTCTATCAGGTACAATGATGACAGGAGACCTGTATAGGTGAGCTTTTAAAGTGGAAAAGCTCTTATACAAGTGCAGTTCTCTCAACCTCAGAAATCTGGGTTCAGTGGTATAAACAAGTGTCACAAACTGGGGACTTCCTTGGTTGTAGTCGATGACCATGATATTTTCTGTTCCTTGACATGCCCTTTGCTGTCCACGGAGCATTGCAGAACTGCCTTCCTGGCCTTTGGATCTCACTGTAGTTCTCACCCGCCCAGTCTGTCAGAGCTGACTGTGCATGGTAGGACAAGTATATCCAATCTCACCAGGGTGTGAGGCTGCTGGCTACCCTCATCTGGTTTAGCCCAGCTGACAAAGACAGCTACTTGGAGCCACAGGTGAGAGTTGACTGTCTGGTGTGGACTAAAGGTGAGCGGGCTGGCCTGGAATGGAAACGACAAGCTCCTTATCAGAGGTGCTACCCCTCACTGGACACCACTTACCCATGTATACTGCCAAATGAAACAATGTTCCTATTGACCAAGGTGCACAACACAGTACGTAAAACTCACACACATAACACATAAAGTAATATTACCATTAGTAAATTTACAAATAATAAGGTGCCTTTGTGATACAAGTTTAAAAAGTATACAATATAGTGCTTCTGGCACTTCATGCGTGATGATACCTGGGTGGTGACAGAAAGTTTAGTAGTCTTACGACCTGGGGGAAAGAACTATTTCCCATCCTGACAATGCATTTCAGCTTATGACAGTTTTCCTTCTTTTGAATTATAGATTACTGACGGACTTTTACCGCTGTACCATTGAGAGCATACTCACCAACTGCATCTCAGTGTGTTATGGCAATTGTCCTGTATTGGACCACAAAGCACTCCAGCGTGTGATGAAAACTGCCCAGCGGATTATCGGCACCCAATTGCCCACCATTGAGAACATCTACCATAAATGCTGCCCTCCACTCCCACACCAGTAGGCACAGGAAGAGCTTTTCCCCTGAGGCTGTGACCCTGCTGAACTTCACATCACAGCGCTAAGCAGTATTACACCCATATTGTACTGTCTTAGTACTTTTATATTTGTGTGCTGTAGCACTTACTTTTTATTCACAGTTATTTTGTAAATAACACTATTCTTTGCATTTCTGGTCAGATGTTAACTTTATTTCATTGGCTTTATATCTGTATATGGCACAATGCAATAAAGTTGAATCTAATATAAATCTAATCTAATCAAATTATCTGCTTATTGACTTTAGTTGTGTCTTCCGTTCATTTTGTAGTTTATAGAAATAGGTGAAACTGTTTGGTTTTGGCTTTCACAAGTAAAGATGGATGTGAAACAGCTGCTGGCTACAAACTCTCAGTTTATTGTTGCTCAGTATGTTTATTTTCTATTTATAATTTACTTCATACATATTTGAAAGTGAGAATAGAACAGATTGCCTTTGTTAATCAGCAGTGGGGTGTTTGATGGTGCTTGGATTTGATCTTGAAAAGACCTGTACCAAATTCTTAGTGGGTTTTGTGTATGGATTTACCTCTTCCCTAACTCTAATGTCATTTGTAATTGGTCGCCATCTGGAGGCAATTACTGGGTGTAGCAACAAGAATTTGTCAAGCTGGCTGAGTAGCAAACAGATGAAGAATTTTAACAAGAATTAAGGAGTGAAAAGCACTTTTTGGATGCTTCAAAGAAAGCAAAAAAGAAGATTCAGGGCATGCTAATGGCATTGGAGCAGAAGCACATAAACACCAAAGACTAATGATTAAGCACAAAGGATTGTGCAGATGCTGGAAATTACAATGAGTTACAGAGGCATGAGAGAGGAGCTGGCTAAAGTTGATTGGAAGGGGACACTAGCAAGGATGATGGTGGACAACAATAGCTGGAGTTTCTGGGAGTAATTTGGAAGGCGGAGGTAAAAAAAAAACACATTCCAAAGATGAAGAAGTATTCTAAAGGCAGGATGATACAACTGTGGTTGACAAGGGAAGTCAAAGATGGTAAAAAGGGAAAAGAAAGAGCATATAACATTGCAAAAATTAATGGTAAGTTAGAGGATTGGGAAGCTTTCAAAAGCCAATAGAAAACAATTAAAAATGCTGTGAGAAGAGAAAAGAATAAATGTGAAGGTAAGCTAGCCAATTATATAAAAGAGGATACCAAGGGCTTTTCAGATATATAAAAAGTAAAACAGGTAAAAGTGGATATCCGACCACAGGAATATGACATTGGAGAGATAATTATGAGGGACAAAGAAATGGTGGACAAACTGAATAAATAGATTAGATTAGATTAGAATTTTACTTTTTAAATTCATCTCACAACATAAGGGAGTAAAAATCTTTATATGTTTCCTCACTGTGACTATGTACAAGCAATAAGGAAGGGAAATGCAGGAGGATATTGTCCAAGCACTAAGATTGTATACATAATTGTTTTGTATACACGTATGTACAGTCAGATACAATGTACAGTCAGATAAGCAATCAGGTCAATATGTGTTCATAAGTCTGATGGCCTGGTGAAAGAAGCTGTCCCGGAGCCTGTTGGTCCTAGCCTTGATGCTGTGGTACTATTTACCAGATGGAAGCAGCTGAAACAATTTGTGGTTGGTGTGGCTAGAGTCCTTAATGATCCTCCGGGCCCTTTTTATGCACCTGGTGCTGTAAATGTTCTGATTAGAGGACAGTTCACATCCACAGATGAGCTAGGCTGTCCGTACTACTCTCTGCAGTGCCCTGCGAGTGAGGGTAGTACAGTTTCAGTACCAAGTGGTGACACAACCAGTGAGGATGCTCTGGATGGTACCCCTGAGGATTTGGGGACTTGTGCCAAACTTCTTCAGCCGTCTGAGATGAAAGAAGCACTGTTGTGCTTTTCTCACCACACAGCTGGTATTTGTGTCAGTCTTCATTGTTGACAACACTAGCATTGTGCCAGAAATTTGAGAGTATCAGGGAGCAGAAGTGAGTAGTTGCTGTTACTAGGTGAAGGTGGATAAGTCAACTGGACCAGATGGACTCACCATAGGGTTCTGAAAGAGATAGCTAAAGAGATTGTGAAGGCATTAGTCATGATCTTTCAAGAATCACTAGATTCTGGAATGGTTCCGGAGGACTGGAAAATCATAAATGTCACTCCATATTTTAAGAAGAAATGGAGGTAAAAAGAACAAAATTATAGGCCAGTTAGCCTGACTTCAGTGGTTGGGAAGATCTGGGAGTTGATTATTAAGAATGAGGTTTCAGAGTACTTGGAGACTGATGATAAAAGAGGCCAAAGTCAGCATGGTAACTTTAAGGAAAAATCTTCCTGTTGGAATTCTTTGCGGAAGTAACAGGTAGCATAGACAAAAGGGAGTCAGTGGATGTTGTTTACCTGGATTTTCTGGATGCCAGTGACTAGTTGTGTTCCGCAGGGGTTGGTGTTGGGACTGCTTCTTTTTACATATTATGTCAGTGATCTGCATGACAGAATTGGTGGTTTTGTGGCCACGTTTACAGATGATATGGAGATAGGTGAAGGCACTAGGTAGTGTTGAGGAAGCAGGGAGCCTACAGAAGGACTTAAAAAGATGAGGAGAATGTGCAAAGAAGTAGCAGTAGGAATATAGTGTGGGGAAGATGTGGCAGAAGGAATAAAGGCACAGACTATTTTCTGAACAGGCAAAAATTCAAAATTCAAAGGGGAGTCCTTGTGCAGGATTTGCTAAAGGTTAACTTGCAGGTTGAGTCAATGCTCAGGAAGGCAAATGGAATGTTGGCATTCATCTTGAGAGGACAAGAATATAAGAGCAAGGGTGTAATGCTGAGAATTTATAAGGTTTGGCCAGACCCCATTTGGAGTATCATGAGCAGTTCTGGGCCCTTATCTAAGAAAAGATGTGCCAGTCCTCCAGAGGAGGTTCATGACAATGATTTCAGGAATTAAAGGTTTAACGTGTTAGGAGTGTTTGATGGCTGTGGGCCTGTACTCACTGGAGTTTGGAAGAATGGGGGGGGGGGAGGTGGTAGGTTCAATGAAACCTATCAAATATTGAAAGGCCTAGATAGAATGGATGTGGGGAGGATGTTTGCTAGTGGGTTAGTCTAGGAGCAGAGGTTTTTTTCTTTTAAAAGGGTTTGGGAGGACTGGCTACGTCACTGATTATATCCAAAGACTTTAGTGGTGCACCCTGTGGAGGAGCTGACACCAGCTTGTGGGTTTTCATGTTCAGCTTCATTTGTGCAAATGCCAGAAATTCCTGTTTCTATTGCTGTAGAATGATACTGAGTGCTGGCAGTTTTGCAGTCAGAGAAATGTGTACTCCAGGCCACTTTTTGAGGTGTTCTCACATTCTTTGGCATTTTTCTCTTTTTGTCATCTTCTTTTTATTTTGCTTGCGTATGGATTTAAAGGAGTTAAATATTTTTCTGCACAAATGCATAATAAATTCTTGTGCATTTTTCAGACCTGGTCCCAAATTCACTTGCCATCATTACTTGGACTGTTAAGTAACATTCAATTTTCCATTCCATGACTTTGCAATTTCTTTTAAAATGGGAAATTATGTTGAGTTTAGCCAGGGTAGGCATATTTGCCAAGATGTTTTTCCTTGTAAACATGTCTGCACTGATTAAAACAGGGCTGATCGCCAGATGTCATTGGAATTAAAGCATGGGAGAAATGTAGCTGCTAATGGTCCACAGTACCTTTTGAAGGCCCAGTTCTTAGCTGCCACACTCTTCTCTTTTTAAACCATTTACCTCAATCATTGTACTAGATAACCATATGACATGTGGAATCAGAACAGAAGATTCCCAGCAGCGTCTGTGGAAAGAGAAACAGTTGATGTTTTGGGTTGCAGACCCATCATTGGAACTGAAGTGTTAAGGGTCTCGGCCTGAAACGTCGACTGCGCCTCTTCCTATAGATGCTGCTTGGCCTGCTGCGTTCACCAGCAACTTTGATGTATGTTGCTTGAATTACCAGCATCTGCAGAATTCCTGTTGTTTGTGTTAACCCTATTTTCTGTTTTGACAGATGTTGCCTGACCCACAAGTGTTGCTGTCATTTTTGTGTTTTTTTTGGATTTCCAGTGTTTGCAGTTCTTTTGATTTTCAAATTTCAAAGTAAATTCATTTATCAAACTCCATATATGTCACTAATTACAAGCCTGAGCTTCATTTTCCTGTGGGCATAATCAATAAATCCATAATAGAATTATGATGGAGAAACATTGCACCCTTGCTGTGTTCAGGGTATTGTTTTAATGAAAGACTGCACCGGCTCGGTGTTCAACCAATGTGCAAAAGGCAACAAACTCTGCAACTACAAAAAGAAGGAAATAATAATAATAAATAAATAAACAATAACTATCGAGAACATGAGATGAAGAGTCCTTGGAAGTGAGTCCATAGGCTGTGAGAACATTTCAATGATGGGGCAAATGAAGTTGAGTTGTTATTCCCCTTTGGTTCAAGGACCTGCTGGTTGAGGGATAATAGCTATTCCTGAACCTGGTGATGTGAGTCCTGAGGCTCCTGTACCTTCTTCCTGATGGTAACGAGAGAGAGCATGTCTTGGGTGGTGGGGGTCAATAATGATGGATGCTGCTTTCCCACGACAACGCTTCATGTAGATGCGCTCAATGGTGTGGAAGGTTTTACCACTTTGTGTGAAGATGAACTTTTAGAACATAGAACACAGAAAATCTGCAGCACATTACAAGCCCTTTGGCCCACAGTGTTGTGCCGGCCATATCACCTACTCTCGAAGACTTGTATCTCCATAAGGATCATGCTGTAATTAAATCCTACCAATGTTGTTATGGACAGATGCATTACCACAGAAGCTGGTGGGGTGCATATTCCTCATGTTGGTTTGCTCGCAAAATGTTGCAGACCTTGCTTGGGAAGCCTAAAATATATCAGTACTTTTGGCCTGATCAGTCAGTAATATTGCTTCCTAACCACCCTTGACAGCAGACTTTGAAACCAACCTCCAACCCAGAATATCATCTGTACTGTTTGATAATCCTGCTGATTCGAAGTGTTTAAAATGCAGCACTCATTCATCAACTGAGGAAGAATGACTGGCTCCTCAGATTTTGCTTTTCTTGTCATTTGTGACATGATACCATTTGAAGACCTCGTAGAGTTTAGAGTCATTTTGCGGACTCTCCCTTTATATGGCAATTCCCAAATCTGGGTCAGTCAGCCCATTGGGAAACATGATGGAGAAACATTACATCCTTGCTGTAATCAGGGTATTGTTTTGTGAGTACAACTAGATAAAGCTGCTGCTTGATGGTCTGTAGGACAGCCTTCCTAACTAAGATGGGAATCATTGGCTTTTCATGAGGACTTTATAAGATTTTCAAGACTGGGTATGAGTTTGCTTTGTCTGAAATTAGTGTCCTTGTCAGTGCTGGATACTGTATGCAGCTTGTTTTTATTTTAGGACAGTGGCTATTGTTACAACTAAATGGATGATCAGGCCATTTCACAAAAGTTGAGAGTTTACCAGTTTGTTCTTGCAGTCAGCAAGAAGTGCATTACAAAATATTAGATAGGCTTTGACAGCAATTTAATTGATTTACGGTTTCTATTACTGAGAGTTAAATTTTGCTTTTAATTTTAAATGGATTAATTGAATTTAAATCCCATTGCTAGTGTGTTGGGAATTGAGGTTATGTGTCTGAAATTAGTCCAGCCCTCCCTGGATTGCAACTTGGTATTGTATTTGTAAAGGGTTCTTAAAGTAGTCAAATATGTTCGACAGGATTTTATCAGACAAAAATTAAAGCACAGTAAAGGATCTGCTAAGGCCAGTGTTTTAAAACCTAATTGGAAAATGTTCAAGGTGTATTTGATTTAATTATTGTAACGGACACTTCTAGCCCAAAGACCTTCACCACCCAATTACAATCAATTAACCTAGATAAACCAAATGTCTTTGGAATGTGGGAAGGACACTGGAGGAAACCCATGTGGTCATGGTGAGAATGTATAAAATTCTTACAGAAAGTGGCGGAATTGAAACCGTCACTGGTACTGTAAAGTGATTTGCTAACCGCTATGCTACCATGCTGCCCCAGATTCTTTTTTAAAGAGGCAACATGTAGAAAGGGTTAGGGAATGAATGCTGTAACTTAAGATGGTTTTCATTTCCTGGCATCCCATACCAGGAAAATCAAATGACTTGGTAATGGGAACAGCTGGCTGCTGGGATTAGAGGGCTTGAGTTTGTTAATGCTCAAACAACAAGGACACATTTTTCTTTTGTTTAAGCAAGTTAAAATGTCTCCCTTCAATACCCAAGGGCCAACACCTTAACACCCCATAATTCCTCTCACTCCACACATGTGCATGCGCTTAACAGGGAGAGTGCACATTACTTATTAATACTTGCATAATCCAAATGAACAGAACTCAACAATCTCCTAGCCTTTTTATGTACATATTGAAAAAAAATCAAATTTAAGAAAAGCTTAAAGATAATTCAAATGTCCTTTAGGATATGGGAATTAGTTTTAACCCTTGAAGTTAATACAATTCTTAAGTGCCTTTAACAGCACAAGAACTGAAGCTCTTTTCTTTGTGAAACAGTCAACTAGTTGTTCCTTTGTAGATGGCCAATATACATGATGAATTTTCTGTGCTTAGGCAAGTTCTTTGATTCTGCTTATCGCTAGATGAAGCCTCTTTTCTGTAACTAACTTGGTGGATTTGATGGCATCAACCAAAGAGTAGCTGTCTGTGACACAAGTTACATGTAAGTAGTCCTTCTTTGGACCACCATTGAAAAGCTCAGAATAGGGTGTGGCCAGAAAAACAGCATTGTCAGTACCTTCAAACATTGCAAGAGTTTCTCCTGCTAGCGTATTCTGTACAACTCTTCGGATCCTTTTTAATTGCCAATAGGTGAAAATCTTCCCTCTTCTCCCATCAGTACAATAAAATGTCCCCTTTGAGTACCTCCGTCAGGAAGATTTCCAGGTCAGGCATCACTGGAGACAACAAGCTTCAGTGAGCTGTCTTTCCAAGTTGTTGTAACTTGGAGACTATTTTTTCGGATTGAACTGTGTGTGCTATCTTGTTTGTCTCATGTAAAGTTTGTATCATGGCATTTTTTGTGCTTGATGCCGAGTTGCAGGCATTGAACATGATGTCAAGTCTGCTCTGTCTTGCCACCCATGGAATCTGACCTATCTTTGACCTAAATTGCTCCACTTCAGCTTCACTGAAGGGTTTGTCTTGTTGTGTGGCACTTGGTGTTGGCACATGGCCAAGTGGTTAAGGCTTTTGCCTAGTGATCTGAAGGTCACAAGTTCGAGCCTTGGCTAAGGCAGCGTGTGTGTCCTTGAGCAAGGCACTTAACCACACATTGATCTGCGACAACACCGGTGCCAAGCTGTATGGGTCCTAATGCCCTTCCCTTGGACAACATCGGCGGTGTGGAGAGGGGAGACTTGCAGCATGGGCAACTGCTGGTCTTCCATACAACCTTGCCCAGGCCTGCACCCTGGAAACCTTCCAAAGCAGAAATCCATGGTCTCATGAGACTAACGGATGCCTGTAGAGGCACTTGAGGATTCCATATGGTTTGTCTGAAGATTCTTGTAGCTTTTTTGGTGCAGTTCTACTGTTCGGTCAACAGCAAGGATGTCTGTCCCTACACAGCAGAATTTGTCATGTTCTTCCCATCCAACCTGAAAGGCTGACTTTAGCTGAGGGATAACTGTCGTGGCAAAGTTTTGTGAGCCTCCCCATACAAAGTCATCTATTTGACAGGCAAATATTCCAATCACATATCCTGAATCTAGCCAGTAAAATACAGCTGGATCCACTTGTGACAACTTTTCACCTGTTTCAACATTATTTCCTTGACCTTTTTATGCTAGTAGGGTAATACTTCTGTTGGACCATACACACACACCTTTTCAGTTTCCACAGTGTTTCTTGGCTTCTGGCTTCAGGAGGGGGGTTTAATGTAAATGTCACTTAACACCGCCATTCCCTGTAAGAATGCAGATTTTATGCCCATTCAATGGTCTTGACATATCACTGAGAGAAGCAGTTGGAGAGACTTTGGTATACATGTTGATGAGTCTTTTCAGAGTTCTTCTATTTTCAGTTCCACAAAACCGCTAGCCACCAAAGGAGCTTTTGGTAGAGTTTCTGCTGGGATTTCTTTCAGGGTGCCCACCGTCTTGTAGGCGCTGTCTTTTGGCCAGTGTCTCTAGCTTCCTCAAACACTCCATTATTTCTCTGTAACGTCTCGGCCTGTAGTGTTGACTGTACTCATTTCCATAGATGCTGTCTGGCCTGCTGAGTTCCTCTAGCATTTTGTGTGTGTTGTTTGGATTTCCAGCATCTGCAGATTTTTGCTTGTTTGTGATTATTTCTCCAACTTCTGATTTCATCTTGTTTTACAGATATAAATGACACCTCTTTAGTTACTAGGACATCTTCATCTTGATATTTTTCTGATGGTCCAGCCTGATCTATACTTGATTTAATATGAAGTCTGTCTACACATGACATGTTGACTGACCCTGCAGTGCCAGTGACCACGACTGGTTCTAGGTAATTCAAGTTGTATCAACGTTTGTTTCTGCCAGTGGCTTTGACTGCTTGTCCTAAGACTTCAGTTTTGTATGTGATTCCAGTATTTTGGTCTACAAATCTTCCATTCTGTACCATCTGCTCTTTTGTCCCCTGTGCCATATTTGTCATTTGTAGGACGGACCTGTGCCCTCAGTGCTCTTCGAATTCTCTCGGAACGCTTTGCTTCAGTGAAAGCCTTCCTGGATGCATGCAGTGCTGAATGTGTTTCCCATCCCACTCACTCCTTGTAGTGCTCTCCAGAGCAGCTGGCCTATCAACCAGTACAGAGGGAAGGTTTGGATTCTGGCTGAACACCAATTGATACAGACTATAGCCATATATACTGGGCATGGTATTTTTCACCATAACGGCCTAGTCCAGGGCTGTATTCTAATCACAGCCACTGCTTTTCTTTACCTTCAGCATTATTTCAGTAAGCATTTGATTGTTTCGCTCCAGAAGTCCATTACTCCAAGGACTATATGCCTCTGTTGTTTTTGTTTCAATATTAAAGTTCTCTGCCATATCTCTGACTTCATCATTATTAAATTCACCACCATTATCATTGAATGCTTTACGAAGTGGAATACTTTACCATGCACACTTATCCCAGGAATGGATGAAGTTTTTTTTAACTATTTCTGAGGGTCTCTTTGTACAAATGTATTTACAATGCGACCATCATTGAAATATGTGAACTCATCAGTGATGTAGAGATACCACACTCCTTGCTCCAGTTCATGTAGGTCTATGGCTATTGTTTCATTGTATTCAGATGCTAGTTGCAGATGAAACAAAGGCTCAGGCTTGGGCTTTCCAAACTTTTGGCACATCTCACAGCTGTCAATTATCTTGGAAAAATAATCTGCGTCTTTGTTTCCTGATCTCTTGACCAGTTAGTGGTCTATCAATTGAAGCAAGTCCAAACTGCTAGTGAAGTTTGAGCCATAAACAAGTGAAAACCTACAAATGCTGGAAATCTTGCTGTGAAGTTTGAGTAACACTTAGCATTTCTCATCTATGGTCATGTTTCGTGTGACAGTTAATACTTCATTCTCACATTGGTTCTCAGTTTTGTCTTTATCTAGAACTAGACAACGGGGTGACCCGTTGGGGCACCCTTTGAGAGGAGGGTAGTGCAGTCTGATGTGACCAGAATGAACATTAAGTTTTCCTGAATGCTATTGGTATCGCTTTGCTTTGGAAACTGAAGTAGAAAACTCAGTTTATTAAAGAAGAATGACGCTTTGAAGTTTTCCGCTGAAATTCCCATCGTGGTCTCTCCCACTCTTCCCAAAATCGACAACGCAACAGCCAAGGCTTGCTTCATATTTTCCAGTTCCATAACACGAGTCCATATTCCAATTTCATTTTTCTTGCTTTCGTAAGGCTTTCTCTTAGCATATGCTGGTGGGATCCTATAATTGGAAATTGTCCTCTGCTACTACTTTTAACACCCAAGCAACAAGGGTGAGCAACTTTACTTTTAATGTCTCCTTTCAGTACTTGAGGGCCGCCTATAATTTACATCTTATAATTTCTCTCATTCTACACGCACGCATGTTCTTAACAGGGAGAGTGCACATGCATGTTAAATAGTTACATAGTCCAAATGAGCAGAACTCAACAGAGTTGTGAGGAGGGTCTGGAGAGGCGGGAACTGTTTTTCTTGGATAAGGTGAATGATCGTGGTCTTTCCCCCCAGAGTAGGGGAGGTTAAAACTAAAAGGCATGGTTTTAAAGTGAGAAGGGAAAGATTTGTAGAGGACCAGAGGGGCAAGATTTTCCACATAGAGCGGGGAATTCCCAAACTTTTTTATGCCATAGACCCCTACCATTAACCGAGGGATCCATGGACCTCAGGGTAGGAACCTCTGACATAGAAGGTAGTAAGCATATGAGGCAAGCTGCTAGAGGTAGTGGTAGAGGTGGGTATAATTAAAGCATTCAAAAGGTACTTTGGCAGGTTGCTCACACATGACTGCATGGCCAAACACCCAAGTAATCACATTGGCAAATTTGCTGATGACACAACAGTGGTGGAACTCATCACCAACAAAGATGAGATGGCCAACAGAGAGAAGATGGAAGAGCTTGTTGGATTGATTGTTTTACTCTTGGGTTAGACTGTTTAATTATTATTTGCTCTGCAGTTTGACAGTTAATATCTGCTTGAATTGTAAGTGGTTTTTAATATGCGAAGAACAGTTTAATATTCCTCTAGTGGTTATACAAAGTATAATTCCAGAAAGTTATGCAAGTTTCTTTGTTCTGCATGAAGTAAATAAGTGCTTTCTCATTGGTTAACTTGGTATGTAGTATCCAATTGAGCACTTTTTAATTGATTGTTTCTTATCTAGGAATTTGAATAGAATTTTCTTATCTCTATAGTATAAGATTAGTTGTTTTATGATAGGTGCTATATTTGTTCCTTTGTCTTTCCCGATTAGTAGCCCTCACTATACTGTCTGTTTCAATTTCTCTTTGTTTTATTAACTCCTAATAAAATTCATGGTGAAGCCATGAGATTTGTGCCTCTTTCCTGACTTCTAAAATAATTGTGGATTAAAATACAGAGTTCAACAAGCTCAAGGCCTAGTACCAGGAACATAACCTCCCTCAATGCCAACAAGACAAAGGAGATGGTTATTGACTTTTGGAAAACTCGCATTCCTCACACCCCTCTTCACATTGGCTGCACTGCAGTGGAAGCAGCAAGCATTTCAGTCTCCTGGAGTGCACATTTCACCCAATCTATTATGGTCCCAGGACACATTCTACACAATCAGGAAAGCTCACCAACACCTCTACTTTCTGAGGAGACCGAAGGGAGCTGGACTATGTACATCTATGCTCATGTCATTCTACTGATGAATAGTAGAGAGCTTCCTAACATGCTGCATATGCATCATTGCATGGTATGGAAACTGTGCTGTGAATGCCAGGAAGTCTACAATGGGTAGTCAAAACTGCCCAATGCATCACTGGCACCAGTTTACCTGCCATCAAGGTCATATATACAGAAAGATGCCGGAAAAAGGGCCACCTACTCTGTTCATGAGCCATTTGTCCCACTCCCATCAGGGAGGACTCTATGTAGCATCCACACCAGGACCACCAGACTCAAACACAGTTACTTTCCCAAAGCAGTAAGACTGATCAACATCTCCACCCACTAACTCACCCCTCCACACCCCCTCAGGTCAAGAGTCACCTTTTGTACAGACACTGTGCCTGGTATCACTTTATGGACATACCATCAATCTATGTACAGAATATAAGCTATCTTATGTATTTCTATTTATTGTGTTCATTGTCTTATTTTGTTGCATCAGATCCAGAGTAACAATTATTTCCTTCTCCTTTACACTTATTTACAGGAAATTCCATTAAACAATCTTAAATAAATCTCCTGCTCTTGAAATCTCCTTCATTGATATGAAAGGTTAAGAGGGATATGGGCCAACTGCAGATAGATGGGAGGAGTTTAGGAAGACCTGGATGGGTTGGGCCAAAGCCTCTGTTTCTGTGCTCTATGACTCGGAATCTATATTCAGCCTTCTGCAGATCCTACTGCCGAAAGTGTATATAAGCAGATAAGCAGTTGAATAAGGGGAATGTCAGGAAAACATCCAAAACAAGTGATGTCAGGAAGCTTGGTAGTTCCAGTCGCATCAAACAGTTTCCTTTAGCATCCCTTTTCCAAACCTGTTTAATCTCAGAACTGAATTTGACAGACAAATCAACTTCTTGTCTGCAATGAAGCCAGGACCAGCTAGGCAATTTTGTTGTACAAAATGGAAGTTGCAAAGTGGGCTGTGGGTGGTAATGAACAGTGGGGCTGGAGTATGCTCACTGTTCCCTCTAAGCAGAGCAGGTGTGCGGTCGCACAGTAACTGAAATGTTCTTGCGCACAAAGCCTTTGTTGCTGTGCAGCTGGAATATTCTTTTATATAATGGTAATATAATTTTGAAATATTCTGTAATTATGTATTAATGTATATAATCCATACATTTTCTGAATAATAAACGTACCATAGCCTTTACTTTGAAACTTCTTAGAGCTTCAGCATATTTACATTATCAGTGTTTCAAGTTACAACTCTGTTACAAATTGTAACAATATACACAGAATGGAAGTTGGTAGCTCATTGTTAATTAACCACCAGCCCACTGATTGCGAATGCTGCCCAGTGAAAACATTTTAGCTTTACCGTTGTACCTGTCAGTTGTTTTGACTTCCTGACATTGTTTACCTGCGTTGTGAGTTGTGGTTAAACTATTACAGTGTTGCACAGTTTTCAGGCCATGTAAAAACTTTCTTGCTGAGAGCAATGGTTGGTCTGTGCAACTGTAAAAAAAAATAAAGGGAATGTTGGGTATGCTGCACAAATTTACATCTTTTGCAATTTCTGTGTCAATAGCCTTGTCCACTTGTTTAAGAATTACACCAGGAGCAGACCTTGTTTCCAAAGCTGAGCAAGCCCCTGGATGAATTTATCACTTGTGGGCATTTCCATATATTCCATTTGCTCACAGCCTCTGAAGAAGCTCCAAAAAGATAAAAATGGAAATTACCAGTGCAAAATATCATTTCCTGGAACTCCGTATAAGTATAAAGAAAAATTACCAGGAACCTAGCTATGCGTTCATCTTAGTAAATTGTGTTTAGTAAGGATTGAATAAAAACTTGAGCTACTTGCAAACTGAGTGACGGACAGAGGTTCTGTGACATTAAATATTAAGCGTTTCTTTCCATGGGAGCTGCCTGACCTGCTGCGTGTGTCTAGCTTTTGTGTTTTTTATTTCATTGCATCAGTTGTTCTGAGTTTTGATGCTCAGTTCCACAAGACCACTGAAAGTTCGTTGTTGATGAGCAGGACATTTAATATTTACTATGTGGTCTAAGATGTGCTTTTATGTGTTTTATTGTCAGAATCAGTTGGTTTTAGTATTACGGAATCAGAATCAGAATCAGGTTTACTATCACCGGTATTTGTTGTGACATTTGTTGCTTTTCAGCAGCTGTACTTGAATACATAATAATTTTTAAAATCTGTAAATTACAATAAGATATATACAAGCCGTGTAAAAAGAGCAAAAAAACACTGAGTTCATACTGAATACATGGGTCATTGTCCATTCAGGAATCTGATGGTGAAGGGGTAGGATTGGATTAAAGGCAGTGCTTTAATGATGTTATAATTCTTGCGTTTTTAATGAATAGTGTGATTAAATATATGAACTACCCTCAAGTGCTGGTATTTGGAATTACATGCTCTTTGTATTCAGCTCAAGGCAAGCTAGCCTTAGATCTTTCAAGTAGAATAACTGTATAGCTAATTTCAGGCCTTTCCCACTTTCCTTCTACTCCAGCTCTTTACCTTTCCATCCCACCTGGCTTCACCTATCATCTTCTAGCTACTTCTCCTTCCCGTACCTCCACCTTTTTATTCCCCCTTCCTTTCCAGTCCTGATGAAGGGTCTTGGCCTAAAACATCGACTGTTTATTCATTTCCATTGATGCTGCATGACTTGCTGAATTCTTCCAATATTTTGTGTGTGTGGCTCTAAGCTATCTTTTCTATATAGTAGGGGTACAGTCTACTGTGAACAAGCCATACTCAAGTAGCCATGGAGGCTGATCACACTCCAGGTCTCACAGCCTCCTAAAGCAGTGATCACTTATCGAACCTGAATTCCACCCGTAATGTCTCTCTAGACGAGTTCTACAGTCTGTCCTGTCTGATTGCTGCCATGACATTTTCCTTGACTAGTAATGCTGCCACTTCTCCATTAATTCATCCCACTCTGTTGCATCTAAAGCAACGGAACCCCGGAACACTGAGCTGCCAGCCCTGCCCCTACTGCAACCAAGTCTCACTAATGGCTACAATATCCAGATGTTGATCCATGCCCTGAGCTCATCTGCCTTTCCTAAAGTACTTCTTGAATTGAAGTATTTCCAGCTCAGGACACTAGCTGCACCATGTTCAACCTTTTGATTCCTGACTTTCCCCTCAATAGCAAATCTTCCTACTGCTATATTAATCCCCTTGCAGTTCGGGTGAAAAACATGTCTTCTGTACAGGTCCCACCTTCCCTGGAAGAGTGCCTCATGTTCCAAAAATCTCCCTTCTACACCATGTGTTAAACCATATGATCTTACTATTTCTGGCCTCACATAGCACGTGGCACAGGTAGTAAATCTGATATCACAACCTTGGAGATCCTGCCCTTTAACTTACCACCTAACTCCTGAACTCACTTTGCAGAACCTCACCACCCTTCCTACTTATGTCATTGGTACCCACATGGACCACAACATCTGGTTGTTCTCCCTCCCACTTAAGAATGCTGAGGACCCTTATCTGAGATATCCCGGACCCTGGCACCTGGGAAGCAACATACTACCTGGGAATCTTGTTCTTGTCCACAGAATCTCCTCTCTTTTCCCCTAACCAATAAATAGCCTATTACACACATTAGAAAATCTGCAGATGCTGGAAGTCCCAAGCAATATACCAAATTGCTGCCTGGCACCTGAGTTCCTCCAGCATTTTGTGTGTGTTGCTTTGCAATCCTCTATCACCACAGCTTGCCTGTTCTCCCCTCTTCCCTTTTGAGTCACAGCAACCTGACTGCTGTGACTTTTGCATTACAATTCAGAATGATTTCAAAACAATATTTTCAGTGAAGGATTGAATTTTGGTTTGTTAGATCTGCTAGCTGGTAACTTGTGCAGCCTGTTTCAAAACACAAAACTGAATTCGTTTTTACTTCATATTCCGCCCCCCCCCCCCAAAGTACTGTGAAATCCAAGCCAAAAACTGTGTTCTGAAGTTTGAAAATAGAAATGCCATTTTTATACAGAATTGACTAGCCGTTATGGATATTGACCATTTGGTTAACTGCATGTTTGAATTCCTTACTTGCAAGATCGGTTGGCATTCACAATGCAGGTGTTAAAATCAGTAGAAACTACAAGCTCCCTACGCGACTCCCTTGTCCATTCGTCCCCCCCATCCCTTCTCTCTGATCTCCCTCCCGGCACCTATCCTTGTAAGCGGAACAAGTGCTACACATGCCCTTACACTTCCTCCCTCACCACCATTCAGGGCCCCAGACAGTCCTTCCAGGTGAGGCGACACTTCACCTGTGAGTCGGCTGGGGTGATATACTGCATCCGGTGCTCCCAATGCCACCTTTTAAATATTGGCGAGACCCGACGCAGGCTGGGAGACCGTTTTGCTGAACACCTACGCTCTGTCCGCCAGAGAAAGCAGGATCTCCCAGTGGCCACACATTTTAATTCCACATCCCATTCCTATTCTGATATGTCTGTCTACAGCCTCCTCTACTATCAAGATGAAGCCACACTCAGGTTGGAGGAACAACACCTTATATTCCATCTGGGTAGCCTCCAACCTGATGGCATGAACATTGACTTCTCTAATGCCCCACCTCCCCTTCATACCCCAGCAGATTATCAGCACCCAATTGCCCACCATTGAGAACATCTACCATAAATGCTGCCTGGGCAGGGCGAAAAGCATTATCAGGGATGCATCTCAGCCTAACCATGGACTTCTTACTCTCCTCCCATCCGGTAGGCGCTACAGGAGCCTCCGCTCCGGCACCAGCAGGCACAGGAAGAGCTTCTTCCCTGAGGCTATGACACTGCTGAACCTCTCATCACAGTGCTAAGCAGTATTGCATCTGTATTGTACTGTCTCAGTACTTTCATATTTGTGTGCTGTAGCACTTTTTTTATTCGCAGTTATTTTGTAAATAACACTATTCTTTGCATTTCTGGTCAGATGCTAAATGCATTTCATTGGCTTTGTATCTGTACTCGACACAATGAATAAAGTTGAATCTAATTAATCTAGTCCCTTATTTATTATTATTAATAATTTTTTTTCTCTCTCTCTTTTTTCTCCCTCTGTCCCTGTCACTATAACTCCTTGTCCATCCTCTGGGCTCCCCAGAGTCCTGACGAAGGGTCTCGGCCTGAAACATCGACTGTACCTCTTCCTAGAGATGCTGCCTGGCCTGCTGCGTTCACCAGCAACTTTTATGTGTGTTGCTCTGGGCTCCCCTCCTCCTTTCTTTCTCCCTAGGCCTCCCATCCAGTGATCCTCTCCCTTCTCCAGCCTCGTATCCCTTTTGTCAATCAACTTCCCAACTCTTAGCTCCCTCTGCCTCCTGTCCTATCATTTCGGATCTCCCTCTCCCCCTCCCACTTTCAAATCTCTTACTATCTCTTCTTTCAGTTGGTCCTGATGAAGGGTCTCGGCCCAAAACGTCGACTGTACCTCTTCCTACAGATGCTGCCTGGCCTGCTGTGTTTACCATCATTTTTTATGTGTGTTAATTCAAATACCTTGTCTTTTTATATGATCCCGGGAGTTAGTTTTGTGGAATGCACATTGTAAATTTGTGTTCAACATCTTTCTTATAGGGTGCACATATTTTAAAAGCAGTAATGTTGTTTTAACAATCCAAGATCAGTTCTGAGTGTGCCAAGCTTGAAATGCTGGAGGGATATTGAAAAGGATCTAAATCTCATCTGTCACTCTAAGGATATGGAGAAGACAGAAGGTGATGAGCCATGAAATGATCAGTGTTGGTTATGAATTGGTCATGGATAAGCTGTTAAAATCTATCAGAAAAATCAAATTGGATTACAGTTTAAGGCACATGCTCGTCACTGTTCACTGTGACTTAACAACCAATATCAAATATAGAGCATAGGGACAAGATGTTCAGTCCGACCTGCTGCCTGTGTTTATGCTTCACCTAAATCCCATTCATTACATGCTGCTTCATCTCACTCTTTGATTCTTACATCTCCTCCCCTGAGTTTGTTCAGGCTTCACTTAAGTACACATCTATGATCTGACTCACCTGTCGTAACCGATTAACTGGACTCTGAACACGTGCACTCATTCCTCAACCACATTTTATTTTACTTGTATACAAGGAGAGCAGCATGACCCTTGTTGCCACACTGTTTTGAAGTCTGAAAATTGAAATGCCATACAGAATTGATTTACTGTTGTGGATATTGACCATTTGGTAAATTGCATGTTTGAATTTCTTACTTGCAAGATCAGTTGGCATTCACAATGCAGATGTTGAAGTCAGTAGAAACTACAAGCTGACAACTGATGATACTTCGAAATTAGTTCAACAATTGTCCCTTCGTTGGTGTGTGTGTTTCACATCCATTCATTATATTGTTATTTCATTTCCAACAAGTGTAAACTATGATGCACAGGGAAGCTATGCTCACTTCTTCACATCCACTTTCTATAGTAGCAGCTTCTGTTTCATCAGTGCTCTTCTGCAATCGTCTGGTTGCATTAATCAGAATGTTAAGAATTTGCTCTGAACCACAACAGTGGGATGATAGTGGTTAGCCAGTAATGCAGTCATGAACATACAGTCTTCAGGGAGGCCCAGTTTCTGCTCAACTGGAAGTCAAAGATCCAAAAATGAACAGGAAGATGTACCTATTCTCTGGCCAACGTTCTACTTTACCTCTGAAACAACCTTACAAACTAAATTCTGATCACTCTTCTGTTCTAAAGTCTTGTATGACATTTTCTGAATTGATTTATAGTAAAGTTAGCTTGGTCCAATAAATGAACTGCCTGCCAAGTAGTTGATCGAAAATGCCTAATTGTATTTTGGATATGAAATTGAAAATGAGTCATTGTCACTACTTTGGCACATGAGGATTGGCACCAGATATTATTTGCACTGCAACCATGGTACTCAATCTTTTGGTAAAGATATTAATCTGATTTTCACTTGGTACTTTATAATTTGCTCTTCAGTCATGGTAGGAAAATTAATAAATACACCATATGGTGAAGTATATTGAGTGAATGTCTAAAAGTTGCACAGCATGGAAAAAGAATCTTCTGGCCAACCAGTCCACGCTGCCTGTTCAAGTGATTGCATAGGCTAATCACTGATTTATTCAAACCATACTTAACATGCTGCATCTAGCTTCAAAGTTCAATGTAAATTTATTATCAGTATACATGTACATTAGCACATGCTGCAGCCCTGAGATATATTTTCTCGCCTGCATATTCAATATATCCAGTAACCATAATGAAAGACGCACCGACAAGGTGAACAGCCAGTGTGCAAAATACAGCTAACTGTGCAAATACAAAAAGAAATAACAATAATAATAAATAAATAAGCAACAATTATCGAGAATATGAGATGAAGAGTGCTTGAAAGTGAATTCATAGGTTGAGGGAACAGTTCAGTGATGGGGCAAGTGAAGTTAAATGAAATTATCTCCTCTGGTTTGAGAACCTGGTGGTTGAGGGGTAATAACCTGCTTCTGTGAGTCCTGAGAGTCCCGTACCACCGTCCTGATGGCAGTAGCAAGAAGAGGTGGGGGTCCACGATGATAGATGCTGATTTCCTGTGACTATGCTCCTCACTGACTGGGGGCAATTTTCAATGACCAATTAACCAACCACACCTGTGTATCTCTGTGATAGTTCCGCAGCACTCGGTAGGAAGCCATGTTGTCCACCAGTGATCATGCACCATTAGTCAGGATTGGACCCAGATTTTCTGTAGCTCTGAGCTTCCAGCTCTACCAGTAACATCATTGTGTCATCATTGTGTGCAGGATATTTTTGTGGGTAACCATATGTGGCTAAAATGTAGGAGCT
This sequence comes from Mobula hypostoma, assembly GCF_963921235.1. NCBI lineage: Eukaryota > Metazoa > Chordata > Chondrichthyes > Myliobatiformes > Myliobatidae > Mobula > Mobula hypostoma. The sequence goes on from NC_086115.1 coordinate 60,660,064, forward strand.
GCACTTCTTTTGTTAGCAATTTGGACAGCTCTGGTATGCATCAGAAATTCGTCAGTGGCTTTTGAGTGCAGTGAAGACGTGAAAAATATTAGTTAAATATAGGTGAATCTGTGGACTTCATTAGCACAGCTGGCTGTGGAGGCCAAGTCAATGGACATATTTCAAGTGGATAGGTTCTTGATTTGTAAGGGCATCAAAGGTTCCAGGGAAAAGGTGGGAGAATGGGGTTGAGAGGGATAATAAATCGGCCATGATGCAATCGTGGGGCACACTCAATGGGCTGAATTCTGCTTCAATATCTTATGGTCAAGCTCATTCTTAAAACTTAGTGAGATCTTGGTAAAAGAGCCTTGGTTAAAGTGCTTTTATGTGCTGGGAATCAAGGTAACGATAACTTCATTTTCAAATTTATGAAGTGTTTTGAGTGAAGGAATAGTGAAAAATAGCTTTCGTTTGGTTGTCAAATAGGTAACCAGGAGTATTGGAACCAAAAGAATGAAAGGTACACATAGTAGTTAGGACAGATTGATTGAAACAGAAATATAAAACCATTTAAAATGCTCTTTCCAAAGCATCTACAGCCTTTCTATAATGGAACAATCAGAGCAGTGCACAACACTACAAGTGCAACTTAACTGAAATTTTATGTAGCTGAAACAAGACTTCTTTAACTTGCACTCAGTGCTCAGTGCAGAAGTATTTTATACATTCCCTTTAACACTCTATCTCCTTACGTTGCCACTTCTGGAGTGCTGTGGATTTGGACCACAAGGTCCCTCTGTACATCAATGCTATGAAAGGTCTTGCCATTTACTGTATTCTTTGACCAATACATTTGACTTCCCAGATTGCAACACCTCACACTTGCCTAGATTAAGATCCATCTGTTTTTTCTCCACCCACTTCTGTAACCAACTTTTGCTGTATCTTTTAACAATCAGCTTCTATGACTGTCACTCTAACTTCTGCTATCTGTGTTATCTGCCAACTTACTAACCAACGGCTGAAAATGTAGGTATATTCTCAGTGGCCAATTTATAAGCTATACATGTAGACCAGCTTGTTCATGCAAATAACTAAGCATCCAATCATGTGGCAGCAACTCAATATAGATATGTTCAAGGGGTTCAGTTGTTGTTTAGACCTAACATCAGAATGCAGAAGAAATGTGATCTAAATGACTTTGACTGTGGAATAATTGTTGGGTGGTTTGAATATCTCAGAATCTGCTAATCTCCTGGGATTTTTACCCACGACAGTCTCTAGAGTGTACAGAGAATGGTGTCAAAATTAAAAATCATCCAGTGAGCAGCAGTTCTGTGAATGAAAATGCCTTGTTAATGAGAGAGGTCAGAGGAGAATGGCCTGACTCAATTACCACCAACAGTGGTCTGCAGAAGAGCAGCTCTGAATGCACAACACGTCGAACTTTGAAGTGGGTGGGGGACAGCAGTAGAAAACCTAACCAGGTTCCAGTCCTGTATCAAATAAAGTGGTCACTGAGAGTAAATGACAGAGGTCCATATGTGTTAACAAAATAACTGGAACTATGGAGGAGAAAGCATTGAAAATCTGGTCCTGCTATTTAGCATTGAAGAACTATCTATTTTTAAAACCAGCTTTTTATTTCTGGGTGCAAACAACAGGAATTCTGCAGATGCTGGAAATTCAAGCAACATACATCAAAGTTGCTGGTGAACACAGCAGGCCAGGCAGCATCTCTAGGAAGAGGTACAGTCGACGTTTCAGGCCGAGACCCTTCGTCAGGAAAGTAGTCTTGTCAGTCCTGATGAAGGGTCTCGGCCTGAAACGTCGACTGTACCTCTTCCTAGAGATGCTGCCGGGCCTGCTGCGTTCACCAGCAACTTTGATGTGTGTTGCTTTTATTTCTGGGTTGTCATTTTTGATAGCATAAAATGTCATGAATGTTTTAAAACATTATTATTATTTGTTTATTTTTATACTTGCATTTTATCTTTTTCACATTGTCCATCTTTGTGCGTAATTTATTATCCTATTGTTTTTTTTGTACGTACTGTGAATGAATTTCAGGGAAGTATATGGTGACATAAGTGCTTTGGTAATACATTTACTTTGAACTTTGTTTTATGCTGTTTTATAAATACTGTTCTGAAAATAGGAAAATACATTCATGGTGATTATAATGATGGCAATGGAAGTGCTTTCATAGAGTCTAAGAGACACCATTTGAAGTGGGAAGATCTTTTTGATATCAGCCATGCTTACTTGATGTAGAATACTTGGCATTTCCAGAGGTCTGCAGATTTGTAAGTGTTGCATTCATGAGCACTAATATCACCCACTTTGCTGACTACACGTAATTACCTAGACAAATGTCCTTTGGAAGTTGTAAGCTATCCGTGGGTTTTCAAAAAATTATGCATACTTTTGCTATTCCAGATTGGATTTATAAATCTGTTACTAAAGCTTGTTTTACAATTAAAATTACAGTAAGTTAAACTAATATGCCAAAGAAGGATGTTATGGAGGAAATGGGAGGTGAGGACCTCGATAAAATCACTGTCACTAAAGAGAAAGTAATGAGCAAACTAGAGGGCCTGAAGGTAGATAAGTCCCCTGGTCCTGATGGGATGCATCCCAGGATGCTGAAGGAATTGGCGGAGGTAATAGTAGACATGTTAGTAATCATTTATCAGAACTCTCCAGACTCTGGCAGGTCCCAGCAGATTGGAAGACAGCAAATGTCGCACCACTTTTTAAAAAAGGATGTAGGCAAAAGACGGGCAACTATAGGCCAGTTAGCTTAACATCTGTAGTTGGGAAATTGCTTGAAGCTGTCATTAAGGAAGAAATAGCGAAACATTTAGAAAGGAGTGGTTCCATTAGACAGACACATCATGGATTCTAAAAGGCAGGCCCTCTTTGACAAACTTACTGGAGTTCTTTAAGGACATAATGAATGCAGTGGATAGAGGGGAACAGGTGGATGTTGAATATTTGGATTTCCAGAAGGCGTTTGATAAGGTGCCGCACAAGAGACTTATAAATAAGATACGGATGCATGGAGTTGGAGGAAGTGTATTGGCATGGATAGTGGATTGGTTAACCAATAGAAGTCAGTGAGTTTATATAAATGGGTGTTTCTCCGGTTGGTAGTCAGTGGTGAGTGGGGTGTCGCAGGGGTCGGTACTGGGCCTGCAGCCGTTTACCATTTACACTGATGATTTGGAAGGGGGACTGATGACAAATTTGCTGATGACACTAAACTGAGTGGAAAAGCAAATTGTACAGAGGATGTGGAGAGTCTGCAGAGGGATATAGATAAGTTAAGTGAATGGGCCAAGGTCTGGCAGATGGAATACAACGTTGGTAAATGTGAGATCATCCACTTTGGAAGGAATAATAGAAGAGCAAATTATTATTTAAATGGTGAAAGATTACAGCGTGCTGTTGTGTAGAGGAACTGGAAGTGCTTGTGCATGAATCGCAAAAAGTTGGCTTGCAGTTACAACAGGTTATTAAGAAGGCAAACGGAATGTTGACCTTTATTGCTAGAGGGATTGAATTCAAGAGCAGGGAGGTCATGCTGCAACTATACAGGGTACTGGTGAGGCCGCACCTGGAGTACTATGTGCATTTCTGGTCTCCATACTTGAGGAAGGATATACTGGCTTTGGAGGCAGTGCAGAGGAGGTTCACCAGGTTGATTCCAGGGATGAAGGGGGTTAACCTATGAGGAGAGATTGAGTCGCCTGGGACTATACTCTCTGGAGTTCAGAAGAATGAGAGGGGATCTTATAGAAACATACAAAATTTTGAAAGGGATAGATAAGATAGAAGTGGGAAAGTTGTTTCCATTGGTAGGTGAGACTGGAACTGGAGGACATTGCCTCAAGATTCAGGGGAGAAGATTTAGGATAGAGATGAGGAGAAACTGTTTTTCCCAGAGAGTGGTGAATCTGTGGAATTCTTTGCCCAGGGAAACAGTTGAGGCTTCCTCACTAAATATATTTAAGAATCAGTTAGATAGGTTTTTACATAGTAAGGGAATTAAGGGTTATAGGGAAAAGACAGGTAGATGGAGCTGAGTTTACAGACAGATCTTATTGAATGGCGGGATGGGCTCGATGGGCCGGATGGCCTACTCCTGCTCCTATTCTTATGTAAGTTCTGACTCCTTGAATATGCAAAAGATTTGCATTTAAAATAGATATTATTCATTTCAAGAGGTCGCAGTAAATATATTTATGCAGTACTTCAGAAGAATAATTGATGATTTGAAGGTAGAAATGGAATAAGTTTACTATGCTCTGAATTTTTATTTAGATTAATTATTCACAAATGATTTGTACGTAGTTCCTATTCTTTAAGCATCCCTCTGTGAGTCAATTAGAATGTGTGTATGTCACATATTTTTGACATATTTGCACATTAATAATTTTACAATTTTTTGTTTTACAGACTAACAGAGCCTTCAGGATATTTAACAGATGGACCAATAAATTATAAATACAAAACTAAATGTACATGGTTAATTGAAGGATAGTAAGTACCTCTTTTGTTCAATAATTGATAAATTGCAATTAATTCAAAGTTTTTGATTTTCTGAGATCATAGTTTAAAACAGTATACTTTACTACCCCAGCAAGTATATTCTGGAAGTTTTTCATCAGTCAGTGTCAATTTGTGTACATCAACACTTTGTGTTTAGTTAATGTTGTTGGGTAAAAGGAACTTCTTATTTTCAGTTAAAGGCCTTGAAGGAACTTGTGCCATAAGTTGTCATTATATCTAATGCAAAAATAATTAAAGTGTTTTGTGGATAAATCAAAATGGTGTTTCTTAAAAGTAATTTCATGGAAGTTTAACAGATTTCAAATTATAAAAATTATGGGAGTGAAGTATTTAATTTCACTGGAAGATTGATCATTGTGCAATTAGGTTCTCTTTGCAATTATGACATCATTGGTATTTGTAAATTTAATGTGAGGTTGAACAATGATTCAAAAAATTGTGATTATACTTTAAGATACAGTACTGTGCAAAAGAATCAGGCACTTTAAATTTTTTATGTAAATTTTTTTTAGATATTTATTTTTGTTTTCCTCATTAGTGTGTCAGTAGAAATGAGCAAATTTTAGATTTCCAAACATTCATTTTACAAAAATTAAATGCTACAGAGAAATGTTTGTAATTCATGAAAGGAATTAACATATTAAGTAATACAGTACACACAAAACACTGGAGGAACTCAGCAGGTCAGGCAGCGTCTATGGAAAAGAATAAACAGTCGCCACACACTTCATGCTGGTAGAGCTGAGCAGGTCAGGCAGCATCCATGGATTAGAATAACCAGTCTTGGCCTAAAATGTCGACTGTTCATTCTCATCCGCTGATGCTGCCTGACCTGCTGATTTCTTCCAACATATTGTGTGTATTGCTCTAGATTTCCAGCATTTGCAGACTCTCTTCAGTTTGTAAACAATCAACATTTTGAATCGAGATCCTTCTTCAGTACTCAGAAGGAAGGGGGATGATGCTAGAATAAAAAGGTGGGGAGAAGAGAAAGCGGCCAGGTGGAAGGTGATAGGTGAAGCCAGGTGGTTGGGAATGGTCAAAGGCTGGAGGAGAAAAAATCTTCTAAGAGAGGAGAGTGGACTATAGGAGAAAGGGAAGGAGGAGGGGATCCAGAAGGAAGTAATAGACAGGTGAGAGGAAGTGAAAGGTTAGGGGAGGGAATAGAGGAAGGGGTGGGGAGTGGGATTTTTCATTAGAAGAAGAAATCTAAATTCATGCCACCAGATTGAAGGGTACTCAGATGGAATATAAGGTGTTACTCCTCCGCTCTGAGGGTGGCCTAGCTTGGCACAAAGGGAGGCCCGTGGACTAACATGTCAGAACGGGAATGTGGATTGAATTGTTTGGCCACTGGGAAGTCCCGCTTGAGGAGGATGGTGCTTGATGAAGTGGTCCTCCAGTTTACAGCGGGTCTCACCAATGTAGGGAAGGCTGCATTGTGAGCACCAAGCAAAGCAGAGGGGGGAGGCAAAGATATGTTTAATGGTTGTAGACCACTGTTGTGTATTTGCAATCTATCTTAGTGTATATATCATTACTTCACGCTTCATGCTCTGAACGTGTCTTTTTTTCTTATTTATTTCTTGCTTCCATCCCTCCTCACATCACGTGTTGTTCTGTCCCAGACTGATGACGTTTCACCATACCTGACAAGTGTCAACCTGCATTAACTGATCTTACCCTTTCAATACATGACATCTCTCCTTTTCTGAGAAATCAACTTCAATGTTTTAGAGCACGTTAAACTCACAGATTTAACCATTTTAATTCAACGTATATTCTTTGATAGGCAACACATTTTCTGTTTCAAGTTAATTATAACTCTGGAACTGAAAACTTCATTTTCAACTTATAATAGTTTTCATTGTTTCAAAATGCACAGCTTAAAGCTCCACTTCAATCCAACATTTTTAAACTTCAGAGTTTGTTCTCTAACCTTTTGAGGTCTCTCTACCAGTTTCTCTGTGCTTTCAATGTCTGGTTATGGTTTTTGCTCACTGTGAATCTGAGCTTGTTCGTAACTGTCCTTCATATTGTCCTCTTGTCCTGGTACCTCATTGTCAAATCCTTGAATTTCCTCCAGTTTGTCAAAAGTCTCTCTTTGGTTGAACTTTTTTGTATGTGGTGTTCCTTGCATGCTGCATTCCCATTGGAGATTCAAATACCACTTGATTTTTTGTTTTCCTCGGCACCCTGGGTGGTGTTGTGTTGAAACGTGTGGTGAATTTGTCCACTTTTTCTTGCTGGATAAGCACAGTGTCCCCAACTTTTACTGTAGACCTTTGTGCTCCTCTGTGATCGTCTGCATACAGCTTGTACTTTCCTTTTTGTCCTTTTTGTTCTGTGTCCCGATCTCTTACTTCCAGTTCTGCTGTGCGTACCTTCTTGATGTCTGTTAACTTCCCCCTCATTTTGCAGTTGTAGAGAAGTTCGGCAGGACTTTTCCCTGCAGTGGCATGTTCCACACAACTGTACCCAGTCACCTACTTTCTCAGTTCACATTTCCAGTCAAGTTTTTCTGCTTGAAAAATCCTAATCCTTTACATCGGTGGTGCACTTCACCATTTGCCTGAGCCCGCTGTGGTATTATTTTCGGGTGTTTGATTCCATTACTCCCACAATATTCCTTGGACTGTTCAGATCTGAATTGAGGTTCATTATCTGGAAATTCTCTACAAACTGTCGACGGCCCTCTCTGCAGTTGTAGACTACTACTAGAATGGAATGGTTTGTTGGTAACGGTCCAAGCAAATCAACAGCTACCCCTTGCCAAGGATCATCCGTAATGGCGTCAGCTTTAGTGGTTGTGGAGGGTTGGGTCTGGATACAGTTTGACTGTCATAACAAGTTTTGCAGTACTTCTCAGCTGCTCTATCCATACCAGGCCATCAAATCTTAGTTCTGAGATGCTGTTTTGTACCTAGTATTCCGAACTGTCATTCATGAGCTAGGGTGAATGCCCATTTGTGCAAGGTTTTAGGTAACACAATCCGTGTCCCACTGAGGACATGGTGACCCACTACACACAGCTTATTTACAATGGGTGCATATGCCTTACAGTTCTCAAAATGTGTATTCATGATGGCTTTACGCACCTCCTGCAGCTCTGGATCTGTGGCTGACACTCTCCCCACCTCTCGTGTTGTCAGGGCTTTAGATGTAGCACTGACGGCTGTGAAGCTGACATTTTCCTCTGACTCATGCTTGTGTCTTTCTTTTTGAGCAGTCTCTCCTAATAGCCTCAACAGTGGGTTTGCAATGTTCTGTTTTCCTGGCATATGTATGACTCTGTAGCCATATGGTTGCAGTATCGAGACCCACTGCTCTATGGGTATGGATGGTTTAGATCTCAGGCTGTAACTCATCTCCAAAGGTTTGTGATCTGTGATCAGGTCAAATTTTCTCCCATACAAAAAAGGATGAAGTCTTTCACAGGCCCATACTCGTGCTAATGCTTCTCGCTCTGTTTGTGAGTATTTTCTTTCACAGTCTGTGACACTATGGCTCACATAGCAGACAGGTACCATTTCTCCATTTTATTTTAGTATGTGTTCTACCCCCAGCCTGACTAGGCTAGCATCTGCTATCACTTTAGTTGGTATATCTTCATCAAAATAGGCCAATATACCTGCTCTTGCTAGCTCCTCTTTCAGGGTCTGAATGCTTATTTCTATTCTTCTGCAAACTTGGACTGGGTGTCCTTCCTGGTCAGTCATTTCAGTGGTTCTGACAAATTTGCAAACTGTGGTATGAATCTGCTGTTGTAGCCAACAAGACAGAGGAAACTTCTCACTTCTGTCACAAACAAGAGACAATCTGCAGATGCTGGAAATCTGAGCAATGCACACAAAATGCTGGAGGAACTCAGTAAGCCAGGCAGCATCTAGGAAAAAAGTATAGTCAATGGAATGGTTTTGGCCCAAAATGTCAGCTGTACTATTTTTATTGATGCTGCCTGACCTGCTGAGTTCCTCCAGCATTTTGTGTGTGTTCCTCACTTTTGTGGCTCTTTGTCGTTCATGAGCCTCCATAACAGCTTGCATGCTCTCCTCAGTAGGTCCGATGCCTTTCTGTGACAAGAGAGTTCCCAATAAACTAGTCTGTCCATTTTGAACTGACACTTCTCCGCATTCAGTGTCAGTCCACACTCTGTGAGTCTCTTTAAGAGCATGCAGTGTCTCCTCATGCAGTTTTTGGTGAGGTGCATGTACAATCACATCATCTGAGATGTTCTCATCTCCTTCAATTCCAGCTAAAGCATTTGCTATCTCGTGCTGGTACTGCTCACTGGTTGACGACGCATCAAATATCAGTCTCTTGTCCCTATACACCCCATTATGCACGACAAATGTGGTTATCTCTCTAGATTCCAGAGTTAGGTCTAGCTGGTGATAGCCCCATTTCAAGTCTAGCAGCTCCATTCATAACCTGGAGTTTTGACATCTACATTTGGAATGGGGTATCTCTCCCTCACAATTGTTTCATTTGCCCTTCTCATGTCTAGGTACATTCTGATGCCCTTGTCAGGATTGGTAAAATTACTACTGTGTTAACCCAAGGAATTGGGTCTTCAACTTTCTTAATAATGCCCATTTTCATTAACTGTTTATTTTTTTCTCAACCATCTCCCTTTAGTTGTAAGGTATGCATCTGAGTGTCTGCGCCACAGGCTTTACCTTTGGATCAGTGTACAGACTGATCTGCTGAGTGTTCAGCTTTCCTATCTCTTCAGACGCTTTGGGTACGGCAGCTGAAGTGACTCTTTAACGCCTGTCACTACTGACACTTTTTCTCCATTCTTTAACACGCCCAATTTCGTAGCTGTTTCTCTACCTAGGAGTGGTTCACCGTTGCCTTTTATCATGATTAACTAAGCCTGGTCTGTTCTGTTTCCAATACTTAGGTCATATTCAAATACCCCCTCGACCCCCAGTGGTGTGCTAGATGCATATGGTTGCAGCTTTCCCTTCTGCTTAGGAATATATGAATGGCACTTTATCTTCTCTGACAAGTTCTTCACACACATTTTCACCCAGAATATTACTTCTGGCTCCTGAATCTACTAACACCCCTACAGAAAAAGTAAATCTTTCAGATGACTCTGTCTAACTAACAGAATGCAAATTCCTTCTGTTCATGTCTCACTAATCCTGTTGTTCCACACATTTTTGCAAAGTGGCCCTTTCCAGTGCGTTTTCTGCATGTCTGTCCATGAGCTGGGCCAGGTGATCTCTACCCAGGTGATCTGTGTTTTCACATCTGCAGCATTTCATTTCATTTGTATTAGTAGACTTTCTTTTCCCTCCATCTCTTCGCCATGTGTTGTGTCTTTATGGTGTGAAACATAGTACACAGTCTCTGGGTGGCTCCCTTGGAGTGACATGGCTGATAATTGTTCCTCTACTTTTTCACATTGTGCCCCTATTTCCAGTGTGTAGGAAAGCATTAGCCCCTGCATATTCTCCAGTGGTTTTCTCAGCACATAATCTAAGTTATGGCACTGTAATAATAGGCATCCGTTAGTCTTGTGAGACCATGCATTTGTGCCTTGGAAAGTTTCCAAGCTGCAGGCCTGGGCAAAATTGTATGGAAGACCGACAGTTGCCCATGCTGCAATTCTTCCCTCTCCATGCCATCGATGTTGTCCAAGGGAAGGGCATTAGGACCCATACAGCCTGGCACCAGTGTCGTCGCAGAGCAATGTGTGGGTAAGTGCTTTGCGCAAGTACACAACACGTTGCCTCAGCCAAGGCTCAAACTAGCGACCTTCAGATCACTAGACAAGTGCCTTAATCACTTGGCCACACGCCAACACTATGCAGGACCAGATATGCAGGATATATTGTCAGTGCTACCAGTCATGGGCCAAGTGACTACATGGCAGCGGTGGATGCGCTGAATGCTTACTTCATGCTTACCACTATGGCATCCCTGATTTGGTTGTCTGTGTCAATTAGAAAATTACAGTCTTTTGCTGCCTGCCGAAGGCTCAGAGAACTGTTGAACCATCTCATCTTACCTTGTTTTTGGGCAAGCTGATGAAAGTGCTGCTGGGCAGACGTGGTGTTGACTGAGGGAATGAAGTAAGCATTCAATGCACCCACCACTGTCATGTAGTCATTTGTCCCGTGACTGGTAGCGTTGAGAATATTTCCTGCATAACTGGTTCTGCAAAGTGCAATAGTAATGCTCATCATCTTTGTTTTTTATTATTTGTTGTGTTATTATCCACTATCAGTCGTTTACCAATGGCATAAAGTTCAAGTGAGTTGAGCTACTGTGTCCATCTCAGACCTAGTGTAGTTGGCTCTGTAAAACATTGGAAGTGTTGGATCCAGATTTCTCCATTCTCGTCGACTGATGTTAAACTCACTTTTTAAAGTCTGTATCCTAGCCACCATTGTTGTGTATTTGCAACCTATCTGAGTACTTAATTAAATAGTACATACTGACATTTCATGCTCTAAACGTGTCTTTATTTCTCATTCTCACTTCCATGCTCCCTCACATCACGTGTTGTTCTGTCCCAGACTGATGACATCATCACTACTTGACAAGCGTCAAACTATATTAACTGATCTTACCGTTCAATACATGACAACCATTTGTTAAGTAATAGACTGCTTTTCAAATACAAAACTTGATTACTTTGTAGGTACATTGCCCAGTGCAGGATTAAGCAAAGATAGCATGAAGGTACTAGTGATCAATGACATAATGAGTTGAATGAACTAAACTGAATAATTGAAACAGAAATAGGTGGAGAAGGAATCAAACTAGGTGAAGAACAGAAAGTGAGGGTGTGCAGATGTGACAGTTTAACCTTCAAAGACACAAGGTGGTCTTCCTGCTTCGGCAAGATCTTACCCAAGCAGAAATTTTGCAGTAGACAGGAACTTCAAGATGTACTGTCCAAGTTCTTCTGAAGAAGCACAAAGAAACGGGCACGATTGAGGACCAGAAATACAGTGGTTGGCCCGGAAACTGAGTGCAGCAAACTAGAGATACATCAAACTAATATCCCTTTTCAATCGGAAAAAGTCCAGTGCTGCTATCAGCTCTGAACTCAGAGAAACCACTGGAACCCAAGTTCACCTGTCTGAGGTCTGGAGAAGTCTTGTCAGAAGTGGTCTTCCTGGAAGAGTTGCTGCCAAAAAACCATTCCTCTGAAGTGGAAGCAAAGCCAAGAGACTCACCTACATACAAAAATTCAAAGACTGGGGTGTTGAACAGTAGCAGCAAGTGTTTGGGATTGACAAGTCAAAATTTGAAATTTTTGTCTCATACAGGAGGCAGTTTGTCTCTAAAAGAGCTGGATAACGCTTCATGGATGAGTGTCTGCAGCTAACAGTGAAGCACTGCAGGGTTCCCTGCAGGTTGTGGCTGCATTTCTGCAAATGGAGTTGGTGATCTGGTCAGAATTAATGGAACCCTCAACGCTGAGAAGATTCTCATCCATCGTGCAATACCATCAGGGAGATGTCTGATCAGTCCCAAGGTCATTCTGCAGCAGGGCAATGACTCCAAAGACATGGCCAAGGTCAAAAAAACTATCTTCAGCAAAAAGAAGAATAAGGAGTTCTGCAACAGATGGTATGGCCACTTTGGAGTCTTGATCTCAACATCATTGAGGCTGTCGGGGATTATGTAGAGAGGCAGAAGCAAGCGAGACACCCAAAGTCTGCAGAAGAACTTTGGCAAGTTCTCCAAGATGCTTGGACCAACCTAGCAGCTGGATTTTCTTATAAAACTGCATGACAGTGCACCCAGGGCACAGTACAGTCACACCAAATACTGATTTAATTTCTTTTTTTGTACTGTTTACTGCTCTTTATAAATTTTTTTGATGTTTAGAAACTTTTCATTATTTTTGAAAGCATCTTTACTTTATGGTTTTTATTTACATGTACCTTAGACTTTTGCACAGCACCGTATGCAAGGAGCAGATTAAGCACTCTTTCACTAGTAATAAAGAACTGTATCCAGGAAAGATACTTAAGTAAAAGTATCTTTTTTAAAAAAGGAGGGAGAGAGAAACCGGGGAATTATAGACCGGTTAGCCTAACGTCGGTGGTGGGGAAACTGCTGGAGTCAGTTATCAAGGATGTGATAACAGCACATTTGGAAAGCGGTGAAATGATCGGACAAAGTCAGCATGGATTTGTGAAAGGAAAATCATGTCTGACGAATCTCATAGAATTTTTTGAGGATGTAACTAGTAGAGTGGATAGGGGAGAACCAGTGGATGTGGTATATTTGGATTTTCAAAAGGCTTTTGACAAGGTCCCACACAGGAGATTAGTGTGCAAACTTAAAGCACACGCTATTGGGGGTAAGGTATTGGTGTGGGTGGAGAATTGGTTAGCAGACTGGAAGCAAAGAGTGGGAATAAACGGGACCTTTTCAGAATGGCAGGCGGTGACTAGTGGGGTACCGCAAGGCTCAGTGCTGGGACCTCAGTTGTTTACAATATATATTAATGACTTGGATGAGGGAATTAAATGCAGCATCTCCAAGTTTGCGGATGACACGAAGCTGGGTGGCAGTGTTAGCAGTGAGGAGGATGCTAAGAGGATGCAAGGTGACTTGGATAGGTTGGGTGAGTGGGCAAACTCATGGCAGATGCAATTTAATGTGGATAAATGTGAAGTTATCCACTTTGGTGGCAAAAATAGGAAAACAGATTATTATCTGAATGGTGGCCGATTAGGAAAAGGGGAGGTGCAACGAGACCTGGGTGTCATTATACACCAGTCATTGAAAGTGGGCATGCAGGTACAGCAGGCGGTGAAAAAGGCGAATGGTATGCTGGCATTTATAGCGAGAGGATTTGAGTACAGGAGCAGGGAGGTACTACTGCAGTTGTACAAGGCCTTGGTGAGACCACACCTGGAGTATTGTGTGCAGTTTTGGTCCCCTAATCTGAGGAAAGACATCTTTGCCATAGAGGGAGTACAAAGAAGGTTCACCAGATTGATTCCTGGGATGGCAGGACTTTCATATGAAGAAAGACTGGATGAACTGGGCTTGTACTCGTTGGAATTTAGAAGATTGAGGGGGGATCTGATTGAAACGTATAAGATCCTAAAGGGATTGGACAGGCTAGATGCAGGAAGATTGTTCTCGATGTTGGGGAAGTCCAGAACGAGGGGTCACAGTTTGAGGATAGAGGGGAAGCCTTTTAGGACCGAGATTAGGAAAAACTTCTTCACACAGAGAGTGGTGAACCTGTGGAATTCTCTGCCACAGCAAACTGTTGAGGCCAGTTCATTGGCTATGTTTAAGAGGGAGTTAGATATGGCCCTTGTGGCTACGGGGGTCAGGGGGTATGGAGGGAAGGCTGGGGCGGGGTTCTGAGTTGGATGATCAGCCATGATCATAATAAATGGCGGTGCAGGCTCGAAGGGCCGAATGGCCTACTCCTGCACCTATTTTCTATGTTTTCTATGTTTCTATGTAAGTGGAACCCTAAGTTCCTTAGATGTATTAACATTATTACATGAGAAAATTGTGATCAAGTGTATTGAGAGCAATCAAATGAAAGAGAAAGAAGTAACTTAATATAAGATGACGATTGAGGACGTTAACAATGATAATTTAGTGGTTAGGACTACTTTGATATGAAGTGCTCAAAATACACTTTGAACTAATGAGAGAGATGCTTGCATTTGTTTGTTTGCTTTACATGGGGTTAATGTGGCACTAACTGAATGTGGCTTGCATAGCTGTTACAGGAGAAAAGACCTAATGGAAGCTATTAAAAAAATGTTGTGAAAGATTATATCATTTTGTTTGGGTATATCCTGGAAGACTGAAAACACTGCACAATAATTTTTTATATAAGTGTTGCTCCCTCAGAATTTCTTTTTGTTTATCAAAAAGACTGCTTGAAGCTGAACACAAATATGATTTCAGACTACTTGTATCATGTAGGAATTTGGAGAAACAAGAAATTAACTATTATTGAATATAATACGTTTAATTGCACAACAGTGCTGAAGCACTGCAATAATTCAACTAAGCTAAACATGCTTTGTTAATGATTTTTGTTTGTAGCCAGTGTCTGAACCTTCTCACTTAAGTTTCCAACAATAATCAGTTAGCATTGATAGAGTCTAATTGCCCTGATACTGTTTCCCCATGACTGCAATGCCCTGGTGAAACCTTTCACCATGCTCGTCACTGAAAACGCCAGGGTTTGCAGGGCAGAAGTCTGAATGGAAATGGAGAAAATGAACCTTTAGTGACTTGTTTCACTTCATGGTTTTGTATGCTTGAAGCTTGTTGGCAACCAGCTGCATATGGTTTGGTGGTCTGTAGTTGCCAAGAAAATTTTCATCAACATCCTTGAATGCCTTCCATGTGATTTTTCTCTGCTCCCACTAGAAGTTCTTCGAATTGCCTGTCATTGATTACCTGTTTGATTTGTGGACCAACAAAAATAACTTCCTTAATCTTGGCATCAGTTATTTTGACTTGAATTATGAATTGAAACAACAAATATAAAAGATTTAAAAAATGCTGTGTGATAGGGAATTTTCATGGTGATTTTCACGATCAGCAGCCCAAAATTCAGAAGATACACCAAAAGTATTCAGGAAGCAAAATCTTTGTTGTGCAGTGAAATATGGATGAAATTGAGTTATTATTTTTATTATTTTAAATGTTTTGTATCGGTTAAAATGTTTTATTATAGTCATTTATGTAGGAAGACTTTGAAACTCACT